>NC_066875.1:16995955-17324288 GCF_022985175.1 Labeo rohita | reverse complement strand
TATTCAAAGAATTCCCCACGGTCAAGTGCTGATATGGTACATCTCACAGATAAAATCCTGGTTGAGGCTTCTAAACCAATTTCTAAATGGATCTCATTTACTCTATCAAGAATAAACTTGATTCAGAAATACAAAAAAAGACAGAAATGCTTTATGGAGTCATATCTGAGGAATCAGATATTCCTTAGTCTTTTAACCCTTTAAAAATGTTCATGTCTTTCTTTCTTCAGTGGTAAAGAAATTATGTGTTTTGAGGAAAACATTTCAGCATTTTTCTGCCCCGATTTTGAACTTCCAAAATGCAGTTTTGTAAATGCGGCCTTAAACGATCCCAAATGCGGTTGTAAACGATCCCAGCCGAGAAAGAAGGGTCTTATCTAGCGTAACGATCGGGTATTTTAATAAAAAGAGTACAAATTATATACTTTTTAATGCCAAACGCTCGTCTTGTCTTACTCTGCCTGGACTGTTTTTGTTCTGATTCGTGACAGGGTATGTTGAAAAACTCCCATCTCATGTTCTCCCTCAATTTTAAAATCGTCTTATATCGCTGTTTTACCTTTTTTGTTAAGGGTGTTTGATCTTCTTTGCAGGTTCACTTTGCAAAGACTGGGTCGGTACTTCTGCAGCGATGTAGGATGATTTTGAAATTATTTTTGAAGTTCAGGGAGAAAATGCGATTGGAGTTTTTTGACATACCCTGACTGTCATGAGCCAGAATACACAGAGTTCAGGGAGAGCAAGACAAGACGAGTGTTTGAGATTAAAAAGTATTTAAATGGTATTTTTTAATGAAAATAATTGATCGTCTCGCTAGATAAGACCCTTCTTCCTCGGCTGGGATCGTTTACAACCGCATTTGGGATCATTTGAAGCCGCATTTAAACTACATTTTGGAAGTTCAAAATCGGGGCACCATATCAGTCCATTATATGGATAAAAATGCTGAAATGTTTTCCTTAAAAAACATAATTTCTTTAGGACTGAAGAAAGAAAGACATGAACATCTTGGATGACAAGGGGGTGAGTACATTATATGTGAATCTTTGTTTTGGAAGTGGACTTCTCTCTTGAACTAACTTGAATCAACAGTGAACACTAAACTAAATTAAGCTGAATAATGTTTCCAGTTTATTATTGTACAGCTGCTTTAAAAACATTCTGTATTGTATAAAGCGCTATATCAATAAATGTGACTTGACTTTAAACATGTATGCTATGACCACTTTAATAAATAAAACAGTGTTAATTTGGTCAAGGTACAATAACACAGATATCACAGTCAAGTGTAGACTATAAATAAGCACCTTGAACAGTATAGTATTCTTCATCACTTTAATAACAGCTAAGATGTTTATTACTGTGTCAGGCAGCAGTGGCTACAGTCAGTGTGGTTCAGGTTATTGTTTAATGTCATATGGGTGATTTCCATACCTCTCTCAGTATGACTGGAGACAACATCTCTATGGGTGGCTACGTATCAGCAGGAGGGAAGGAGATTTATGTCTGTGTCTTTGCCAAATCAAACTCTCCTTTCTCTCCACCCAAACATGGAGAGAGAAAGAGAACAGATTACTGGGTTATTCAGTCATCATGTTGACATTTGAAAAGCCTTCATGGAAATCTGTTTACATTGCTTTTGTATACATACCATAAATAGATTTATTGTGTTCAGACTTTTTTATCACTGGGTTTGATCTCTTTTTTGAGCTCAGTGTGAAAATGTTTATCCCTAATATAATTCATTGTAACTGAAACAGGCTTTTACTGAAATTGATGTTTCATTTTGACCTTTATCGTATGAGTCTTACAGCACATGCATTTATTGACCATTGCCTATCCTTTCATCATAAACTATCTTTTATTTTTCTCTCCTCACCTCTTTCTCTCTGTCAGGGAGCGATGTCTGTAGACTCCATCTCTGATATGGTTGAGAGTCAGTCCAGACTACTTGAAGCTCTGCAGCTCTCTCACCCTAATGAGCTGGAGCTGAAAAAGGCTGCTGGTCCCACACAGGCCAAACTCAGTCTCAATCCCATCTACAGACAAGTTCCTCGAGTGGTAGAGCGCTGCTGTAACCACATCGAGACCTATGGTGAGCTGCAAACAGCACTACAGCACGTCGTTTACTTTAAAACTGGCACAGGAAGTTGAATTGAAATTTGAAATGGATTGGCAGGCAAAGAAGTGCAATTAAATGTTTTAAACTGTAGGGAAATTTCATTATTCTAAGACAACTTGCATTGTTTAGTTGGTTATAGTGTATTTATGTATAGCACATTTTTCTGAATTCTTAACTGATTAAACATCCCTAAATAAACTTAAAAAACTTAACCATCAAAATAATACAAATTTAGCCATACAACACCATAAAATATCTAACATACTGTTTTCAGACAACTTCATATTGTTTGGAAGAATTAAATTAGAGTGTTCAGGGAAATAAAGTGTTCTTTCACCTTAATCTATAAAATAAAAATCAATTAAATATAATAATATATACAAACTAAACTAAATAAAAAAATATTATTGGTGGCATTACATACCATTAAACATGGTAGCTGGTTTGAGCTGGTTTAGGGTGGTTCATAGTTGGTCATAAGCTGGCCAAGAGTTCGTCCTGAACAGGAGCTAGTTACTTAGGATCAGCACATGACCAGCTTAAATCAGCTCATAACCATCATAACCAGCACATAATCATTTTATAACCAGCTCAGGACCAACTAAGGACCAGCTCAAACCAGCTGCCATGCTTCAAAACATACCTAACCAGCATATGCTGCTGACTTTTTTCAACAGGGTATAGTTTAATAGTATGCAATGCTTCCAAATCTTCCAAAAACTTATCAGACATTTCCCTAAAAATACATTTTAAAAATGAACCATTAAAGCAATAAAAATGTTGCCACAAAATATCTAACATATTATTTTCAAACAACTTTATATTGTTTTAGTGCAGTTTGGAAGAATTAAATTAGAATGTCCAGGGAAATAAAGTGTTATTTCACCTTAGGTTATAAAATAAAAATTAATTTATTAAATATAATAAAATATACAAATTAAATGTACATTTTTTAAGTGGCATTACATACTATTAAACTACCCTGTTGAAAAAACAGCATATGGTGGTTAGGTATGTTTTGAAGGATGGCAGCTGGTTTGAGCTGGTTTAAGCTGGTCCTTACTTGGTCATTAGCTGGTTTAGGCTAGTCCTGTATTGGTTATAAAACTGGTTATAAGTTGGTCCTGAACAGGAGCTAGTTACTGAGGACCAGCACATGACCAGCCTAAACCAGCTCATGACCATCTTAAACCAGCTTGTGACCAACTAAGGACCAGCTTAAACCAGCTCAAACCAGCTGCCAGCATATGCTTTCTTTTTCAGCAGGGTAGTTTAATAATCTCTAATGCTAAATCCAAAACATTTCCCTAAAAATACATTTTAAAAAATTGCATCAAAACAATACACATTTTGCCACACAGCACCACAAAATATCGAACATATTGTTTTCAGACAATTTTATATATTTTAGTGCAGTTTGGAAAAATTAAATCAGGGTGTTCAGGGTAAAAAAGTGTTCATTCTCAAAATTATAGTTAATTTATTAAATATAATAAAATCTATCAATTTAATTAAAAACTTTATAGGTGGAATTACATACTATTAAACTGGTTTGAGCTGGTCCTGAGCTAGTTATCAACTTGTTATGAGTTGGTCCTGAGAAGGAGCTAGATACTTAGGACCAGCATTAAACTACCCTGTTGAAAAACTGCATATGGTGGTTAGGTATGTTTTGAGGTATGGCAGCTGGTTTGAGCTAGTTTAAGCTGGTCCTTAGTTAGTCATTAGCTGGTTTAGGCTGGTCCTGTGCTGGTTATAAACTGGCTATAAGTTGGTCCTGAGCAGAAGCTAGTTCCTTAGGACCAGCAGATGACCAGCTTAAACCATTTTAGGACTAGCTTAAACCGGCTCAAGCCAGCTGCCATGCTTCAAAACATACCTAACCAGCATATGCTGGCTTTTTCAACAGGGTAGTTTAATAGTATGTAATGCTTCTGAATCTTTAACTTATCAAAGATTTCCCTTAAAATACATTTTTTAAAAAATGAACCATCAAAACAATAAAAATGTTGCCATACAACACCACAAAATATCTAATATATTGTTTTCAGACAACTTTATATTGTTTTAGTGTGGTTTGGAAGAATTAAATTAGAGTGTCCAGGGAAATAAAGTTATTTCCGCTTAGTATATAAAATGAAAATTAAGTTATTAAATATAATAAAATATACAAATGAAATGTAAAATTTTATAGGTGGCATTACATTCTATTAAAATGCCCTGTTAAAAAAAAAACAGCATATGGTGGTGTACCTGGTATACCTATATGTTTTGAATCACGGCAGCTGGTTTGATCTAGTTTAAGCTGGTCCATAGTTAGTCCTGAGCTGGTTTTAAACTGAATATGAGCTAGTTAGTTACGACCGGCTTAGGGCCATGCATGTATGTATGTATATATATATATATTTCCAATTTCATTCTAGTTTAATTGTATGTAATTTAATTATAATTCTGCCTCTGGATTGGCTGCTGTACTGTAATTGAAACTTAAGTTCACAAGTTTAAAAGTCATTCTCAATGTTTATGAACTATATGAGTGTGACAATGTCATGTACAAAATACTGAATGTAAACCCAAATACTACGAATTTTGTTCCTTCCCTGAAATATCAGTAAAATAATTTGAATACATCCTCAGGCTAACAATTTATAACACACCCGGGTTCAGGTTGCAAACAGAAGGTCACCCAGATGAGACACCACTCAAAAAACTCTAAAATAGATATGAAATGAAGACAATGAAATATGAGCGCAGCACTTGTTTACTACCTCTCTCTGTCTTTCTTTCTCTCTAGGGTTACAAACTTTGGGGATTTTCCGTGTAGGCAGCTCTAAAAAAAGAGTCCGTCAAGTAAGTTTGTCAGTTCCAGCTGCTCAGCCAGTTTACGCTACTGCAACATACACATTTCTTCTCTCTCATGTGTGGCATGCGCCCCCTGTCTTTCATATTGATTCTAGAAACACACTGCTGACAGTAACACTGACATACTGTTTCATCTCTATGTGCGATGACAGTCTCTTGTACTGTGAATGTTTTGGATACTGATCATAGCATGTACAGGGTCTTGTTTTCATAGCCGACTTAAGATTGACTGTGATTTGTATGTGTATATCATACTGTGTTTGTACAAGCACAGGATACGTGGGATACTTAGGTCTCGTGTGCGGTGGCAGTTTGATGATATTTTATCCTGCTGTGTCCTTGTGTGTTTTCAGCTGCGCGAGGACTTTGACATGGGAATAGATGTCTTGTTAGATGAAGAGCACAGCGTGCACGATGTGGCTGCATTACTTAAGGAGTTCCTGAGGGATATGCCTGACCCTCTGTTACCACGAGAACTCTATCGGGCCTTCCTGCACGCTAACCGTATGAGCTTACAATCACAGAGACAGCCATTCACAAATCATTTAACATTTATAGTATTACACAGGAATCAGGATACACAATTAAACTGTAATACCCAACACACTTTTCATTATTGTAGCAGCTGTTATGAAATATGCTCACCTTACAAGATGTTTTGTGTTTTGTCTGACAGTGTTGAGGGGGGCAGATCAGTTGACATACCTGCAGCAGTTGCTGTACCTGTTGCCGCCCTGTAATTGTGACACCCTGCTGAGGCTCTTGACGCTTCTTCATACAGTACAGGAGAATGCAAACAGCACCACTGGGCCCAACCAGCAGGAGGTACGGTCTGGGTTGCATCATAGTTGGTATTTCTGTTTGTATAGGGTACAACGGTAGTTTTGGTTTTTCTTACAAGAAACGGTAAAATGCTCATGAAGTGACAGTTCTAGAGATGTGTGTAATAAATGAAACTGCGTGTCTGCACCATTAAAGGGATGGTTCACCCAAAAATGAACATTCTGTCATTAATTACTCACCCTCATGTCGTTCCAAACCCGTAATGTAACTCAAATGTTCCCAGGCCCAGAAACTTAGTAAGGACATTGGGAAAACAGTCCATGTGACATCATTGCTTTATGAAGCTGCAAGAATACTTTTTGTGCCCCAAAAAAATTCTGTAATGTTTACGTGGGTGGGCCTACTTAAAATAAGGTGGGCAAAGGGCTGCCAACTCTCATGCATTCACTATGAATCACTTAAAATAGATGTTATCTAAAAGCTATGATATAAAATTAGCCAATCTATCTATCTGTGTATCTGTCTATCTGACAGCGCTGCCAACTCTCATGTATTTAGCGTGAGACTCCCACAGTTGACATACTTCTTACGCTCTGACAGGGCTGCCAACTCTTATTTTCTCACACAGTCCTCAGTTCAAACTATAATAATAGGACATTGGCAATACAGATTTGGTAAAGGCTCCGGTGCTTATTTGTGTTTGCACTCTGGAAAGCATTAAAAGTTTGTTTATAATGTGTTTTTGTAGCATTGAGCAATGTAGCCAATCACAGACATATCTGTTGATTTCTTGAATCTAATTGGCCTTCTCAATTTAGTCTGAATTCACTCACCTCTAAACGCTGTATTTTTTATAATAAGAGATTCATTGTGCAGTTTAGAGAGCTTCACTGATTATAATGGAAGATTGTGAGATTGCGATAAAGTGAAGTGAGTGATAGCTTTTTAGTGATTATATGGAAGCGCTACATTTGCGCGCTTTCTAGGCTACATATAATCCATTCACAATTTGAATAAGTTTTGATTTTTCGTGCTAACAGGACCAAGGGCCACATACCCTGTACTTGCAACAAAGTTTCAGCAGTGACATATATCTTCAACCAAAAGCAACCCCAACCCACCTCACTGTGGAAATTTTGTGACAGAATTAATGACATAATTAATGACAGAATTTTCATTTTTGGGTGAACTATCCCTTTAATTCAAACAGATACATGCACTGTAGTATTTTTTTATACTTTTTAAGCACAAAAGCTTGTGTAGCACGGCCTCTGGGATGTGCGTTCATGACGCTATGTACTATTGAATCACGAAAGGTCACGCAGAACGTGGGCGGAACTACAGAGCATGCAGGATTCATATTTAAATAATATTTTGTGACTTAATATTCACAGACAGTAGTCCATATCATGTTTTTATTTAAGTGTACGCACTTACTTTTGATTATTCATCCAAAATTTGGCAAATTCCATGATATTCCGCATTATACAGTAAATTCCATTTTTATGACTTGATTCCATGATTACGTCTGCGTTTTCCGCACTGCGGAAATCACAGGGCCCTACAAATGCACCACTATTCTTTATATGCATCTACTTACATACAGCTGCAAAAGCCTTAGGCCCTTGTGTAAACCAACAAGCCATTGACATGTAACTGACGTGCATCTGACAGATTTAATAATAGTGATACTAAACAAAATATATATGCCCTACCACAAAAGACTGTCACAAATGGTGGAATCAAATGTTTAAAATCAAATCAAAATTCTGACCTGTTTTTGAATTGGTGTTGTGATTAGATCTCAGGTAATAAGATGACGGCTGCAAACCTGGCAGTGATCTTTGGGCCCAATCTCCTGCAGAAAGAGAGAGGATCAGAGAGAGAGCTCAGCCCTCAAGCTCTAGGCATAGAAGATAGCACCGCTGTCATCTCTGTCACCCTGATGCTCATCCAGAACCACCAACACCTCTTCATGGTAAGAGAGTGGAGCTGCGGAATGATAGATATTTAAAAATGATATTCCAAACACTTAAGACTTTCTTTCTTCTATGAAGCACAAAAGAAGAAATGTTGAAACTTCTTTTTTTACCTGCTCTTTTCCATGCAACGGAGACTGAAGCCACCAGCACTTTAGAATTTCTTATTCTGTGTTCAATTGAAGAAAGTTATATGTGTAAATGATGAAAGAACTTTCATTTTTGGGTAAACTAGTTATTAAAAAGAATGTTGTTTTTATGAGGCGAGAATAATCAATGGATAAAATCTTAGGCCTGCATATAATACATACAGGTGCATCTCAATTAGAATGTCGTGAAAAAGTTCATTTATTTCAGCAATTCAACTCAAATACTGAAGTAGTTTAAGTCTTTGTTTTTTTAATTGTGATGATTTTGGCTCACATTTAATAAAAACCCACCAATTCACTATCTCAACAAAGTAGAATACTTCATAAGACCAATAAAAACATTAAAAACATTTAAACTAATAAAAACATTTTTAGTGAATCGTTGGTCTTCTGGAAAGTATGTTGATTTACTGTATATCTACTCAATACTTGGTAGGGGCTCCGTTTGCTTTAATTACTGCCTCAATTTGGCGTGGCATGGAGGTGATCAGTCTGTGGCACTGCTGAGGTGGTATGGAAGCCCAGATTTCTTTGACAGTGGCCTTCAGCTCATCTGCATTTTTTGGTCTCTTGTTTCTCATTTTCCTCTTGACAATACCCCATAGATTCTCTATGGGGTTCAGGTCTGTGGAGTTTGCTGGCCAGTCAAGCACACCAACACCATGGTCATTTAACCAACTTTTGGTGCTTTTGGCAGTGTGGGCAGGTGCCAAATCCTGCTGGAAAATGAAATCAGCATCTTTAAAAAGCTGGTCAGCAGAAGGAAGCATGAAGTGCTCTAAAATTTCTTGGTAAATGGGTGCAGTGACTTTGGTTTTCAAAAAACACACTGGACCAACACCAGCAGATGATATTGCACCAGCAGATTACATTGCAACTTGGGCTATGAGCTTCTCCACCTCCAGACTCTAGGACCTTGGATTCCAAATGAAATACAAAACTTGCTCTCATCTGAAAAGAGGACTTTGGATCACTGGGCAACAGTCCATTTCTCCTTCTCCTTAGCCCAGGTAAGACGCCTCTGGCGTTATCTGTGGTTCAGGAGTGGCTTAACAAGTGGAATACGACAACTGTAGCCAAATTCCTTGACATGTCTGTGTGTGGTGGCTCTTGATGCCTTGACCCCAGTCTCAGTCCATTCCTTGTGAAGTTCACCCAAATTCTTGAATCAATTTTGCTTGACAAGCCTCTCAAGGCTGCGGTTCTATCGGTTGGTTGTGCATCTTTTTCTTCCACACTTTTTCCTTCGACTCAACTTTCTGTTAACATGCTTGGATACAGCACTCTGTGAACAGCCAGCTTCTTTGGCAATGAATGTTTGTGGCTTACCCTCCTTGTGAAGAGTGTCAATGATTGTCTTCTGGACAACTGTCAGATCAGCAGTCTTCCCCATGGTTGTGTAGCCTAGTGAATAAAACTGAGAGACCATTTTGAAGGTTCAGGAAACCTTTGCAGGTGTTTTGAGTTGATTAGCTGATTGGCATGTCACCATATTCTAATTTGTTGAGATAGTGAATTGGTGGGTTTTTGTTAAATGTTAGCCAAAATCATCAAAATTAAAAGAACCAAAGACTATTTATTTATTTAATACACAAGTTTCACAATTTGAGTTGAATTACTGAAATAAATGAACTTTTCTACAACATTCTAATTTATTGAGATGCACCTGTATATTACAACCTTGTATGCACAAAACTGGAAAGGTGAATGAATGTTGTTGAAATTCTACTTACGAAGTATTCATATACTAACAGAGTGAGCATTAGCTGAATGAGTGTTTTATTTCATATGCAGGTGTCTGCTGAGCTGCAGCAGGAGGTGCTCATGAGCCTCATTCAAACGGACCCTGATGTCATCGACTATCTGCTGCGCAGGAAACTCAGGTCAGCTTTCTGACTGATAATACTCATCTAGTACAAGAATCATGTATCATGAATATAGGATTTTTATTGAAAAGTGTAACGCTCAGCTTCCAGGGATTATTAAATTATTAAAATTATTAAAAAACCCATTTATTTTCGCCAAAGGTGATTTCACTTTTTCTTTTAATGGTAACTTTAAAAGACACCAGTGCACGTTATTTTTGTTTAACTATGGAATTCCTGATGGAAAAACCATATTACCCATGATTCTGCAAATATCCACCAGCTGGACAAGCAGATCACTTCAACAGATCTTCTTAGCGCATGTCCACTTGCATGAAGCACTACACAATTACTTATTAAGTTGTTGAATACTGTTTCCAGGTCCAAGTCTATACGCAGCATACTATCTCAAAAGTTGTTTGTGAGCACAGTTCATTTATAGTGCAGCTTTTAAACTAAGGTTTTAAATAGTCCACCAATATTTTTATGATTCGTAAAAGATTAATCACTGTCTGGCCGACTGACATCTTGTTATGGAGATAAAGGTTAGGACCATGATTTTGCAGCAGATCATCAGCGTATTATCAGTGTATGTTGTTTGCTTTTGAGATCTGAGAAATATCCAGAAACGCTGATGTATGACATCAGACTTAACAAGTGGAGTCAGTCTGTCTGTGCTCTCAGACAACTATATATATATTAAGAGTTCATTTGCAAAAAGAGATAACTTTGCTTTTAACAATTTTCAAAAATCATGTTTTTTTGAAACCCAGACACTTTATAAAGGTTTATGTTTACAGGGTTAATGGGTAATTACCCTAAATTAAAGGCTGCCATTTTAACCTCATGTTTAATGTGCCTGATTACAGAGGTGAAACCACAATAATTGCTACTGTCCAAACACTAATATATGCATCTCTCCATTGTGACAGCAGTAGTAGCAGCCTGACGATGGAGACAGACTCTGGTGGAAGGAGGGACACACAGGCATCTCTGGACTCTGTAGGGCAGTCCAGTGATGACCTTTCATCCCTGGAGCCACTGTGTCCTCTTTACCCAGAGACATCTGCGATAGGAAGTCTGAGCAGTGAAGTCTTCCTGAATATCCTTCATCTTAACACCAAAAGGAAACGTGAGTAGTACAACGTTCTTCACAATGAGCCAGTAGTTAGACTAGTAATAGTATCTACTACCTCCTTTTAAGATAAAAAAGTTATATAATGTTATGTAATTATGAAATTACTATCTCCTCTAGTACAGTTCAAAGTTTGAGGTCAGTAAGATGTTTTATGCTTTTACGTTCACTGAGTCAGCATTTCTTTGATGAGAAATACAGCATTAACAGTAATACTGTAAATGTTAACATTTAAAACTGTTGTTTTTTTTAATTTATTCATGTGAATCTTCAGCAGACATTACTCCAGTTTTCAGTGTCACATGATTCAGAATTCATTCTAATGTGCTGATTTGGCGCTCAAGAAACATTTGTTTTATCATTCCAAATGTTAAATGTAGCTGCAAGCACAAGCAGCGATTATCGGGGTTCAAGCACTTTAAGGCATTTAAGCGCATATGAAAAAGACATTATTTAGCAAGCTTGTAACCACTTAAACAGTTATTTAAAAAAGAATTTTTGGAAAGTCCAGGTAATATACCATAGAAATATTATGGTTTTTAACGGTTATTACTGTTGTAGCATCAGCTGTGGTCCGATCTCCTTAAAACTTTGCATGTTTGTTTAGAATCACCTGTCGCAATATGCTCACCAGGTTTTGTGAAGTTTTGAGTTTTCTTCTAGGCTTATAGGATTTTGGGTAAATTTGGAAAGGCCCCTTTTCTAAACGACCCTGTTATCAAATATATTTTTGATAATTATTGACCTAGAGAGTCCAGAGAATTGTACTGCAGTGTTTCTTTCCAGATTGAACAAAAAAACCTAGGATGATTTTGCAAGAGTAGGTTTTTGACGACAGCTCAATCATTTAACGAACGATTTGATTGACAGCAGTGGTTCTAGAGGCAAAGTTGTCTGGAATGAGGAGTTCTGTTGTATGATACGAATATCTCACATATGTGCGACAAACCGTGTGACATACAATCTTTTACACCCTTGTAAAATTGTGATATCGCCCCCACTCAAATTTCTCTCAGACCTTTGGAGGTGAAAAGGCCCACCGAGTTTTGTTCCAATTGACCTCTGTTAAAAGAGGTGCTTAAAATATGGCGGACATGTTTTTTGAGATACGCAAATGTCCTTCTGACACTTGTGGCACTTTGGACCAAGACCGTGCACATGATTTTCATTTTGAAAGGACAAATGGTTCTGCATTCATAGCCATTTTAATGTTTTTTACCCTCAAGTGACCAAGCTCTGCGATTTTTTTTCTTGTGACCTAAGATTTAGTTCTTACATTTTCTGAGTTTGGTAAAGATATCTCATTCTGTTCGGGAACGTTTTGGCATGATTAGTTTTACGTGGAGATTGTAATTGTAACAATTACAATAGAGTTTCAGCGCTACGTGCTTGAACCCCTAAGAACAGCTGTGCTGTTTAATATTTTGTGGAACTTTTTTTTCAAGATTCTTCGATGAATAAAGTTAAAAAGAACTGCATTTATTTGAAATAGAACCCTAGAAATGTCTTTACTGTCACTTTTCATTATCAATTTAATGCATCCTAATAAAAGTATTAAAGGAGAAATGAACTTCCAGAAAAACAATATCACAAATAATTTACTCACCCCCTTGTCATCCAAGATGTTCATGTCTTTCTGTCTTCAGTCGTAAAGAAATTATGTTTTTTGAGGAAAACATTTCAGGATTATAATGGATTATAATATAATCCATATAATGGACTTCATTGGTGCCCAGTTTGCTTACACAAACATTGATAACACTACAAACAAGACAAAACTATAATGCTATAAGAAACAGAAAAGATTAATTAATTGTTTACCTGGATCTTTAGTCTATGATTAGCTCACCTCACCTCTTATCTGACAGGTTTTCGGGTTTGAGTCATTCATTCGTCACGTGACAGCCCCATAAGATGAATGAACAACTTGAAAAACCTGAAGACTCGAAACAGGTGAACTAATTCCAGTACAGAACCTAATAGGATGTTGTGCATGCGCGACTGAACGAATCACTCCCTGAGACGAGTCACATTGAAGATTCGTTCAAAATGAAAGAATCGTTCAAGAACGACCCATCACTAATTCGTAACATCGTGGACGTGGATCCCAGAGCCTGTGCCCCACTAGCTTTTGTGCTTAAAAAGTATACTAATTTTTATTTTTCTCAAAGAATGACGATCGTTTCGCTAGATAAGACCTTTCTTCCTTGGCTGGGATCGTTTAGAGCCTTTTGAAGCTGCATTTAAACTGCATTTTGGAAGTTCAAAATCGGGGCACCAATGAAGTCCATTATATGAGAAAAATCCTGAAACGTTTTCCTCAAAAACCATAATTTCTTTACGACTGAAGACAGAAAGACAGGAACATCTTGGATGACAAGGGGGTGAGTAAATGATTTGTAAATTGTTGTTCTGGAAGTGAAATTCTCCTTTGATTTCTTAAAATCTCACCAAAATTTTGATTGGTAGTGTACTTTCCTAAATAAAAATAAACGCAACCTGATATTATATGTATATTCTGTATGTGTTTGTGTATCTACAACAGGCTCCTCTGAGGTCCCACCCAAGTCCATTAGTAAAATGAGGCAGTTTCATTCCCACCACAACCTGATGAGTCTGTCCCAGTCGACCTCTAATGTACAGATTGATGAGCGAGAGCTCCAGGATCAAAGGCAAGGCAGTTCAAGGCAGACCTGCTCAGAGGAGCGCCTTCATTTAAGTCTGGGACAGCAGGACAGCGGCTCTCAACCACAGAGTCCTAGAGAGAGAGGCATCTGGGTACGACAGAGCTCCAATGCTTCATCCACGACGTCAGACGACAGCAGACCGCCAAGCAACTTCTGGGACTTTTTCACTGGCAAGGTGTCAGGCTCAGAGACTATAGTATGACCACTAGGTGAACAGATGTAGTGTGGGGGCTGAGTGTGGACCCGTAAAATTGTAGAGAGAAAACTGCCAGTAGATGCACACACAGAAATAATGTATCTGTGGACGCTATACTGTTTATATAATATAATCCTAAATAACTCTGCTCTTCTAGAACAAGATGGTTTTTCAGAACACGCTAGATTATCAAAAGAATCATTATAAACCTGCCAGAACAGTGTATTTTGTCAAGATACAAACCTCTGACTATAAAATGTAAATATGGCATAGGTTGTTATAAACCTCTTTAAATAGAAAGCAGCTTTTATATACATGAATCCTCAACATGCACTCAGTGGGCACTGAAAATTTCAAAATAGTCGACATTTCAAAGGCTGAAATCTCTTATTTGTTTACATTCGCATTGAAGCTTTCTGAAGTTTCTTTCTGGCTATTAGTTTTATAATTTTTCTGATGTATTGGCAGCTGATTGAGGCTTTACCATAACAGAAACCTTTACATATAGTAACATATTTTTTAAATAAAGTGTATATAGTATATGTTGCTAGCTCTGAGTTCTTTTATCTGGACTAAATTAATTTGTACCCTTAAATGTTGTACATGTTGCTTTTCAGATACCTGTTGTCAGAAGAAGCCCTTCGCTGCAAAACTTCTTCAATGACCATTCACAGTCTGAGAAAAATTAGATGAAACTGAAGACATTTACTTTTTTTTTGATAAACAAACCATTTTAACCATTTGGAGAACATGCTCTGAACTCATGGCATCACTGAACCACAAGGGGGTGATATTTACTGGTGTCAACAACAGATTAAAGCATTAAAGTTGTTTATGACATGAAGTTATATATATGATCCTGTATGAAATGATCTCTATTAAAGCTGTACTCTCTCTGTTTGGGTTGGTTAAAAAGCAAGATTTCCTCCAATAAGAATAACTGTTCAGAGTGAGCACTGCCATTTCTAGAGGCAGTCTAACACACACTCAAACTATAAATAAATAAATCCTCATTGTAATTCCAAATCAACCTACCCAGCTCAAATGTAAGACTGATAAAGAAATACTCAAGTTCATTTAGATGAAAAGACAAAATATCCATATAGACTGTGTTGGAGCCAGCCCTTCTTTTTGCACAACCTGAAGATCGAGGTAATTTCTATCCACGTTATTCTTCAACACGGAAGTAAGCTTATGGGTGAGACTTACAGTTTATTAGCCGCTATAGGGAAATAATATGAAGAGTAACAACATGCAGTAAATGGTAAAACTGTTTGCATTACAAACCAGTGTGCTAATAATTAAGATAATACATTAAAATAATATGGTAAGACAAACCAATTTGCAATATCATGCAGCAAAACAAGCTGTTTTGTACAGCTAAAAATAGCTGGACGTGAATAAGACCAGAAGCCAAACCCATAAAGTGTACAAACAGCCACACCAACTCTTACGTGGAAAAAAGGTGTATGCTTCTCATTTAACATAAATCTTTTTCCACGACAAGAAACATGTTTTTATCTATTTTATATAGCAATTGAGCGAGTTTTGCTGTGAAAACCTGGCAACCCTGATGGTGTTAGACTGCTACAGTGCCATCTATTGATGCTGATCAGAGTGATCGTCTTGGCATTTTATGTAAAGAGTACTGATACAACAGAGTTTTAGAGAGTGCTCTACATAATAATTAATTCCTTTACCTGTCCAACAAAAGAGAAGCAACTACTCAGGATTTTTTCCATCATCAAATCCTTCCACCTTCTGTATGCTGAAATGATGCTGATGCTTGTTTTTTTCTTTGTTGGTCTAGTCTGTGCTCCTAAAGCATGATAACAAGTGTGTTTCATTGTCAAATTTCGCTCTTGGTGTCACCATACACTATGCTACTGGAGTAACATTACAGAGACGCGGCAGCCAATGAGCATGAGGACTGTCTCTGTCTTTTCAAAATGCGGGGCAATCAGCTTCACACATAAGAGTAGGGCTGTCATTATTGCTCGATTCAATACTAATACTTCAAGTACTTCAAAGTACTTTTTAAAAAAGGTAACCGGCAAAATACCAGAATTGGCGGTGCATTCCACAGAGAATCCATGAAATGCAATTATTAGGCCATTTTCCAAAGCTGCATGATAGAATAAACCCATTAAAACATCCTAATAAACCATACCCTGGTGAAAAAACCAGCATATGCTGTATGTTTTGATGCTGGAATACTGGTTTAAGCTGGTCCTTTGCTGGTTTTTGCTGGTCAAGGACCAGCATCAAAACCTACCTAACCAGCATATGCTGGTTTTTTCACCAGGGTAATGCTCACAAAGGTTATGATTCATAAATAAATGTGATGCATCATTTACTTGTGTGGAGTGTCTCAAACTCCATCTCTGCATAATGTTGTTTGAGTTTATAACATTCATCTGGGAACACAACGTGCACCATTTCATCTGATTTGTAAGGTAAATCATTTATAAACCTATGCAAACACAAGAGGACACATCAGTATCTTTCTCAATCCACCTTTTTCCTCAGTAACTGATGAGCGGCGTCATGAGGGACTTCCGTATAAATGCTTTCTTGTTCCGGTCTCCATAGAAATCCATGTAAGAACAGACTGAAATGAAACATATTCAATATAACTAAATATAAAAATGTGCACAGGTTTAACATTATATTATCGGCTTGGAAAATATGTTAACTTGACTAGAAACACCAGAGACTGGAAATGTAAAGCACGCTCCAGTTGGGAGAGACTTTCATGTTCAGCACATACATCACGGTTTGGTCAGTTACCCGGATGCGCGACCATATTAGAGATACTCGGATGTAAACAATAGCACTGATTGCACAGTTAATGTACTACTTAAAACGTTGTTCGGCCTATATATGTGGAAGCTGCTAAATCATATACAGAAGTACTTAGTAAGCAGGAAATTAAGGTTAAGGTGGCAAAGATACATAACAGCATTATTAATTAAGATATTAGCCTAATATTTCACCTACCTGACCGAAATGATAACAACATGAATGTTGTTAAGATTCTTGCCTTGTTCAGTTTGGCCAACCACAAACTTGTCCTGTTCCTCCGACAGTTTTTTTGCACTCTTTGATTTGTCATAACTTTCCACCACCTGTAGTACTCCACATGTTTTTCCCGATCCGACCGATTAGTACAGGCCAAAACATGGCTTTTCATCAGCAAAAATCAGCAAAATTTGCGAGTTCCGTTGGTTCGGTCACCATTGATGACATCCTGAAAATACATGCTGTTCAATCTCAAAATAAAAGTTCAAACTCAAACTCTGAGTTTACACGTTTTGATGTCCAAATATTCAAAACAATTACAGTGGCTGTAGCATTTCTGTCATAAAGAAATAGACAAATACTAAAGACTAAGTAGACATTTGATTTAAATGTTGTTTAGTCAATATTAAACATGGATTAGATTGTGTAGTGAAGTGTAAAACATATGATTAAGCGCTTTTGATACTTCGTTTAACACATCATTATTGCCTCCTTGTTAATAGGACAATAGGCTATTGTTCACTTAGGTCTATTTTTAATCACTACCAAAATATGTATTATAATTATCATCAAAATTACCAGAATAATTGTCAGTGACAGTCCTACATAAGAACACGTTTTTGTTTTTTTTAAAGATTCATGTAGTGTACAGGGTTAAAACTACTCATAAAACACATTTTTCTTATTGTATTAAACTTTTTAAATGAACATCAAACTACTGAACGCAGCTTGCCATGTCGTTTTCAGTCTTTAAACACAACAGTGAAGAATGAACGTCAATAAACAGGACCAGCATATTTTTTTACTTTAGGTGTTTGCAAATCAAATTCTGTGAAAATTAACCTTCTATGAACTGATTACATGACGGCACAAGCTATGATTGCTTGAAACCACATTACCCAGTTTAATGACATTATAAAGAAACAGAGACCATATGAACCCCCTGGAGGTGGTTGATGTGTTTTTGTTTGTTTTTATTTGGGACAGGGTGATCCAGTCCCATCTTTCATCCACGCTGTCCACTCCACTCCAAAACCAGATTATTCACCTGGTTTACAATTTGTACATTGCTTTATCGAAAGTGCACTTTTTTTCAAACCCAGTATGGAATAAACATTATTACAATGTTATGGAAAGGGGCGGGATGAAACACAACTAATGTTAGCATGACGTAGCATTAGCTTGCGTTTGTCTCATGTTTTGATGTAGTTCATGTCTTTCTGCTAATGCCAAAACACTTAGGGTGCTGTTACTCTGTGATCAGTGCATGAACTCTTTCTATGCCTAGTAACAACATCTCAAGATTGCAGCATTAATTTGATAATTCCAACATTACCACTCTTCGATTTCAACTCTCTCTCCACAAAACATACAACAAACCTGGTGTCCAAATAAGGGACAGATTAGCAAATGTATAAAAATGAGAATGTCAAAGAAAAGTTAATATAACATTTATAATTACACATAAATAAAATCATGAAAAGTAAAAGAAACATTCCTTCCCCCATAACTACTAAATCACAAGCCAATTCTCAAAAATAAAATATCCAGTTAACTCAGCTTAGACAAGCCTTGATTCAACTGTGATGATGACACATCTACAAACACTCTTAAATAGCATGTGTAAATGTGTGTAATTTACATGACGTGGCACCATATGTCAGTTTATTTCAACATATAGCTCAGTCTACTTAAGACACGCAATGCCAGCAGGTTAACTGACCAGCGAGAAGCTTCTTTAGACATTGTGATGTCTTGTTTATAAGACCTTTATACATGCTTTATAACAATGCCAAGAGTTGTTATACCACGCATGCATTGATACCAAGTAGACTTTACAGGATGAATGGAATAATAATCAGCAGCACTGTCAGTTTTGACCCCTCGCAGATTAAAGAGCGTTTCCGTCAAACCAACAATCAAATAAAACCAGTGTAGTTTACAAAGGAAACCTGAAATGAAAAAACCGACCACCCTTTTATTCCTATACTTTCCGTTTTAGTCAACTATTCGGTTGGGGAAAAAAATAGATTTCAAGAAAAACCTGGAAAAATTACCTCGCTAATACATACTTTTCCCCTTATAAGACTTAAATACCCAATCTTTCTGGGTGTGTTTATTTTTGCCTAAAAATCTTGACTAACTGCAGCATGTCCTAGCTGTCTCGTAAATATTTCCTACCTGCAAGTGAACTGGGAGAAGTGGCTCATCCTTCTGGCTGTGCAACATCCACAAACAAGAAACATTCCTTTGTGGTGTCACCTTAATCAGTTTAACTATTACGGAAGTCATAGCTTAAACCTGACAGATCTAAAACTGCATTTCAGCACTTGTGCTTCACTTCCCATCTAGGTGTATATTCAGTTAAAACGTTATTAATTAAAGGGGCAGAAGAGGCGACAGAGATCTAGAGAAGAGTTGCTGACATTATAATGGAGTGTAAAACCATATTACGCTTGAAATATCCAACATTTCTACTGTTTAACGGCTAAACTGAATGAGTCCACATTCATTTCAGACAATCTCACAGCGCCACAGTGTTCATGAAACATGTTTGGAAATGTGTGCAGCTTTTGGTTTTAATACAACAGGCATTTATGAGCTTTAACTTATGTTTAGAATAATATAAAGCCCTAATTTCTATCTCAATTTTTTTGCGCTTTACAGTTAGTGCACTATTAAGCGTGCACTATATGACACAATCAAGCTGTACACTCACTCGTAGTGCACAAGAACTGGCAGAATGTTTTACATTCATTGAATACTGAAAGCATTCTTAAGCCAAGCCACATCCTTTATACACTCACTACTCTGGTATCCACAATCCTCTCTGCTTAACAAGGCAGAGCACCCATCAATCCACAGGCCCTACATGAAATCACTTGTCAAGTTCTCGACACAAAAAAATGCTCATACCCTGGTCAGGTTTATCCATTCAGGTGGAGCAGCTCAGTTTCAACTACAATGACAACATGAGCTACTGGTTCTGCGTACAACACATTTATAACTAGCTGGTTGACATGGACGTAGCACGATGTGTCATGTTTGAACATCTGAGGGTGAAGAACCGCCATTAATCATTGTGCCAAAACATAAATTATGACGCACCGTCCAGCGATGATGGATGTGATGTGCAGAAATATAAACCAGATCATCAAAATGAACCTTGTTACTGTGTATGGTGGGAAAAAAGGTTTGTACAGTGTCCATTCTCAGGCCATCAAGACATATGTGTAGCTCATTTCACGTGTATATGTGCGTTTTTTTGTGAGTGCCGAGCAACACAAAGCAGGCGAGTGAGACGACGGCGAACCAGATGGCGATTACTTCTGCCTGGTGATTACTGTGCTGTGTCCAGGTCGATCTGGCATCAACTGCTCCTGTCTGGGGCCTGACTGATGCTCCGGTGCAAAGCTCCACTGATAAGCCTGGATGAAAAGGGACTTGACTGAGAGGGGATGGAGCAGGGGGCCCGAGCTGCGTCAACAAAGCTCAAGCCACCCTATCTGCCTGATCCTGTCTCTCACAAATCACACCCTCCCATTCTGTCAGTCACTCCTGCTGGCTCAGTCTCTAGACTGGTAGAAGAGTATATAACCTGACTCAGAGTTTTTGGAGATGTCCGATGTCAGACCGTAGAATTCCTCGATCGCTTGGGCGTCTATTTTCTGTGGGGACAAATAAGAGAAAGAGATACATATAGTAAGTGAATATAAAGGAAAATGTATTTAAGGGGAACCCTGGGTATTAAGACATGTATGGCTTAATATAACATAAATGATGTCTCTTACTAGGGTTGGGTATTGAAAATCGATTCCGATTCCAGAATCGGATACTTAAGGTCAGGAATCGGATACTTCTTGTGAAATTAAAATTTAGATTCCGTCTATCGATTCCTATATGCGGTTCTTTCTTTTTTTTTTCAATCTGTGAGGATCCGACCTAGTGATCTGCCAGGACCTTGCTCGCTAATCTAAGCGCATAGCGCTCCAAATTATGGCTGCACTTGCGATCAGAAGTCGAAAAAGCGAACTATAATATTTGTGATAAGCTAAACATGTTGCAATAGAGGTGTCACCACCAATATAACAAAGCATTTTAATTTAACACATCGTTAAAGATCACAAACACGATTCAAATACCAACGTGATTCTGTTCCTTAATTACAATGATTCATCTGTTTGATTCCTCAACCTTTCTTCCGTGCAGCATACGATCATACTAGTGTGATTGGAGCATTCAAATCTGCGTTCGTGCTGCCGCTGACCTAAAGAGGGCCACTGTCATGTATATGAATTCATTATCATGTATATGAGCTCATTATTTCTGTTACAAACATTCAAATAATCACAGAAAAACTGGGATAAAAGTTCGTAGTCTGGTTATAAACTCGTACAGTAGAGATCAAAATAGAGTAAATCATCCTTTTGAAAGTTAATTTGGCATTCCAAATAATGTTAGAGACTTATCGATTACACTGTTATGCCAGTAGATGGTGAAAGAATGCTGTTAAAAAAAATGTATGTCTTTGATCACTCATTCAAAAACACTGATTCATCCAGTAATGAACCAAGTAAATCTTGAGTGAATCACTGAATCATTTACTTATAAATTAGGCCTACAAGTGATTTTGTTTAGTTGTCTAATGTTTTTTTTCTTCGGAATCGTAAGAGAACCACAACTTCCATTTAAAACAACAACAACTTGTTTTTATGTAGCCTGTGGATTTTTGTTTATGGTATTCAGCTGCAACTAAATGTTTAGCAACAAAGAAACAGAATAAATATGTTTGATATCATCTTTTATTCACATTGGAATCGAAACTGGGAATCGAAAAGAATTGGAATCGATAAGCAGAATCGGAATGGGAATCGATAATATTCTAACGATACCCAACCCTATCTCTTACTGAAATATGTAGCAGAAAACCCATGAACAACTTATGTTATTTTAAAAATATACATATGTTTTATACATATTTTGGATTATGGGGGCGCCAATATTTCAATGACGTGAAATGGCTGCACTCGATGAGCTACTGCTACCTGTTGCTATTTTTACTGCAACACAACTAAGAAAATAAAATACTGATACAATGCCACAATGTGTGGCTTTTGGTTGTAATGTTCAGTTGAAGGGCAACAAGAGTACTGAAGCAAGTCTTCACTGCTTTTCCTAGCGATAAGAAGAGGCAGGAAAAAAAAAAAAAAAATGGGAAGATGCCTATGGACAAAAAAACTTCTTAAAGACCCGCGTATTTGACCTCTCCACTTTAACCCTGATGTCTTTGAGGCTTTTAGTAGACCACAGCTACTGAAAGACCTTACAAATGTCAGAGACGAGAAACGCTAGATGCCATCCTAGCAGGATGTAAACATGCAGACGCTCGTCATGACAGCGCAGCCACTGAAGAATTTCTCAGTGCAGATTTCATTTGATATCCAGGGGCGTTTAGATTCCTTGGGCCTGTTTTACTAAACTGTTTAACTAAACGCAGATGGGAGGGTAAATTTCTGCAGGTAATTTATGAACAATGCACAAATTAAAGAACACAGATGGAACATCTTATTTACATATCAACCAATATACCAAGCATAGTCGCAAATAAAGTATAAAGAAATAAAAAAGCCACAGTATGTTGAAATAAACCGGAGGCCAAAAAAATGAAGGTTTGCTAGAATTTTCGATAGACCTGGTATTTTGTGACTCCTAGTTGAGGGTTCTAAGTCGTCTTTTATTTCCTGAAGCAAATTAAAAATAATGTGGCAAACGATATGTTCAGACAATGTGTTTTCTTGCATTCCAAATAAACAAATACATGTTGACAGGGCTCTCAAGCGCATTTACGACTGAAAACTACTGCGTGCAACTGAAAAAATATTTAGGAGCACCAGTGTGACTGACCGGATCAGCATATTCGTGTTTGCGCTGAGGGGAGCTTCAAAGGTTTTTACGTGTTTTTGCAACATTGAGTAATGTATCAGAGACATATCTTACGAATCTTTTTATAAACAAAGTGTACAGAGAGTATAAATAAGAGCTTTCAGTGTAGAGAGCTTTGTTGATTATAATGGAACTTTGTGAGATTGTGATAAACTAAGATGAGTGACAGCTTTTAATGATTTTTAAGGGAGTCTGTGAATGAGATATTGATTTAATACAACAGTCAAATAAACAAGTTAATACCATGACTATTTTTGTGTGTAAATGACTATAACACTATTGCCTGATTTTGCTCTATTTCATCATCAAAAACAGTTTGAAACAAGTCACAACTGAGCTGCTGTCCATCTTCATTCAAACACAGTGGTGTTTTCTTTATGAATGAAAGAAACATTCATAAATACACTCACTTGCTTTATTCCTAAAATAAATCAGCCGTTTGAATGAATCAAATGAACGAATGATTCAATTCAATAATTAAATCAGTGACTTGCCACCACCTACTGGCAGTTTTAGTTTCATTTTTAAAATATCTTTTTAGTTATTTAAATATTTTAAATTTTCATATTTAAAATATTAATCTCAACATGAATTCATTAATTTTATTGCACTTATGCCACCTCTGAGCCTCATTAAACATAACAGTACACCTACAAGCCACTTTTGTGTTTATCTGTGCCACCTCTGTAGTACAAATAATTTTGTCAATACTGATTTCATTTGCTTGGTAACTTATTCTACTGGTTCTTATTCTGTTGTTTTATTAAAAAATTTTAAAAAGCTTAAAAAATATAATTTTTAAAAAATGTTGACAATAAAGATTACATATTTTTAATAAAGTCAGAAAAACGCCCTTACAAAAGATAAAAACAAAAATCCCCTGTTCTTCACTTTAAGGGGTCAAATATCACCATTTCACGTCATAATGGTGCCCCCACAGTCCAAAATATGTATAAAATGATGTGGATGTTTTAAATAATGTAAATATTGTATGGGTTTCCTACTACATATTTCAGTAAGAGACAACATTTACGTTATATTAAGCCACACATATCATAGGGTTCCCTTTAATACAGCACACAAATTCACACATGAAAACAAACCTCACTGGTTCTTGCGGAAGCTTAAACATGCTTGCATGACACATGAGAACTTGGTTCTTGTGTTAAACCAGCATGTCTGAGCTTCAGTTTATCATATCTGATGTGCATTGATAAGCGTTCATATGTGAATAAAAGCCTATATTAAATCTGTTGATCATATAAAGTGGTTTTATCTTCAGAAGACTTGGTTCATATCGATCACACTTACTTTTATTTTATATTTTAAAGTGTCAAGAGTTTTCTGTGAATAGACTTTCAATGAAGGGACAGAAAAAAAATTCTTTGAGCTGCAAAGATGAGCAAAAGTGTAGATTTGGAAAATTATGAGGGATATTTACACCAAAAATTAACATTATGTCAGTTCTATTTCATGTTTCCATTACCCTGTTTTTAGCCGCATTTAAGGTATCGCATCAGAAACGAGTGACATAAGCGCCAAATTTCAAATTAAATTCCTTTGCTTCGCAAAAGTTTTTACCCCTGTTTGAGGTGGGTTTTGACCCGTGCAAAAAATGGTTAATGTGAATAATGGCAGAAGGAAAAACATTTGCAGAATAAATTCCTCCACATGCATCAAAAAAGGCATGTGACTTTGTGTGATGGGACAACATAACCTGACTAACCAGTGAACCGATCTTGTCACATAGCAGAAATGGTGTTATGGTTATTCATTTCTGTATAACTGCCTCCTAGAACTGTCTTACACAACTGCGTTCTTAAACAGTAGGCATCCACCTCCAAAAGCAATGACCGCATTTACTATTTCATCTGCTTGCTCTGAGGTGCAAGTAATTAATATAGTTTAAAATGATTATATTCAATGGCTTCTGCTACTTTCTTGGTATACAGTTTCGATTTTTCAGGAAGTGACAATTTTGTTCTCTCTCTGACTCAATGGATGGAAACGGTGCTTATTTGTAAATGTTTTATGTGATATTCCAATTTTTTCAAGTTAAATTCACAACTTTGGATGGACAACCCACTATTCTTTTGTGTTCCACAAAAAAAGGAAAGTCAAACAGGTTTGGATCCCTTCAAATGATGAAGCATGTGATATCTATGCAATTAACAATATACAGGGGCATCTCAATAAATTAGAATGTCGTGGAAAAGGTCATTTATTTCAGTAATTCAACACAAATTGTTAAACTTGTGTATTAAATTCAGTGCACACAGACTGAAGTAGTTTATGTCTTTGGTTCTTCTAATTGTGATGATTTTGGCTCACATTTAACAAAAACCCACCAATCTCAACAAATTAGAATATGGTGACATGCCAATCAGCTAATCAACTCAAAACACCTGCAAAGGTTTCCTGAGCCTTCAAAATGGTCTCTCATTTTGATTCACTAGACTACACAATCATGGGGAAGACTGCTGATCTGACAGTTGTCCAGAAGACAGTCATTGACACCCTTCACAAGGAGGGTAAGCCACAAACATTCATTGCCAAAGAAGCTGGCTGTTCACAGAGTGCTGTATCCAAGCATGTTAACAGAAAGTCGAGTGGAAGGACAAAGTGTGGAAGAAAAAGATGCACAACCAACCGAGAGAACCGCAGCCTTGAGAGGCTTGTCAAGCAAAATCGATTTAAGAATTTGGGTCAACTTCACAAGGAATGGACTGAGACTGGGGTCAAGGCATCAAGAGCCACCACACACAGACGTGTCAAGGAATTCGGCTACAGTTGTCGCATTCCTCTTGTTAAGCCACTCCTGAACACCGACAACATCAGAGACGTCTTACCTGGGCTAAGGAGAAGAAGAAATGGACTGTTGCCCAGTGGTCCAAAGTCCTCTTTTCAGATGAGAGGAAATTTTGTATTTCATTTGGAATCCAAGGTCCTAGAGTCTGGAGGTGGAGAAGCTCATAGCCCAAGTTGCTTGAAGTCCAGTGTTAAGTTTCCACAGTCTGTGATGATTTAGGGTGAAATGTCATCTGCTGGAGCTTTTTGAAAGTCACAGCACCCGTTTACCAAGAAATTTTAGAGCACTTCATGCTTCCTTCTGCTGACCAGCTTTTTAAAGATGCTGATTTCATTTTCCAGCAGGATTTGGCACCTGCCCACACTGCCAAAAGCACCAATAGTTGGTTAAATGACCATGGTGTTGGTGTGCTTGACTGGCCAGCAAACTCACCAGACCTGAAGCCCATAGAGAATCTATGGGGTATTGTCAACAGAAAAATGAGAAACAAGAGACCAAAAAAAATGCAGATGAGCTGAAGGCCACTGTCAAAGAAATCTGGGCTTCCATATCACCTCAGCAGTGCCACAAACTGATCACCTCCATGCCACGCCGAATTGAGGCAGTAATTAAAGCAAAAGGAGCCCCTACCAAGTATTGAGTACATATAAAATAAATGAACATACTTTCCAGAAGGCCAACAACTCACTAAAAATGTTTTTTTTCTTATGAAGTATTCTAATTTGTTGAGAATTGGTGGGTTTTTGTTAAATGTGAGCCAAAATCATCACAAGTAAAAGAACCAAAGACTTAAACTACTTCAGTCTGTGTGCATTTATTTAATAGACGAGTTTTACAATTTGAGTTGAATTACTGAAATAAATGAACTTTTCCACGACATTCTAATTTATTGAGATGCACCTGTATCTATACAATTAGCAACAGTAAACGTGAATTCAGTAATTCAAACCTGAATTCAGTAATTCAGAATTAAAAGTTTAAGAAAGTTTTGTATAGTGTCACTAGCAGTGCAGACAGTACATAATTCACTTTTAATACACTTTTAAAGATGTGGAAGTGGAAATTGTCTTTCGCCAGAAAAAATTGTTTATCTTTCCAGATGTGCAATTGGAAAGACGCAAGACGATGAAAAAAACAGCTAAAGAACATCTGACTTTAGCACAGAACAGAGCTAAGCACTCAGCCTCCAGCCTTTCTTACACCACTTGGTATTTATATAATGTTTATGGTACGAAAACTATTTCATGTTCTGAGAAGCACTTAACAGTTTGTGTTGACAAAATGTGTGTAAATATTTGTCTAGGTTACCATGTAGCAGAGTGGATATCATATCTGTGTATAAAAATCAAAAGGATTTATACTATAAATGTGCAATCAGGTAGCGAAAAATCTGTCGATTCCCGGTATGCTTTTAATTTAGTAGTGTAGAACAATCCAACAGTCACGTGTCATGAAGATGTAATGGAATAATGGTGTTGGGTCACAACACATACAGCACTCTTTCAGTAGTATATGTCAACAAAAATTGCCATTATAAAACAAGATATAAACTTTGATGTTCTAGACGTCAAGTTAAACTCTTCAAATGAATAAAAGAGTGTTAGTCTTCGTCTTATTAATGCATCACTATTCCTATAATTCATTCAGAGAACTCAAAAGTATTTGGGTCAATGTGAGGACAACTCCAGACAAGCACTTAGCGAAGCATAAACAGCAGCTGCAAATCACCTGACAGGGGAGGTTAATACATGTGCTACAGTGCAGTGCTAGTCTTGCAGACACTTTGAGCTGCAAATCATACATTTATTGTTAGACAGTGTAAGCTAAATGTGAAAATGAACAAACTGAAATAACAGCTGGAAGAAATAATCAAGTTTGCTGAACTGAAACTGATGCTTTAAGGTCTTGGGTTTTTTTTTTTTTAAATACTTCTACTTTCCCTGTTCTCTTCTTTAAAAAAAAAAAAAAAAAAAAAAAGAACTATTCTAGGTTAAATACAACTTCAGCTTGATCAAAAGTAGTACTTCAAGTATTTCACCTCTCTGAAAAAAAAATAAACATGCACAAACATTGAAGTCTATGGGCCAATTGTATTATTCAGTAAAATAACATATACAATATTTTTATTTTGAGTCAAAAATAATTTTCTCTGGATACGGATAGCATGTTACAGATCTGTTGTCTGCAAACTGTGGAATACAAATAGTAAATAATTAAGTAGAGTAGCAATTATACTCAGACCTACCTCTACAATGTCATCATCAAACAGAAGCCAGAAGCCATGACTCTTCACTATAGTGATATAATGACCTCGATTTGGACCACTACAAAAAAGACAACAAAATAAGATACATTAAATAGAATCAAATGTGAATCCACAGCACTATGAACAGAAGAGAGGAATCCCTGGGTCATCAGAGAGAAGACTTTTATATTGATTTATGACATTTCGACTGAAAATTACAAGGTTTAAAAAATAAAAAAATAAATAAAAAAGGAACCATATGCATCGGTATAAGTTGAATTTAGAAAAGAAAGTAAGTTTTAATTTTTTGCCTACTTTAAACATTACCACCCAAACATTATACTGTGCTCTTAACTTAATACACAATCCTTTATCAAGAAAATAAACACTGATTACCCAAAATTAATTTGTATGTAGATGTAGATGAGTTTTTCTCTTCACCAGAACAGATTTGGAGAATTCTCATCAATGAATCCTCTGCAGTTATGGATTATGGACTGGTATTTTAAACCGAAGCGATTTAGTTTAATCCTTAAATGCATACATCGGGTCTTAAGCAACTAGGGACCTCATTTAATACCCTCTCCCTCCTTTATTTTTTTGGCATCAGCTTTCTTAGTATTCCTCAATCTATTCATTCTAAACATTAAAACAAGAAAAAAAAAAAAATAATAATAATATATAATATATAATAAGAATGTATGTTTTTGGATTAATTTTTTGTAAAAAGTGTATAGAGTTGCTAGAGATCCGAAGTGCGTAACAGCATAAGTATATCTTTTGTGTGCAAAAATCCGTAAATATCTTATGACTATACCCATGCAATTCACCTTTATTCCTCAAGGTGGCACTGTTTGATAGACAAGAATGATGTGATGTTTCACACGTAATTATCGCAGACATGAAACAACAGAATATCATCAGCAAAAACTGAATTGGTTTGAATGGCTTTACTGCAGAGCAATTACTACAATAAAATATAAATGTCACTGTTATTTGATGGTGGATGTGGTGAATAAGCTGCCAGCAATCAAACTATTGTTTTTGAAGTGAAAACAACAGTTTTGCAAACATGGTTGAGATCACGAATATGAGGCTGAATGTATTGTGGAAGTGCGCTCTGATGATGACGGTGATGGTACAATTATCTGCTCAAACTGAACCCTTTTAAGTTTCAAAAGGTAATGAAATAGGCTTTATTTTATTCTTCTGTAATTGTTCTTAAAATATCAAGAGAGTTTTTTGCTATTGCAGAAGTCTGAGATCCATCCATGCTGGATATATAAGTCTGAGGCGCTAAAGACCTGAATATGTAATAATGACTGACGTAACAGTCATGCATTTAAGGGTTAATAAAATGCCTGAATTACAAACAAGCAGTTTTCATTTTATGGGGTTATGTAGATTATTTGCATATTATTGTGATGCTTTTATCAGCTGAACTCTCATTCTGATGGCACCCATTCACTGCTATGGATCCATTGATGAGCAAGTGCTGCAAAGCTAAATTTCTCCAAATCTGTTCTGATGAAGAAACAAACTCATCTACATCTTGGATGGCCTAAATTTCAGCAAATTTTCATTTTTGGGTGAACTATTTTTTTAAAGTGAAATCAGTAACCTACCTCCCACAGTGCACCACTACAGCCACCAGGTCGTACAATCGATCAGGGTTGGTAGCATCACCAGAGGTGTTAAAGAGCCTCAGCTCCAGAGGGAAGACTACACGATAAGAGAGCTTGGTGTAGCGATGAAGCTGGTCCATATACTTAAAGCGCTTTAGGTGCAGGGCAAGGATCATGGGCAATTTCTTCACCCGCATCCTGTAAAGAAAGAAAAGAGACAGGATCGATTTTACCTTGAAATTCCATCTCATTCCTATTCTCAGACTGCACTTTATTGGCCAACTTCCTGAGCATCTGTAATTGTTAAATGCTCCAGGATTAAAATCTCTTTCGGTGCACAGAACCAATACACTAATGCATTCAGTACAACACGAGAATGCATTCAGGAAGGAAGGAAATACTACGCAGACAGGCGGTGGCCCATAGCTTTGAGCTTACATCGGTTTATGTGAATATTACAGCAAATGTGCCTCCGAGTAATTTCACCCATGCCAATCTACTAGAACTACATACCTTTTCTGTGCCTCCTGTTTACTTCTGCATTGCTCACAGTAGTACTTATATTCACTACATAAGGTCTCTGTGTTGCTGAAACCCCTGTCAGTGCAGAGACGACACATTAGTTTTCCACATTAATCAAAGAATTTGTTCTGTATTTGCAGTTATGTTTGTGTCTTTACCTAAGACAGTGTGTGATGGAGGTATTCTGCTCCACGTCCACTGAAAGGTCTAGGAAGTCTTCGTCTTTACTGCTCACCTGGAACAAAAGAGGAAATGATTACTCTTAATACATTCTAAGTCTACAAAATATTCAAGAAAACACATTATCAAAATCAGCTAGTTGATGGCTTGTTGTAAGGATGCCCTGGATAAATATGCCGACGTGTTTCATAACATGCTTTGTCTTCAAAAACATCCAGTCCCTGTCCCAAATGCAACCCTTGTTGTCCTACTCTTTGTCTACACTTCAATTACGTAATATCACCCATTCACTTACTACGAGAAGCACTTATAAACCAGGTGTTGTCAACACGTGAAGATTCAAGGGCTTTTTACAGTTTTCTGTCAAATAAAAGCGTGATGGTTTGACATTTAAAACAAGGAGCAGTTAACACCATAATTAATAGAATTAAAGCCATAATTAATAGAATTGTATTTTTACAGTTATTATTGATATCTATAATATTATTATATTATAATATTATATAATAAAGTAACAATATATATATTAGATTATACATTTTTCATAAATAATTTCTTTGAAACTTGTCAAATATTACAATACTAATATTTCATACTTTAATATTGCATTTAGTAGTAGCTGTAATAATAATAACAATAATAATCTTCACAATAATTTTAGTCTATACATAATATTTTAAAGTAACCCTGGACCACAAAACCAGTCATAAGGGTCTTTTTTTTTTTTAATCTGGTGATGTTTGAAAACCTAAAAGCTGAATAAATAAGCTTTCTATTGATGTATGATTTGTTAGGATATGACAATATTTGAACTATTTGAACATCTGGAACCTGAGGGTGCAAAAAATATTGAGAAATCACCTTTAAAGTTGTCCAAATTAAGTCCTTAGTAATGCATAGTACTAATCAAAAATTAAGTTGATACATTTACGGCAGGAAATTGACAAAATATCTTCATGGAACATGATCTTTACATAATATCCTAATGATTTTTGGCTTAAAAGAAAATTTTGACCCATAAAATGTATTGTTGGCCATTGCTACAAATATACCTGTGCTACCTAAGACTGGTTTTGTGGTTCAGTGTCACATATAGATCACCAAATTTTGGGCCTGATTGTTCAGTCCTACAAATAAGCATAGAAAACCTGAAGATTTTTATTAAACTTACTATTAAACACACACACATACATCTCAAATCAGCTAGGAGAGTTATTGACATATTCCTCAGTCCAAAAAATGAACAGACTTCTTTGTGCTGTGACATGCTGTTCATATCTGTACAATTCGTACAGTCCCCCAGATGATGATTAGTCAAAACCAAAGTGACAAAAACATGGTCACAACAACTCACTCATCCCATATCTCATTAATAAAAGCCAGAACCCTTTAGGGTACTTATGACTCACTCCATCTCTTCTGACTCACCGCTTCACAGTTCAGGCACCGTGTCTCATTGGTCAGTGTGCCTTGGAAGATCTCGTGCACCCAGGTCTGCTGGGTCTTTTCCTCTGTTTCACCCTCTCCTGTGCTGCTACCACTTCCACCTCCTCCTCCACTTCCGCTGCCACCATTCTGTACTACCTTTCCATTCTGCTGTCTCTCCTGGCTCTTTTCCTCCTGTAGCAGGTCTGCAATGGTGTTGAGCAAGTAGTTGAGGAATTCGTGTGCATCTTGCTGCATATAGTTGTCAAAGAGCTCTGTGGGTAAAATAAAAGAAAGTGTTGATAGCACTAGGTAGTTGCTAATCTATTATATATACTAAAAATGAAGAGTGTAGAAATGATTTAATCATTTAATAGCAGTGCATTCCAAGCACGTATACAGCGTTTACCACATTTACCTATTCAGCAGTGCAGCTAAATATACTGTGCTATGGTAAAAGAAATGACATTTAATGTCAGTTCTGAATTTGCAGTCAAAGCGAAAATTCACAACAATAAATTGTGTTGTCTTTTCTGGCTGCATGCTGCATGAACAGTGTATTCCACTTTATGACAAATGACTCTTATGAGATGCTCTGTTATTGCTTTAATCATCCTAACAAATGTAATTACTATTATTACTATCATTACTATATATTACTTTATTAATCACTTATTGATGAGCAAAACACACCCTGCCGATCAAATGTTTATGATTGGTAAGATTGTTGATGTTATTTAAAGAAGTCTCTTATCCTTATTGCATTTATTATGATCAAAAATACAGAGAAAAACAGTAATATTATGAAATAGTTTTGCAATTTAAAATATCAGTTTTCTATTCTAATATACTTCAAAATACAATTTATTTCTGTGATGAAATGCTGAATTTTAACCACCCATTACTGCAGTCTTCAGTGTCAAATGACCCTACAGAAATCATTCTAATATAAATAAAATAATACGAATATAATGAATTAAAAAGTTAAAAAGTGTAGAATTTATTCAAAATAGAAATCTTTTCTAACAGTATAAGTCTTTACTGTCACTTTCTTACAATTCAATTATTAATGTATTAATTAATTTCAAAGAAAGAAAGAAAAAAAGTACTGATCCCAAATTTTGAACGGTAGTGTATACTGTTACAACAGATTTCTATTTTAAATAAATTCTGTTCTTTTTAACGTTTTATACATCACAAGTTCCAAAAAACTGTTTCTAACAATATAATAAATCAACATATCAGAAAGATTTTTGAAGGATTATTTGATGCAAAAGACTGGAATAATAATGCTGAAAATTCAAAATTCAGAATCACAGGAATAAATTCTATTTTAAAGTATGTTAAAATAGATAACCACAGGTTTAAATTGCACAATTATTTCACAATATTGCTGTTTTTTTCTGTATTTTTAATCAAAGAAATGCATCCTTGATAAGCAGAAAAGACTTTTCAAAAATATTAAAAATCTTACCGATCCCAAACTTTTTAACGGCAGTGTGACTTCATGTCTTGACTCGAAATGGACTACCTGTTCATGCTACCCATTCATCTCATTTAGATCTAGTAAATGGTATTTAAATTGTGAAAATACAATATTGCGAAATACTATTACAATTACAATTATAAAAGAGTTGTCTATTTTAATTATTTTTTAAATGTAATTTATTCATGCGATGGCAAAGCTGAATTTCAAGCAGCCATTACACCACCCTTCAGTGTCACATGATCCTTCAGAAATCATTCCCACATGTCGATTTGGAAACATTTCTTATTATTTTCAATGTTGAAAACTGTTTTTTTTTGTTTGTTTGTTTGTTTTTTATAAAAAGTTCAAAGGAATATTAGAAATCTTTTATAAAATTATAAATGTCTTTACTGTCAATTTAAGGGACCTTTGCTAAATAAAGGTATTTATTTAAAACTTTAAATAAATACTGACCGCAAACTTTTGGTAGCGGATCTAGACAACATCTTTATATCCACATTTACATCCAGAATGTTTACAAATACATCAGAACATGCATATTATCTGTAATATCTTCACATATTATTTCACAGATCTCCAGGCAACTGCATAACATCACCACTAACCCACATCAACAACCCCTCTTTTGTCAAGTCAGTCAGTCAAATTGCTTACTATAGAACCCAGGATATTTTCTCACCATTTTCCTTCCTCAACCTGGAGATGAACTTCTTTGGTGGAATGACTCCCACTTTCTTCTTCTGAGTTGCAATGCTGTTGAACAGGTCAGCCAGGCAGGTGAGCAGGCTCTCTTTACGTCGTGGCTGGATCTTATAGGCCAGCACTTTCTCCCGGAAGGGCCGGCAAAAGTACAGTGCCTGGAGCACTGAGTTACAGTAGCAGGTGTTGCCAAACTGAATAACCAGATTGCAATTGGACAAATAACAGATTAAAAATTGCTGAAGGACATGTGATGACACACATGCACATATAATACATCATATCTGCAATTAATGTCTCTGAGAAGCAAACCATTGTTGGATAAGGTTTTATTATTGTACTTTGCTGCCTTTTACTCATGCTTGCCAAATCTGCCATTAGGTGATAGCACAAGTACATTACAAAAAAAAGAGTGCTTTAAATTTAAAAGTAATATGCCAAAGTCATCTTCTATTTATAGCACATTCACTGACAAAGACAATAGTAAACTTACATTGACCAGCCCAAAGTAGTGTTCATTAACAGGGAATTGTTCCGGTCCAATCTCCTTTTCCAAAGCAGAGGCATTGGCGCCCTACAGGGAATAGACACAATGGTTATCTTTGCTCATGGGGTCTCAATAATACAAGTGACCAGGAACACCCTGGACCTATTGGAGACTAACAGGAACATCCTGTTTGTGAAGAATGATGCCAGGCTTGGCATTAACAGGATGCAGTTGCTGGGCAAGTGCACCCACTCTGTTTCACCAGGGGAGAACATCAAGGCAGAGCTGTAAGTGGTATCAGTATCTGAAGTATAATGCATGAGTTCTCAGATATTAAAAGGCCTAAGCTTGGTGGTTCTCAAGCTTTTTGACCTGAAAGCCACCCTCACTGTCCAACTCCTAATTCAAAGACCCTTGCACACATACACTACCAGTCAAACGTTTTTGAACAGTAAGATTTTTTAAATGTTTTTTTAAAGAAGTTTCTTCTGCTGACCAAGTCTGCATTTATTGATCCAATGTACAGCAAAAACAGTAACATTTTGAAATATTTTTACTATTTAAAATAACTATTTTCTATTGGAATATATTTTAAAATGTAATTCATTCTTGTGATCAAAGCTAAATTTTCAGCACCATTAATCCAGTGTCACATGATCCTTTAAAAGTCATTCTAATATGCTGATTTGCTACATTTTTATTATTATTATTATATCATCAGTTAAGTAACAGTTTTTCAGGATTCTTTGATAGAAAGATCCAAAGATCAGCATTTACCTGAAACAGCTTTTGTAACATTATACACTATACCATTCAAAAGCTTGGAGTCATTTTTTTTCTTTTTTGGTTTAGAATTATAGAAACTAATACTTTTATCTAGCAATGATGCTTTAATCCAGTGTTACAATTAAGACGATTTCTATTTCAGATAAATGCTGTTCTTCTGAACTTTCTATTCATCAAAGAAACCTACAAAAAAAAAATACTCAGCTGTTTTTAACCTTATAATATTAATAATAATAATAATAATAATAATAATAGTAATACATGTTTTTTTGAGCAGCAAATCAGAATATTAGAATGATTTCTGAAGGATCATGTGACTGGAGTAATGATGCTAAAAATTCAGCTTTGAAATCACAGGAATAAATTACATTTTAAAATATATTCAAATAGAAAACAGTTATTTTAAATGGTAAAAATATTTCAAAATTGTACTATTTTTGCTGTACTTTGGATCAAACAAATGCAGGCTTGGTGAGCAAAAAAAACATTAAAAATTTTACTGTTCAATCACTACGGACTGGTAGTGTATAAGATGAGATATTTCTGCTGTAGTTATAATAAAGCTTCTTTTTTAATAACAGAAACTGGAAGTATACAAATATTAAATTAATTAACCCTGCTTCCGCAATGTAATATATATATATATATATATATGTGTGTGTGTGTTTTTGAATAGGAATCACACAATAGAAAATCACACAATCACACAATAGAAAACAGTTATTTTAAATGGTAAAAATATTTCAAAATTGTACTATTTTTGCTGTACTTTGGATCAAACAAATGCAGGCTTGGTGAGCAAAAAAAAACATTAAAAATTTTACTGTTCAATCACTACGGACTGGTAGTGTATAAGATGAGATATTTCTGCTGTAGTTATAATAAAGCTTCTTTTTTAATAACAGAAACTGGAAGTATACAAATATTAAATTAATTAACCCTGCTTCCGCAATGTAATATATATATATATATATATATATATATATATATATATATGTGTGTGTGTTTTTGAATAGGAATCACACTTATTGAGAGAGGAAAAAAATATGATTGCAGTTTACATCATTTTTAGCATTTCAGTTTAAATTAGAGTTTGATTATTTTAATATATTAATGATGATTATTCATTTAAATACTTAAGTCATCAGTTAAGTAAATATTCTGTTTTTGGAAGCATCAATCACCAAAAGGATCTGATTCATCATGACTTAGGTAATCTGTGTGAAAATGTAACTAAATATAACTTGACATAAAATATCAGCCCAAGACTTAATGACCTTCATCCCAAGCCATAATGTATCAATAAATTTTACTCAACTGATTAAAAAAAAACAAAAAACAATTTTAACATAACTTTATACTTCCATAACACATACTGGCACCCTGAGCTGCCTAAGCTAAATCAACAAGATGCAAATAAATGTGTCTTATCTCTATAACTGGTTATCAGTAACTGCTGGTAAATAAGGAAGCTGCCACATAAATACCGTGCGTTTATAAGGGTTCACAGATTGATATGCATTAAATCTCAAACTTGATCCTGTTCTATAACACAACTCCCAACACCTACGCAAATAACATCTTAATTTCTAACAATGTTGTGTACAAAGCAAATCCTTAATTTTATGTAATTTTATGTATTTTGTAAATCTGGTCTAATGTTCTCAGTTTAAGAAAACCCTTTCAGCACTACAAAAACACTGAGCTCACTGAATGAGTTTTAGTTGTGTCCTTCAAATACTGTTAAAACAACAACAACAACAACAACAGCAGCAGCAGCAGCAGCAGGAACTGAAGTCTAGTGCATGACCTCGCCTGTTACCCCGTCTATCCTTCCTCTTTGCAAAACACTCGTAAACATACCAAAAAGTATCCACATGACAGATATTATCTAGTGGTAAATAAAGCTGAGCCGCCCGGCTAATCAAACATGGACATTATTGTGTGTCGCTCGCTAATACGCTAGGCTATACATTTGACCCTTGAGCAGAATATCAAATTATCTGACAAAAATGCTTTAAAGTCCGTTTAACCACATCTCCAAACTTCTACTGCGTCTATAAACACGGACAGGGAGGTGTGCAAACTTTTTGTGGCTGTGCTGCCATGTCATGACACGGTTGTTTATCTGTTAGCTGTTGAGCTAGCCCTGTTAGCAGGCTAATCCAAACACAGGTTAGACGCAGTGGACGGGACAACACTCACTTATGCGAGGAAAAACTCACCATCGTACAAATCGAGGCGATCTTTCGGACTGTCATCAGTATTTCCATCCGTCTGCCGCCATATTGGACCGAACCCCTATTTAAAACTGTGACAGCCGCACAGGCTGAAGTTCCGGTGAATCCTTCAGTCGGTCCAGCTCGTAGCGGAATGAGGGAGTGTCGCCTCGCGCGGTGTAGCCTAGCAGCTGCGCACTACACAGTATTATGAAACCTACTATGGCGAAGACTTCCGTTCACAACAACTTTATTATAGTTCACAAATAATGTGAAATTTAGCATATCATTTACAACGCACAGAACAGAAAAGAAAGCATGCAAATGCCACATGTAAACAATTGTCAATTTTTTCTTTCACATATTTTGTTTACATATATATATTTTTAATCAGTTACAACTAGTTCTTCAAACGATTAATCGCGATTAATCGCATCCAAGATGAAAGTTTTTGTTTACATAATATACGTGTGTATAGGCCTACTGTGTCTGTTTATTTAGAAAATATAAATACACACACACACACATGCATATATTTAGGAAAATGTGTTATGTTTAGATATTAAAATATATTTATATATATCATAAATTCTATTAACATAAGTGTACACATGTTAATACATGTAAACATTTTCAAAATATATACGGTATGTGTGTGTATTTATATATACATAAATATAGACAGTGCACATATATGTTGTAAACAAAAATGTTTATTTTGGATGCGATTCTTTAAAAGCACTATTACAACATATTTTGTGATAATTTATATTATTTATATAATGTTTCTTATCAGTATAATGTTTATGGTATTAGAACTGTGAATAAGGTCTTACAACTGGTAGCCTATATTTGTAAATACTGAAAAAAATATTCATTACATTTAAAAACATTCAACATTTTTTAAATAATCACTACACTGCACATTGTAAATGTAATATCCCCTGGCAAAACGAAAACAAGCGTAAGACATTTTATCGACATAATTTCTGAATATCAAAAAAAAGTAACGTAATAAAGATCTGAAGGAACCTGATAAAGGTCTATTTTACTAATTTTGAAAACAATAAATACATTTTGCGACAGTAACAATGATAATTTCGATTTATGCTATTATTATTAATAATGTTATATATATATATATATATATATATATATATATATTTTTTTTTTTTTTTTTTTTTTTTTTTTTTTTTTTTTACAATTTAAGCATTTTATTTCACCTCAGAAAAGCACAGATAACGGGGAATTATGGACACCATTTGTAAAAAGCATAGACAGGAATAGCCCCGAGGTACATTCTTTTGATGTTTTTATATTTTATGGCGAAGGCTTACAGTATGGATATTAATTAGGTAATGCTGCTTCGTAACCTTTCTATCACGTGACCGATTTAATATTCATGAACCAAGTCTTCTTCATAGTAAGATTCGTATGCATCCGCCCTTCTCCTTCTCTGGTTTCTCGACTTATCCTCTGACGGCCGCAGAGTCATGCATACACCCCGGACGCGCTATGTTGCTTTTGACCGATGTATATGTTTTATAGATTAGCGGGAGCCTGAACAGGGAGGAGAAGACGGCAGTGGGACGACCTAGAGGTCACTCTGGCGCTCGGCTATTTCCGTGATGTCTATCCACACACACACGCACGCACGCACACACACACACACACAAACCAGAACTACAATTATGAACTCTGGCGCACAGCTGCTTGGAAGAATGTTTTCTATCTTGAAAATAAAGATCTACAGTAGTTTAGATAAAATGTGTGATTTTAATGCTTTGTGCAATTGACAAAGGATGAAAAAAAGGAATACTATTAAAGAATCAGAATAATTACTATACTAGTTTATTTTACTTACTATCAGTGTTGGGGTAACGCATTACAAGTAATGCGAGTTATTTAATCAGATTACAGTTTTCAAGTAGCCTAACTAGTAAAGTAATGCATTACTTTTTAATTTAAAAGAAAATATTTGATACTTTTCCAATTAAGTAACGCCAGTTACCTTGTTTTCCCATTTACTGACTGACAGCTCTCCAGTACCCATGTTGGAGAAAACGGAAGTGCGGAGGCACTGTGTGTGCTAAGTAAACATGATGGTCACTGTAGTTCTAGACTAAATGTGAACATGCATTAAAGTGAAATGCAAACTCAGAACAAACAATAATTAAACATGTTAATTAACGCAAAAAACGTCATTGAGCCAATTTATTAATCAAAAATGACTTTAGACAAACATTAAATGTATTTTTTTTTATTGCTGAACTTGCCAAACTAATTGTTTTAATTAAAAACAAGCTACACCGACCCAGAGAAAGAGTAACGCAAAAGTAGGCCTAATGTAATGCATTACTTTCTATAAAAAGTAACTAGGTAGCGCAATTAGTTACTTTTAGGAAGTAACGCAAGTTCTTGGTGTAAATGGACATTTTAACGTATGTATTCTTTTCCACAAAAGCTTTCAGAATGTTAAATCAGTAAACAGTTTTTGCGTGAGGAGGTAACACCTTTTCTTTTAGGCCTACTATCGACACTTTAGGACAGCACTTCGAAAAAAGTCATTAAAAAGTCACTCAACAATACGCACATTCTTATATATATATATATGTATATATATATATATATGTATATATATATATATATATATTAATAAGCGTGCTATATGGAAAAGAATGTGCGTTAAATGTGCATTAATTGTAAATATATATATATATATTTACAAATAATGCATAAACATACTGTCAAACGTTTTTATTAATTATCTTTTATTCATATAAACATAATACACGCATAAGCATATCGCATTCTGTCCTATAAATGAATTTGGGTCTGTGTGAGCTAGTTTACTCACGCCCCTCAACTAGTCCCTTTTTATTTTTTTTTTTTTATTTTTTTTTTTGTTGCTGAGGCGCAGTTGCGGTCTGTGGAAAGAGATCTGCCGATCGGGAGCTGCGGGTTGTGAACTGTTCAACTTGATTTTGTTAGACTTATTAGTTACTTTCATTAGAGGGCCGCTATGCAGAATTAACATTCATGTCGTGCAGAAGTGGAGCCAGCGTTCGGGGTGCACTGGGTTGCATTTATTTAAAACAATCTATGAAGATCTCTGTCTGCCAAGCGGAGATAACAGAAGGCTTCTTGCGTTATGAGGAGGACACCCAACGTGTGGAGGAGCGGGCTCATATAGCGCTAGAAAGCGGGGGAAAAGAGATGCATTTCTATACATCCGAATAATACTTACAGCTTTCTAAATGCGTCTTCTTATCGACCAGTCAAGAACAATGAGCAGTGGTTCTAGCAACTTTCTGCTAGTTCCTATACCGGAGTACCCCGTGCTAGACTGCGTGCCGAACAAAAACGTCAAAATAGTTGTTCTTGGGGCAAGCAACGTCGGAAAAACAGGTAAATATATCAAATAATGTGGCTTTTAATTTACGTAATATAACTAAATTTACTTTATGCTATCATGCATATCGTGTTTTTATTTAATAGTAACTTATTCTAATGGGACTTTGGTCATTTAATGTTTACACAGTTCATTCTGTTTAAAGTCATTTTTAAAGTCTCAAAAGTACGCATCTTTCTAATCCTGGAAAATGATGATGCTGGGAATATTTAAGATTTTTCAACGCCAGGGTGCGACATACACTGAAACACTAAGGTTGTGCACGACCTATGTGACACTGCTTGTGCCTATTATGCTGATTCAAAGTTTCCATTTGGTTTCAATTTTCAGCTCTGATTGTGAGATTTCTTACTAAGAGATTCATAGGAGACTACGAAGCCAACACAGGTAAACATTATGATGAAGCAATGCTACTATGATCTTGCACTGATTTGCAAAAATGTTCATATCATTTTTGTTTTAGCCCATTTCTGTGCTTTGTAATAGATTTTATGAGACTTTCAGCATTTTACACTGAGCATACACTTAAGTTAATCATTTTAGTAAGTGGATTGTTTTCTTTTTCAACATTTCTAGGAGCTTTGTATTCAAGGAAGATTAATTTGGATGGGGAGCAAGTTTCTTTACAAGTGCAGGACACTCCATGTGTCTCACTGCAGGTACCTCCAGATCACATTTCCAATGCTTCCTTCCATCTAAAGATGCACCAAAAGTAGTGTCTCCATGGTGTATTATTACAGTCATTTAGATCACTCAGTCATTGCCTGTGGGATTCCTGCATGCTTCAGATGAGCTGTGGGGAATATTAGTTCAAACATTTGGCCAGTAAACAAAGTATGCAGTGCAGGGGAGATAAAGAGGGTGTGTTCAGCCATAAGCTCATTAGTCTGACTCATGTGTACTGAAGGGCTCTCTTCAACTGAATGAATCTGATCCTGGCTCAAGCACTGGCTCAAGTGTATATATAGGTGTTATAATGATTGAGAATGTACTTCTTAGTTGTTAAAACTAACACATTGGTAGTCAGCCCTATTTCTGTTAAAACATATTAAACATGTTATATTCAATTGTTAAAATAATATTATAGTAGATATTGTAGTCTTTTATATGCTCTCCAAGGCTTCATTTATTTGGTTCAAAAATAAAGTAAATATAGTAATATTTTGAAATATTATTACAATTGCTATGTTGAGTTTTGAAGACTAAATTTTTGTGGAAACCTTGATACACTATTATTCAAAAATAAATACTTTGAGATAAGATTTTAATTTCAAATAAATGCTATTCATTTAAACTTTCCATTTGTTAAAGAAATCTTGAAAAAAGTAATGGTTTCTACAAAATATTAAGCAGCAACAATGGGTTTCAATAAGCTATGTTTCCATTACTGATTTGTGCAAAACTTGAATGTCAATAAAAAACGACTGCGAAATGTTAACCGATGTTATGTGACTAAAACTTAATTTTCTCCTCTCACGATAAGCCATGATGACTGATGTTGGTAGGTTTAAATTTATCGCATCCACCACACTAGCCATTATTTTTAATTGAAGGAGACATAGGCGTGTAACCACCTCATGTAAGCGCAAAAACTTTTTTGCGACATATGGTATATATATCATAGTATTTGCGAAACTGACGGGTTTCAGTTGGGTGTATTTTCATTTTTTTGGAGGTTTTCCTTTACTACACTGTAAAAAATAAAAAACGCAATTTGTTGAGTTAGCTTAACATAATTTGTTACCCTGCTCCCTTAAAATTTTAAGATCAGTCAACTAATATAAGTTTAGTCAACTTGAAATGTTAAATTGTACTAAGTAACAACTTTGTATATTTGATATTAGTATTTGCTAAACTTAACAGATGGGTAAGTAACCCAGCTGCCTTAAAATTTTAAGTTGATTCAACTCAAATATCTAAGTTGTCACTTAGTGTAATTTAACATTTCAAGTCGAATAAGCTTTTTTTGAGTTGACTGAACTTAAAATTTTAAGGCAGCCAGGTTACAAATTATTTTAATTTGACACAACAAATTGTTTTTTACAGTGTAGGACAGTGTAGAGCAAACAGAAATCAAAGTGGGACAGGATCTGAAAAAGTCCTCAAGCTGGGATTCGAACTCGGAACGCCCTTAATGCAGCAGCATTATATGTCAGCGCATAGTACCCACAAGTCTATCGGTGCTGACTGTTGGATGCATTTTCTATTCACAATTTTAATAAGTGCAATTTGAAGGGTAATGGAAATGCAGCTGATAGCTTTTTTTTGAGGGAAATATTTCAGGATTTTTCTCCATTTAATGGACTGCTATGGTGCCCCGATTTTGAATTTCCAAAATGCAGTTTAAATGCGGCTTCAAACGATCCCAAATGCGGTTATAAATGATCCCAACCAAGGAAGAAGGGTCTTATCTAGCAAAACGATTGGTTATTTTCATGTGTGTTGTGTATTTTGTGTATTACAGTTAAAGACAGTTAGGGTATGTCGAAAAACTCCAATCATATTTTCTCCCTCAACTTCAAAAATGATTTCAAAATCATCCTACATCACTGCAGAAGTTCTGACCCAGTTCATGCAAAGTGAACATGCAAAGAAAAAAAAAAAAAACCTTAACAAAAAAGGTAAAACAGTGATATAAGATGATTCTGAAGTGGAGGGGGAACATGAGATGGGAATTTTTTGACATACGCTAACTGTCATGAACCGGAAAAAACAGTTCAGGGAGAGTGAGACAATCGAGCGTTTGACATTAAAAAGTAGATAAACTGTATTATTTTTATAAAAATAACCAATAGTTTCGCTAGGCAAGACCCTTCTTCCTCGGCTGGGATTGTTTGAAGCCGCATTTAAACTGCATTTTGGAAGCTCAAAATCAGGGCACCATGAAAAAACAATAGTTTTCTCATTTCAGGATGACGCAGAGGGACTTTACTGTCAGGAGCAGATCAACCGCTCCATTTACTGGGCAGATGGTTATGTTCTCGTCTTCTCCATCACTGACCTCAACAGCTATCGTACTATCCAGCCTCTCTACCAACACGTGCGCCGAATCCATCCCAGTGGCAACATCCCTGTTATCATCGTGGGAAACAAGAGCGACCTGCTGCGTGCCCGGCAGGTCCCGGATCACGAGGGTAAGGCGCTGGCTGATGAATTGGGAGGGCCATACTTTGAGGCTTCGGCCAGGGAGAACCATGAGAGCGTCCAGGCTGCTTTTCTGCACTTATGTCAGGAGATAAGCCGAGCGCTGGGAGGAGGAAATGGGGAGAAAAGAAAGGGTGGACTACATCTTGCGAGGCCAAAGAGCCCGAACATGCAAGAGCTGAAGAGAAGGTTCAGGCAAGTGTTGTCATCCAAGGTCAAGTCAGCAACTGCACTATGATGATGCTGTGATTAGCGAATGTAACTGCATAGGATTCAGAAAGTGTTAACAAAATGCTGTTGCATAAGTGATTGTGAAAGACGAGGCAAAACTTGCCAGCTGTTTTTGCAAGTACTCAGAGAAGATGAACAATGAGATCACTGCGCTCTGGATGAACTGAAACATGTGACTCCTGGCACTGAACTTCTAATGGTTTTAAGGCCAAAAGTCTGTTTTTGTTTATTTTTTTTTAGCTGCTATTATGCAAATGTTTCCTAGTTTTCAAATTCAGCTGTTTAATCATGAATTTCTTTCATTTATAATACAGGATTATGAATGAATATCCTTAATGTCTTTTAATGTGAAGCAAGGATGACAAGACATATCTTGTAAGTTACAAAATAAAACAAACATACTGAAGGGCCATTTATTGGACACATGATCACAGTCTATTCCTAAGATTCTCATGTGACTGGAGCAGTTTTACAAAATGCTATTCTAGGATTATCCCAATTTTTCCTGACAGTGAGAGACATAATCCAGCTATGTTGTTTATAATCGTGGGAGGAAGAGGTTGTTGACTGGTGGTTCCCATGACCTTTGACCTACTTACACTGTGTTAAGGATTTGAGTGTAATATGAAGGTTCGTAGAGGGTCTCCGTCACTTGGTTCTTCCAGATGTCCCACTCGCCTACTCAAAAGGACATTTGTTTATCTTGCAGCACAGATGAAGTAGCATTCCTCTGAAGCAGGTCTGGAGTTTCCTGGACTAAACTATTGGTCATGCACCCAGTTAGAGCCATTGACCTCTAACCCTTCACCTCTGATATAACATTTTCTTCTCTTCACCAAATGGCCTAATGAAAAGCAGATTCCGAATGTGACTAGTCTTGAATTCTCTTCTCTTGGAAAGTGAGAGTGTTCATGTCCTTATATTCTGACAAAGTAAAATACTGGTAAAATATATATGGTATATGCTGTGGTCATTTGATTCTTTTCTCAACAAGATATCGCTTTCTTGTCTTTGTCTACCCCTTTCTTTTACATAAACCCACAATATTTTCAAACTTTCTTGTATCAAAATCTCCATGTCATTTCAACTGAAATGTTCTCATATTATTCTCAAATCATTGCAAACTAGAGAACTCTCAGAACTTGGTTGATTGCCAGTGTTACAAGTCCCCTAAACCACTGCCAGATTTGGGAGCTGTTGTTAAGTATTAGGTTTTTTCCCCCTTGTCATTATTAAATGTGCATATTTAATACAGCTTTGGTTATCTCTGAGAACTAAATGTTCCACAATATTTTTCAAAAGTATTTCTTACCAAGAAAGGTTTTCAAAGAACTTAAAAGTAGTATATAATGTTAGCCTCATATTTGCACTGTAAAATGGGTCTAATTAAATATCAGTAAAATAATTATACAGACATACACTGTGACTGGAGACAGAAAATATCCACATAAACATAACAGATGTACGGTGTTCCACTCGTTTAAGCATAAGGCAACATCTTGTACATAATTATTATGCACTCTCTATAATACTCAATTTTAATTGTTTAGGCCAGACGCTACTTTCATGTCACTTTTTCACAATGAAAAAGCCGGAGCTGTGTCACAAATTTCCTCATCATAAACAATACAGTGCAAATATGATGTAAGTTAAAGATTAATTCAGTAGCTTAAGTGATTATAATAGGAGTTTCTGCATAACATGTTTGTCTGTGAAGCCAGAATGTGACATGCCCAAAATGCAGACACCAAACAAAAATGTTTTTATATTGTGTTTTCTATATCAATATTAATATTAGAATATAAAGAGCAATAATCTACAATAATGCTTTTTGTTTTATTGCAGCCCTAAGAGTTCCGTTTTTTTACATGTATAATTCAGATACAATTAAAAACAGTCTATTGTTATTGACAACAGCTTAACATTTTGATCAAAGTAAGTATTTGCCATTAAAGACAACATAGTATGGTTATTATAATAATAAGGTGATTATAAAAATTGGCTGACTAATGTAAAAAAAAAAAAAACACCCATGGAAATCAATTCCAGGGTGCAAATTTTGCACCCTGGTTAGGGTGCAATATGGTGCACTATGTTTAGGCTAATTTCTGACCCGTAATGAATTATTTGTTTCCTTCATTGAACAGGTATACTGGTAAACATAAGTTAGCTAAAATGATAAAATACTGAAACTCAAATTTCATGTACACAGATTTTGACATCTGTTTGGTAAATAGTGGTGTAATTAGTGTTGCACATTCAAGCGTGAGTGGAGAAAATGTAGGTCTGAGTAAGTGTTTGTCACACCATTTTAAGACATTTAATGCATGTTACCTGGCCTGACCTTAACATTTAAGTAGGTCTACAATTACAAAATTCATTGGGATTTGGTGCTGGACCACAAGCCTGAATCAGTGGCGCCTCTCCTTTAGTTTGCGTAAGACAGATTTAATAAAGCATCTCTCTGACATTACAACTATGAATGGCTTCCTGTTGTCACTATGACCTGCAAAAATTGAGAAAGACAGAACTTGTATTGTTCTCTGACTCATAAGGAGTATGACTTGGTGTTTGTCCTAATCATGGTTCTTTTGGGAAAGCTGGTGAACGAAGTTTGAATTCTCAGAAGAGTGTTATTAGAAGAGAAACAGCTGTGACGTGAAATAGTTAGAGAACATTTTTTTCCCCCATCTGAGCTCATTACGCTATCACGGCCACAGGAAGCATGACCAAGACCATTCCCTAAGGAGAACCGGGGGGTGGAAACAGGGAGAAAAACATAAAGAGAAAGAAAAAAAGGCAGTGAGACAGGAAGCTAGAGGGAGAGAAGAAGAAGAGCTGTTAATAAGAAGAAAAAAGACAGAGAGAAGGAAGGTCACAATCTTCCAACCTATGCTTTCAGAGTGACAAACGTCAATGAGGTTTGAGACCTGCTAGTTCCTGTCAGCAGAAACTCTCAAGACTGACTGTGGTATTAACACATCAAATCACGACTGTTGTTTAACTGCAGTTTGAATACGATGTACGTTCACATCTGTTGTCATATTTGTTCAGTTTTGAAATGAAAACCAAAGGAGTGATTCATGATTGTTTTTTTGTTTGTTCGAAACTGAGGCTGATGATACACGGGGCAAATTTTTGAGCAATTTTGCCAGGCAACTTTTTTTAAAGGGGTCATCGGATGCTAAGTTCACTTCTGCATGTTGTTTGAACATTAATGTTTTTAATTAATCTGTAAAAATAATATTCCATTTTCTCAAATGCCTGTCGGTATGGCGTCACACCGTCAGAGGCTGCTTCCATTATAGTTGATTGACATGAGCTTTTACCTTAGATCAGCTGTCACAGTCCGCCCTCTTTGTTTCGATGCCGGAGCAGGGATGTAAATTAGACAAGAATATCTCAGATTGAGCGATTGAGGTGTCGTGTTGCTGGATGTAATAATGAACATAGTGGTCGCCATTTACTCCCGACATCTGAGCCGCTGAAGATGCAGTGGATTACACTTGTTTGTGAAGGGAATGCGCCTCCCGATCTACATATATCCGTCTATGTTCACGCGAATCATTCGTGATCCAGCTTCACTTACAGCATAAGTGAGTATAAAGGTTTTTTTTATGAATCTTTGCAATCGCCTTTCCTAATAATGTGCTAGTTAGCAAGTATAGCGGCTAAATGTGGCTAAAGTAAACAGACTTGTCTCTCCACAGAGAGAAGAGAGGGGCGGGGCGAGCAGAGCTCATTTGCATTTAAAGCAGCCTCGACCAGAATGAGATGATTTTTGCAGAGCTTATTTTGGCAAGGTAAAAAGGGTGTTGTTTTACACAACCATTGAGAATTTTTAACCAAAGTATATTAGAGACTTTTCATTAAGACCCTAAAGAATCATATCAACTTGTGGAAAATGGGCATCCGATGACCCCTTTAAACAATGTTGCTTGGGCACTTTACTTTGACATTTGTTTCACATGCCGCTTGAACTGAGGCGAGTGATCTCATGCCACATTAAAAAGTGGAAAAACACATTTATTGTTTGTATTTCATGATAAAATTGACAGAATTTAAAGTATGCAATTATTTCCAAGCATTATACAGTCATTAAAACAGCTTGTGAATAGTCATGTAATGCGTTTACCTCAGAAAAGACAACAATAAATAGCGTTGGAGCCCACATATAATATTTAGGGGGGATTTGTAAATTTTTAAGTTTACATGCACTGAAGTCTTTGGATGTTGCATCATATCTTGTTGGATTTGAATAATGAGTTTTAAGTTTAAATCAAGACAACAACACAAGACTCATTCAGTTTCAGTTTATTGTATTTCACTGAACATCATTTAATGTATTTTAAACTATCTGGTAATTTATTATCCTCATTACTTTGAATATGTATTTGATTTTTTATCTATGGTTTATAGCAGGTGTTAACAGTGATTAACAACCATTACTAATGAAGGCCGGGGTCGGGTGGGGTTGCTATAAACCATTAAATCTCATTTGGTTAGAGAGAATAACCACCCCGACCTCCTGTTATCAATCACCATGTCCACACACCACACACTACACCACACCAGTTATTTACAACTCTAACCAGCCCCCCCTGCACACCTACAACCACCACAGCCCGGCAGGGGGGGCAACTATACAGACTTATCCGTTTTATTGGGTGCAGACTCGTGCTGGTCAGCAGGTAAAGTACGACGGAATTACTACAGAGAAACGTGTCAGTGATTTCGCAAGAAAAACAGGACAGGTAGCTACTTCTTTCACTGAACCTCAACTTACCAAGAGTCATTAAGAACACTTCTTTCCAGATCTCTCTTTATGACATCATATTAAGTCGTCTCGGAAGGCCGATTTTTATTTGTTTATAAATGTGTAATGTCTCTATTTAATGGACTCACCGTCACTGCTGTGCAGACATATTAGGTCATGATATCAATCATAAATGCCAAGAACACTTGCACACATGGTGTTATAAGGGAATTAACTTTAAGAATATGGTGGGTTCTCAGGAGTTTATTTTTATTTAAATTAATAAATGCACTTGTTTAACTTGTTTGTCAAGTCACATGCAATTTTTTACGATGAACATTCTTACCACATCTTTTACCACTTTTGTTTTTTTTTACTTTTCGAATGCCATTTATACTTTAGTTTTTATTCTTTTACTCTTTACTCTTTACTCTTTAAACTTTTAACTATAGAATGTTTAAAATTATGATCTAAACAAAGAATAAAAGAAACCATTTCTGTATGTATTATTTAAATATGATTTATATAAATTTTATAACATGTCGTTAAAATGCTGTTACTGCACCCCAGCTATTTGAAGTTGTCAGCTGTATCACACCTAGCTTCAGCGTTTGCACCATTTTAATTCTCTTTTTTTCATTTTAATTCTCTTTTATCCAAAGACTATCGAAAGTAGCCATTCCTTCCATGAGAATACACAAAGCCTTAATTTAAACACCAAGGAAACTGCAGATAAATATGCTGAAAGAAACATGTTTATTGTTTGCATTTCATGATAAAATTGACAGAATTTAAAGCATAAGATTTGTGTTATATTAAAAATAACAAAACCCCTATGGTGATTATTGGGTGGCTGGCACGCTACAAAGAATGAATATGACTTGAAAATGTTAAATATATTTCCCAATCTTGTGAATAGTCATGTAATGTGATTTACCTCTGAAAAGACAACAATAAGGGGAGCGCTGGAGCCTAGAACGTTACCTACAAATATTGTTGCATATGGACAAGGGGCTGACTTGCTACGGCACTGCCTAGTAATGTATGGTTTAGTCAATGAAAAATCTCTCTAAACATTTTGTGTTCACCCTGTTCCTGTCCTTTTACAGTTAAGGTTTGGTATAGGGTTTAGCGATGTCTACCAAACTGGCACTGGGCGATGTCTACAGTGAAACATCACACGGAAAACATATAACACACTCTATTAAAATAACGTGGGACACTAAGGGTTAGCTGCTTGCTAGTGGTAGCCTGTTAGATTACAGTACACATACCAGAGTAAAGAGAGATGTCTGAGGACAATGGCGAATAATTTGTAGATCCTGACCACCACTGACAAGCATCTTGTATCAGAATCTTGTAAAATGCTGCCTCAACATCGTGATGACTATCAGCCACTGGCCATGGATCATGGCGGCGTCTATCGGCCCAACCCTTGTCTGGCATTTTCTTGGTGGTCCAGCTCTTTCAGGGATAAAAAAGGTGAAAATCTCTTTCAGATTTTACATTGTACTCCCCAGAATCACCAAAAGTTCACAAAAGTTCTCAAAAGTGTGGAGGTTTTACCATTCTAATTAACATCATAACATTCTGAGACAAAAGTAAACCACAGGAAATGAAATGAAATGGCCTCATATCTTTGCATGTAGCATATACCATTGTACAGAGCAGTCTTCGGAACTAATGGCTCTCTTGAGATGCCTATCCATATCATTACGGATCACCCACTATGTTTAACAGCTCAAAGCTGAACCATCTGGCTGCGGACCACATTATTGTTTTCCATTTACTTAGTAGGTTATAGGTTATGCTTCCCTGGAATAGTCTCCAAATATCAGCCCAGCAGTCTTGTGAAACTTAAGGTGGAGTTCGTAGAGAACAGTTCATTTTTGTGCTTATCTATTATGGTATTTAGCAGCTTTCCTGTGACGCAGTGGCATCCCAGCACATTCTCAGAACTTTGACTAACATTCTGAAAAAAATTATAAACGATCTTTCTTCCAGTAAGACTACAGTTTTTCACATTTGCTAAAACACTAAACCCCATTCTCTGAACCGAATTCTCAAAAGCCTAAACCACTTTGTCAAATAAATCACTGTTTCTGCAAAACCTTAAACAAGTTTAGGCAGTTTAGACACTGTTTGCAGATCTCATGCACTCTTTTTGCAAAACTCTAAACACATTCTCACTCACCAAGACACAATTTGCTCTGTGATAAACTTATGATGCAAAACCCCAAACACAAGAAAGCAAAAGTTAAGCACAACTGCAGCACGGCATTCATTGTTTACACACAATAATTCAAAATTCTTCACACTTGTTTTGAAATATTTAAATATACAAAATATAAGACAGTTGAAAGTGCACAGAAGGCACGGGTGCATCTGTCAATCTGAGAGGTACAGAAGAGTGTGAATACAAGTGTGAAATTTATATATATATATATATATATATATATAGATAGATAGATATATATATATAATGTACACACGTACACATACACACACACACACACACACACAGATATGTATATATATATATATATATATATTTGTGTATGTATATGTGTGCGTTTGTACATATATATCTATATCTATGTACATATGTATATGTATAGATAGATAGATATGTACACACGCACACACACATAAATATACATATGTATGTGTATTTTTCCTTTTATTTTTGGTATATTCACCAAACTTAGGTGTGATTTCTGTTGCATGTGTGTATGTTTTTTGAGTGTGTGTATGTTTATGTATCTTTTTTGATTGCTAAATAATTACTATATTTCTTTTTTATAAGTACATGCACTGGGCACTGTGTTCTCCATTTTTTGATGTAGTGTCTAATGAATGATCTGTAGTGCGTATTGACTAATGTGTGTGTATGTGTATGATTTGAAAGCTTTGTTTGATTTTGAGTACAGGTGAAATGGTTTTGAAGCAATTATTTGATTTTGCCAGAAGAGTCAGGGGCTCTGTGAATTTAGTTTGAACATTTGGATTAGTGTTTAAGGTTATGAGAAAATGAGTGATGGTTTCAAAAAATGTGTTTTAGCAATTCAGAAAAACTGTAATACAGTGATCATTTAGAGTTATCTAATGGTCTCAGTTAGCACAAAACATGATCATAAATCATTAATGGAATGTTTTATTTTTTTATTAGTTCGAGCTAAAGTGGTACAAAACCTACATTTGGTCTGTCCAATCCGCAATTACATCTTATTTTAATGCCTTTATTTAGACAGGACAGTGTAGATAAGACAGAAAGCGAAGTGGGAGAGAGAGAAGGGAGTGGGATCAGGAAAGGTCCACAGGCCAGGATTTGAACTCGGGAGGCCCATAGCGCAACAGCGTTATATGTCGGCAAGCTAACCACGAGGCTATTGGCACAATCACATCTTTACTTTAACTTAAAAATAATGTCATCATCTAACATTGTCGTGTGCTCAAATCTAGTTTGAATTTTCTCACTTTGAACACAAAAGGATTTTTACCAAAATGTTAAAGGATCACTCCACTTTTTTTGAAAATAGGCTCATTTTCAAACTCCCCTAGAATTACAGTTTTTTTCAGCTGCTTACACACAAAATCTTTACTTTTCACACAGTTTCTAAAACCTGACACTCAAACACCAGAACCACACACCAAATCAGCAAAACCATACACTAATTCTTGGCCTTTGACTCAGTTTTCAATTTCATAAAACACTTTTTGCAAAACACAACACACAATTCTTTATGTAACACACAAGAATCTAACAGGAAGTATCTTGATTTTCTTTTTCAAACACAACCAATCAAAATGCCACACTAATTCGTCAGTGCCTCACACTAACACCTCACTTGTGCAAACACTCATTGCTTTACTTAAAACAAACCAATCATGGTTTTAGAATAGGCCTTGGAATAATCACCGTTTTCAAAATTATGTTTTTTTATTTTTTTGTAATTCCAAGCCTGCATTAATGTGATCCAAAATACAGCAAAAGCAGTGATATTATAAAATATTTTTACTTTTTAAAATAACTGCTTTATAGTTGAATATATTTTAACAGTAATATATTGTAATATATACAAAAGGCTAAATTTACAGCATCATTACTCCAGTCTTCAGTGTCACATGATGCTTTAGAAATCATTCTAGTATGCTGTTCAAGAAACATTTATTATTATTATAAATATTTAAAACAGCTGAGTAAATTGTTTCAGGATTCTTTGATGAATCAAAAGATAAAGTTCAGCATTGGTCTGAAATAAAAAGCTTTTGTAACATTATACACTATACCATTCAAAAGCTTGGAGTCAGTATTTTTATTTTCTGGGGAAAAAAAATTATAGAAATTAATAATTTTATTTAAAGACACTTTAAAGTGATCAAAAGTAAGGATAAAGACATTTATAATGTTACAAAAGATTTCTATTTCAGATAAATGCTGTTCTTCTGAACGTCCTATTCATCAAAGAAACCTGAAAAAAATTCTTCTGAGCTGTTTTTAACATAATAATAATAATAATAATAATAATAATAGTACTAATAATGATAATAATACATGTTTATTGAGCAGCAAATCAGAATATTTGAATGATTTCTGAAGAATCATGTGACTGGAGTACTGATAAAAATTCAGCTTTGAAATCACAGGAATAAATACAATTTTTAAAAATATATTCAAATATAAAACAATTCTTTTAAATAGTAAGAATAATTTAAAAAAATATATTGTATTTGCTCTACTTTGGATCAAATAAATGCAGGCTTGGTGAGCAGAAGAGACTTCTTTAAAAAACAATATCTTACTATTCGAAAACCTTTGACTGGTAGTGTATTTCTTTTCTTTTGTACTGTGTAATACTTTATTCACAACCACAAATGCCTACAGTAAAAAAAAAAAAAAAAAAAAAAAAAAAAAAAAAAAATCTTAAAATCTTGGTTTCAATCTTGCTTTCTTGTTTACTGTGAATTTTTCAACATCTCTCTGCCAATTACTTTCATTCTTGTACAGAAATATACATGGGAGCTCATGAAAGAAGAGCTTTAGGTTTTGAACAACTGTGTGTATATGATATATGCAAAAATATAATATTATGGCAAAGGTGTTTGCAATGTAAGACAAATATTTGCTTTTGAGACGAGTTTGTGATATTTTGAATGCAGTGCTTCATTTTGCAAGAGATGTGAGGCATTTTACATTTTGTGTGTGCAATTCTTAGATTTTTGTGTTAAGTTTTGAAAAAAAAGAGGCAAAGTTTTGAAAATGTGTGTAAGCAGTTGAAATTTACCGTTTTCGAATCCATTCAGCCGAAGTGTTCCTTTAAAGCTGCTCTTTCAGTGAGAATGCATTGTGATCCCATGATCAAGTTGCAATTTTCCTTGGTTCATGAACCCAGATATTTTTTTCCTTGGCCATATCTTTGTCACCTCATTTTGCTAGGCATCATAAGAGCCAGGGGCTGGCGCCTGTTCCAAAAAAAAAAAAAAAAAAGTGCAAGACGCTCCTGCTGTGAAATGTTCTTCTACCCCTGATTTTCAGACATGCGGCTCATTTATGTTTGGCATGTGCCCTCTATATTTTCTAACTTGACACTTTAAAGGTATTGTAAGCATTTTTTTTTTTGTATCACACACAATAAAATAACCCTATACTAAAATAACCCCTATCCTATCCTAACCCCTGTTTTGTGACAGCCTTAAAAAGCAGCAGCAATACTACTTCTACACTACTACTACAAAATCGTTGTTTAATATCAGAAATGCTCTCTGTCAATCACTGTGTGCATTCATGTTTGATTTTTGTCTTTAAGTTAGCAAAGGTTAGCAATTAATTAAAATCTTTAAAAGTCTTTTCTAATTTTGACAAATGAACACTTAATTGTTAAAAAAGATTCACAGCAAATCACTAAAGTCAATCTGTTTTTCTTCTAAACTATATGTGGCATTAAAGTATTACATAAGCCCTATCATAACCAGCCTACAATCTAAGTTTGGAATGATTTAGAAAGTTTCCATTCCTTATTAATCTGTAGTATAAATAGTTATATGGGTTTTATTTATCATTCTGGAAGGCATTTATATATATAAATAGACCAAATCAAAATAACTTGAATTTTTGAGTATGTAGATATAAATACCACATCTAGACCTGCAACTTCTCCAGTTCGTCACCAGAGGTCAGCCTTTCTACAATATTATTTATCATTGCCATCTGGACTGCCAAATCAATACTTGGTTATTTGCTTATCTTCTAACTATATATATATATATATATATATATATATATATTATTATTATTATTATTATTATTATTATAGATTTCTAGTAGGCTAGTTTGTGTAGGTACAATGTGCATGAACGCATATCTGTCTGACAGATGGTGGAAGGTTTGATGGCAGCGAGGGAATGTTGTGAGCAATCTTTGACATTACCATTGACATGCAAGTGACACATTTCTCTGTGCCTCTCCCTCAGTGAAATGTCCTCTAGATGACCGCAGTGACGCCAGGTCAAGTCTCGAGGGGGAATTATGAGAATTATGGATGTAAAAATCTACCATGAGCTTTGAGCAAACAAAACAGAGATATGGCATATGGAAAGTTTTTCAGACAAGGCTTTACTACAACATTCTGATTGGTCAAGGATTTAATTTTGGCTACTCACTGCATAAGAAAGCAATTATCTGGCAAGGGAAAGTATTCGTGTAGGATTGCAGGGAGGAAAGAGAGAGAGAAAGAGTGGTGGGGACAGATGGAGCAGATTATGAAAGTGAACTGCAAACCTTTGTCACTTTTGTTCCTAAAAACTTAGCTAGCTTAACCAGAATTAGGTGTCTGGGAAAAATGATAACAGAGACCACAGCACCAAATAATCTCACAGAGCTCCAGGCCAAAAATAATGTCTGCCAGGCAGGGAACTGTGGAGTAAACATACTCATTGGATTCTACTGCCCCCTATAGTAATTTTTTAAAACAAGTATATGCCAAACTTTTTTGTAAAATTATAATAGTATCATTATTATTATTATTAGCAACAATTACCAGCAACTGTCCATGTTTGGAAGAACAAACAACACTGCATGTCCATCACACAGACTGAAAATTGGATTGATATAATCTTCAGGTCATTCATTGAGGTCAGCAGTGGCATGGTGCATAGCAGAAGAGAAGATTATAACTATAACTCAGCTCTGGATAGTCCATGATCGAATTTGCTGCTCATATTTGGATTTATTTTAAAACAGATTTGCATAGAACAAGAAATAATCGGTTTTTGCACAGTGTTTTAACGTTGTTTCATGGAGAGGATTTGTGCAGATGAAGACAACAAGATATGGAAATGAGCAATCAGATATTACTTCGGCAGTTAAGAGTCGGTAAGTCAGATCTGATGGTCAAGTAGTTAGTTAATTAAATAGTGTCATTAACTGGTAATGCAAGACTTCAGTTTTTAAAACTGACAACAGTAACTCCAAAAGTTGTTGCAATTCTAGGTGATTATAATTTGCAGTAGTGTCAGGTTATCTTCAAACTAATTTGTTCAGTTTACCTAAAGATACTTATTTCTGTCTTTTTACTGTGATGATCACAATAAATTTAAAGTTAAAGTCCCTTAAGTTTCATATTGCCATATTGATATCCAGTACAGTGAATGACATACACTAATGGTTGTTTTGCAGATTGAGCTGTTTTGGGGTTAACAAGACAGTAGTCTAAATGCATTCAGTGTTTTATTTTGATAAAGTTGAAGTGGCTGGTGTAAGCATTATTGTTATGCTGTGCTCTTAACAGGATTTCAGCAATCCTCTCACTCCCAGTCTTACACCATTAATAACCAGCACAAATTTATGGATTAAATCCTTCTAGACTCCTGTATTTTTGCTGTTCTAAAAGCATGTTTACTGCATAAAAATCTAGATATCAGCTGATAATAATTTTAGCAAACAGATCTACATTTGAAGTCATTATCTGCAAAATGTTAATTATTTTACCAAAATATGAGGATTCATACAAAATGCATGTTATTTTGTATTTAGTGCTGACCTGAATAAGATATTTCACATAAAAGACATTTACATATAGTCCACAAGAGAAAATAATAGTTGAATTTATAAAAATTACCCTGTTCAAAAGTTTACATACACTTGATTCTTAACTTGATTACTGTGTTGTTACCTGAATAATCCACAGCTGTGTTTTGTTTTGTTTAGTGATAGTTGTTCATGAGTCCCTTGTTTATCCTGAACAGTTCTTCAGAAAAATCCTTCAGGTCCCATTTCCAACAATGACTGTATGATTTTGAGATCCATCTTTTCACACTGAGGACAACTGAGGGACTCATTTGCAACTATTACAGAAGATTCAAACACTCACTGTTGCTCCAGAAGGAAAAAAAAAACCGATGCATTAAGAGCCAGGGGGTGGAAACTTTTTGAATCTGAAGATCAGGGTAAATTTAATTTGTTCTTCTGGGGAACATGTAAATATCTAGCATCCGATGAGCAGTACTAAGTTTAAAATATATATATGATATTTAGGTAAAGTAAGAAAAATGTACACATCTCCATTCTGTTCAAAAGTTTACATCCCTGGCTCTTAATGCATAATTTTTCCTTCTGAAGCATCAGTGAGTGTTTGAACCTTCTGTCAACCTTCAGTCAATGTTGGAAAGAGTTAAAATACACAAAAATGCTGAAAAACCAAAGAATCTGTGGGACCTGAAGGACTTTTCTGAAGAACAGCAGGCAGTTTAACTGTTCAGGACAAACAAGGGACTCATGAACAACTATCACTAAACAAAAAAAAAACACAGCTGTGGATCATTCAGATAACAACACAGTTTTAAGAATCAAGTGTATGTATGTTTTGAGCAGGGTCATTTTTATACTACTAAAACTTCTATTTTCTCTTGTGGACTATATGTAAACATTTTTTATGTGAAATGTCTTATTCAGGCCAGTACTAAATTAAAAATAAAAAGCATTTTGTATGATCCTTCTTATTTTGATAAAACAATTAACATTTTGCAGATTTTGCAAGGTGTATTTAAACTTTTGACTTCCACTGTGTCTGTGCTATCAGTTTACATATGTATATTTCTTAGTTCGATGTGGCTGTTGAGCTGATTGAGAGTAAAGTCATCTCTCATGTGACTGTGAAGAAGCTCCACTGTGTGCCAACCCACCAGCTGTGTGGCTGACCTGCTACCTTGCAATGCAACATCCATCCAGTGCCTTTCACAGCTTACATCCAGCATGGGCCACCAGAGAACTCCAGACCCCTCATCAAAGCACTCATTTCTTTAATGATCATAAACATACCTATTTGTGTCTCTGGCTACTGTTGTCTACAGTAAGCCTTCTGTGCCTTTTCCCTGCCACCTCTGCTGCCACCGTTAGGGTTGGGGTGGTGGGGCCTTGGTCATGTGACCCCCTCTTCTCTAAAGCCCAGCCTGGCGTGGCTGCGCGGTTAGCTGTGGATCACATCAACAGGGACCCCTACCTTTCACAGGGCATCACGTTTGATTATGTCATCCTGGAGGAAGACTGTGAGACGTCCCAGGCTTTTGCCCGCTTCCTTGGTTTCTACACACGGGCATCTGGGTTTATTGGTCCGGTGAACCCAGGCTACTGTGAGGCTGCCTCTCTGCTAGGAAAGAGTTGGAATAAGGCAGTGTTTTCCTGGTCCTGTATTGGACATGAAATGAATGACGTCCGTAGTCACCCTACGTTTGCTCGCACCATGCCCCTACCCTCAATTGTGCTGCTACGCTTCATGCATCACTTTCGCTGGGCACATGTGGGCATCATTACATCAGCTGAGGATGTCTGGATGGAGGCGGGTATAAAGCTGGCTAATGCCTTGCGGAGTCATGGAATGCCTGTTAGTATTGTGGCATCTGTTCAAAATGAACACACCAGCGTGCGAAAGACCCTGGCAAAAGTCAAGAAAGTTGCAGATCTCCGCTGTGAGTTTAAAACATTGCTAACATTGTATGATGTGATGTAGTGATAATTGATCTGTTTTATGTTAAACTGCAACATTTATTATTTCGTAAAGTGTAAGGTGAGCTCCAAATGTCTCAATGGTGACACAAGATATTTCATAGAACTTGTAAACAGAAGGTGATCTGTACATTTTTCATATTTTGCATAAATATCATATTTTCTTAATTAAGTACTGCCCTTCAGAAGCTACAGAAGGTACTTACATGTTTCCCAAAATAAGTTAAATTTACCCTGATCTTCAAATTCAAAAAGTTTTCACCCCCCGGCTCTTAAAGGAGAAGTCTGCTTTCAGAGCAAAAATTTACACATAATCACCCCCTTTTCATCCAAGATGTTCATGTCTTTCTTTCTTCAGCCGTAAAGAAATTATGTTTTTGGAGGAAAACATTTCAGGATTTTTCCCCATATAATGGACTGATATGGTGCCCCGATTTTGAACTTCCAAAATGCAGTTTAAATGCAAACAAAAAAAAAATATACATACAAACAAACAAAAAAACACAGCTGTGGATAAATTTAGGTATTATTAAAAATCAAGTGTATGTAAACTTTTGAATGGGGTCATTTTGTATAAATTCCACTATTTTCTCTTGTGAGGACTATATGTAATCTTTTATGTGAAATATCTTATTCAGGTCAGTACTAAATAAAAAAAACATGCATTTTGTATGATCCCTCTTATTTTGGTAAAATAATTAACCAAATAAGTGTATGTAAACTTCAACTATATTCAAAAAAAAAAAAAAATACAATTGAATACATAACTTTTATTATAATTATATTATCAGCATTTTTTGTAAGATTTTGAAAAGATTTGATCAAATTTTAATTAGTACACTAAAAAAGTTAAATATTTTTTTAATAAAAAGGTTAAATATTTTAAAATGTAATTTTATTATACCGAAATATTTCATTTAATTTAAATGTATTTACATGACTTTGTTTATTATATTCAGTGTCATCTCAGACAGTTGGATCTGTATTCAATATAATGATATAAAATGGACTGAATAAACTATTATGGACTGTATTAAATATAATGATTTAAAATAAGATATTATTGCTTATTTGTCACTGTGAGATTTCCTCATTTTCCACCGTTCTTTTTACCTGTCCTCTCATATTTTCAATACTTATGTTTGCAGTGGTCATCCTCGTTATGCACTCGCTGTTGATTGGCGGAGAAACCCAGAAGTTGCTGTTGGAGACGGCTTATGACATGCGGATGACAGACGGCTCGTTGGTGTTTTTATCTTATGACACTCTGTTTTACAGTCTGCCCTACCATCACATACCCCAGCCAGCCTTGCGCTATAACACCAAGCTACTACGAGCCTACGATGCCGTGCTCACCATCACTATGGAGTCTCCACAGGAGCAGTCTTTCTACCAAGCTTTTGAAAAGGCCCAGGAGCAAGGAGAGCTTCCCAGGCACATTAAACCACAGCAGGTACTGCAACAGTTTACATAGGGCTTTAAATGTTTTTAGTACTAAGCTAATATGTAGCTAATGTAAAAACCTTTATATCTCCTACAGGTTTCCCCACTGTTTGGCACCATCTACTCCTCCATTGTGTTCATGGCTCAAGCTGTGCAAAGTGTGAGAGCTTCAGGTCAGTGGATGTCTGGGGGGAACATTGCCCAGAATGCACGAAACCTGCTATTCAGAGGTTTTAGCCTACAAGCAAACTCTTCTGACTTCGGCACGCCGGACTATGTGGTGCTGGACACAGATGGCTTTTCTTGGGAGCTGCAACCTACATACCATATTGAGATGCAGACAGATATGGTGCGTTTTCTAGGACGGCATATACATTTTCCCCCAGGTGGACCACCAAAAACTGATTCCAGCTGCTGGTTTACACACGGGATCATCTGCCGTGGAGGTGAGTGTGTGTGGACGTGATTTTTTGGTTTTTGTTCGCATCGAGACACATGCGTTTTATGTCCGAAGTAATAATCTCCTTCTGTGTTACAGGTGTGAATCTTTTAGACATGGTTTTAATCTTCCTGTCTGGTTTTCTGTTCATCTTCTTCTCAATTGGCTGCTCTTACTGCATCAGGTATTTATCAAATTATAACCTAAATTTATTGTAACACATAATGTTGTTCAATGTGGCTAAACTACTACAGTAAGTTTCTTTGAATATTCCTAAATGTTTTGTGTAGGCGTAAAATTAGTAAGATCCAAATGGTGCGGGGTCCCAACAAGATTTTACTGACTTTAAATGATGTCACATTCATCAACCCATCCCTGAGCAATAAGGTCAGTAACATAAGCACATCTGAACACAAACAAACATTCACATACGCTAATTAATAATACTTGTATCTGAAAAAACAGAAGCTGAGCTTGGATGACAGCAAGGCCAGTGATTCGAGAATGAGCATTTCAGAGCGAAGCCTCAAGTCTCCATTGTCTATTCAGTCGCCAGCCACCTACGAAAATTCTAATGTTGCCATTTATGAGGTAAAAAAGAAAAAATCACTCAATTGGTTGTGTAAAATGAGGGGTCAGTAAGAAAGTAATCATTTTAATTAGTAATTAAGAAATTGATCAAAATTAATCAAAAGTGACGGTAAGGACTTCTACAATGTAACAATACAATTAACTTTAAACTTTAAACTTTGTATTCATCAAAGAATCCCGAAAAAATCAATCACTGTTTCCACAAAAATATTAAGCAGCACAAGTGTTTTCAACATTGATAATTAATTACAACATTAATAAATAATTGAGCAGCAAAGCAGCATATTAGAATTGAAGGATCATGTGACATTCAACACTGGAGTGATGATGCTAAAAATTCAGCTTTGCCATCACAGGAATAAATTACGTTTTAAAATATATCATAAACCAAAACCAATTATTATAAATTGTAATAATATTTTATAATATTTCTGTTTTACTAATATTTTTTATATTATATTTTATAATATGTGAGATGTAGAAATCTTAATGATACAGCATCAAAAACTTTTTTTTTTTATTCTAGGAGCCAAAGGGATGGTATGGAAGCCTGTTTCCATCACTGAATAAAAATAAAAAAGGATATTTTTATTTTGCAATTCTAACCTTTTTCTCAGAATTGTGAGATATGAACTCACTATTCTGACTTTTTTTCTCAGGATTGCGTAATATAAACTCACAATTGCGAATCATAAATTCAGAATTGTGTGACATAAACTCACAATTGCAAGAAATAAACCCAGAATTGAGATAAAAACATGCAATTCTGACTTTTTTTCTCAGAATTGAGATATAAACTCGCAATTCTGACTTTTTTCTCGCAAATGCAAATCTGTATTATGCAATTCTGAGAAAAAAAAAAGTCAGAATTACTTTTAAAAAATTGTATTCATTGGCAGAAATGGGCCTTCCACAGGATGGTGGTAAATGGTCATGTAAAACTAGATTATGACTATAAAACTAAATTATGGGTGCAAGAAACCTTAGCTAACATTATAAATGAACATAGTATAAAACATATGTTATATAAATGACTTAGATACATTATTTATACATACTCAAATGTTTCTCATTTTGCAGGGTGATTGGGCATGGCTCAAAAGGCTTCCATATGGAAATTTCCGGACTATCACCCCTCATACCAGTGATGTATTTGAACTGGTTGGTTTTGCCACTGATACATAGTAAATTACACAGTAAAAATTGAAGCTTACTACTCATTCTATTTGTATGTTGTATCTTGTTTGCTTTTGTTGATTGTTTCCTTCATCGTACAATTAATCATACAATTTCTCTTGATATTCCAGATGAAAGATATGAGGCACGAAAACGTTAACCCCTTTCTCGGCTTCTTCCACGACTGTGGAGTGTTTGCAATAGTGACAGAGTACTGTTCGCGCAGCAGCTTGGAAGATCTGTTGCTCAATGATGATGTAAAACTGGACTGGATGTTTAAGTCCTCTCTCATTCTAGACCTCATCAAGGTGCTCTTATTAGGAATTCGATTGGTTGAATTTAAAATTAAATTTAAAGAAACACTCAACTTTGTTGAAAATAGGTTCACCTGTTTAACTCTAGGGGAGTTGGGAAATGAGCCTATTTTCAAAAAAAGTGGAGTGTTCCTTTAAAAGCATTGAAATATAGCATGCACATGTCTTCTGAATTTATACCCAAATCATATGTCACAAAAATAGGCAATGAATATGAGAATATGAATTATAAATGTACTTACTGATCCTTAAAAACATGATTCTTATAATTATTCATTTATTTGTGTGGTTTTATTTATTTGTTTTATAGTATGTGTGTTTTTTCTGTCACATAAGTTATGTCACATGTAAGCTTATGTGTGTTTCTGACTGGCATGCAGGGTATGAAATATCTTCACCATAGGAATGTCTGTCATGGAAGGCTTAAATCCAGGAACTGTGTGGTCGATGGGCGTTTTGTGCTCAAGATCACAGACTATGGCTACAACGAGGTCTTGGAAGCTCAGAGATTTCCTTACGTTGAACCTCCTGCTGAAGGTTAGGTTTATTCTGAGACCTTTCTTGTAGTTTATCTCCTGCATAGGATGTTAAAGTATTTCTAACCCTCACAGCCCTTCTGTGGACCGCCCCTGAGATACTGAGAGGGCCCTACCCTGGTCTTCATGGCAGTCACCCTGGTGATGTGTACAGTTTCTCAATCATCATGCAAGAGGTGGTCATGCGAGGGCCTCCATTCTGCATGCTGGAGCACTCTTTTGATGGTAAAGTCATATGCCCCTACCAACTTTACCAGGGGTTTTCAAAGTTTTTGATGACACAGACATACAATTTTTTGCTTCATGTTAGTTTATCTGATCTTTTCTGTGGATCTTGATCTATACTATAGTTATACAGTACTGTCTGTATTGGTACAGTGGTATAGTAATTTTTAAATGTCTAAGTCTTCAATACATCTGAATCATATAGAAATTGTCCAGAAGGTCCGGAAGCCTCCTCCAATGTGCCGGCCCATTGTGTCCCCGGATCACGCTCCCATGGAGTGTATTCAGCTTATGAAGCAGTGCTGGAATGAACAGCCGGAGAAGAGACCCACATTTGATGAAATCTTTGACCAGGTGAAAATCAGCAACACTGACAAACCATCACCATCATCATGTCAAATTTCTGTGGTTGCCAGAAATTCAGTGTAAAAATACAGTGATATTTTTTCTAGTATTATGGGCCATTTAGTTCAACAAGAGATAGTTCACCCAAAAATTAAAATTACCCCTAAAATGTCCTGGCTCTTCCAAGCTTTATAATGGCAGTGAAGTCCAATAAAGTGCATCCATACATCCATCATAAAAAGTGCTCCACATCGGTCCTGGGTCGTTAATACAAGCCTTCTGAATTGAATCGATGTGTTTGTCTAAAGAAAAAAGCAATGTTTGTTGGCACCGATAGCCTTGTGGTTAGTGCACTGACGTACTCATCGTGACCTGAGTTCGAATCCCATCTCGAGGTCCTTTGCTGATCCCACTCCCCTATCTCCACCTAATACTTTCCTGTCTGCTCTCTACTGTCCTATGTAATAAAAAAAGGCAAAAAGCCCCGCAAAAAGAAAAAAACAATGTTCAAAACTTTATAGACTGTAATCTGTAGCTTCCTCTAACTGCTGTATTCACGTTCACGAGAGAGTGGCATTCCAGCGGATGACGTGGGACATAGGTGTAGCGTAAGCTAGTCTCGTGAGAACCCAGTTTTATTTACAGCAAAGCAGTGTCTCCCCATGGCTTATATTGAAATCCTCCAACATTTTTCTTTACAAATCCTCGTTTTATACTTTTAATTCATGACCGGTGTTTTGTTTTGCTCTCTTCTCTGTGTTTCTGTGTTCGTCACTTCTCACCGGTGCTTATGCTACGCCTACATCCTACGTCATCCACTGGACGTCAATCTCTCGTGAACGCACATTCAACAATTAGTGGAAGCTAGAGATTATGGTTTCTAAAGTATTAAATATGGATATTGTTCTTACACAAACACATCGATTTGCTTCAGAAGGTGTTTATTAACCCCTGGAGCTGTGTGGAGTATTTTTTTGTGCACTTAATTGGACTTAAAAATCTCAACAGCCATTCACTGCCATTATAAAGTTTGGAAGAACCAGGGCATTTTTTTAATATAACTCTGATTGTATTTGTCTAGAAGAAGAAAGTCATATACACTTAGGATGGCTTGAGGGTGAGTAAATCATGATGAATCAGAGTGCAAGTGGCGTGTTCAGAAAACATGGCCAATACTCACTAGATCAACGTAGCACACACAAAATGCTAAAGTAATGAAATAAATATCAACTAAATAACATACATTACGAATGCACATTACTGATAACAAAAACTGAGAAGAAACATAATTATTTGTATGCAAACATATGTGATGTGTCATACAGGGAAATTTCTTTTGCTGTTTTTCAGTGTAAGTTAACTGGCAATTTATAGTTGGTATGGTTTCCAAAACCATAAATTTGACAGTATTTTACAGTAAAGTTAATAATACAATATGAAACCACACGCTGAATCCAATGCAGGCAATACATATTTTTCAGCCTATATTGGATTCAGTGTGTGGTTAGCCATTTTCCTGTTTGCTTCCAAGTATTCTTTTGGCTCTGCACACCTGCAGGAAAGGATTTCTTTTTACTAATTTGGAGCGCTACAATTTTTTTCAATTTTATGGAATGAATGAATGAATAAATAAATAATTGCTGGACTTTTTTAAAAATAAAATGTAAATTTTTTTTTATACAGAGTAGTTATTTCATCTATTAAAACTGAAATTGATAATGTATAGGTTTTCTGAATAAACAAGCAATAGAGAGAAATTGTATAAGTCTGATTTTAAAGATTCTGTTCTTGTATTCTCTGCCCTTCTCTGACTCCTCCTTATTCTCCCTACAGTTTAAGAATGTTAATAAAGGGAAAAAGACCAACATCATAGACTCCATGTTGCGAATGCTGGAGCAGTATTCCTCCAACCTGGAGGAGCTGATCAGGGAAAGGACAGAGGAGCTGGAAATAGAGAAACAAAAGACTGAGAAACTCCTCACACAAATGTTGCCTCCGTAAGTGATAGATACACAGTCACAGTAATGACTTTACCACCACACTATGCACTGATGTGCTATTTACAAAAATAAACGAGGAAACACTTCATTCACGGATATAAGTAAAGGTTATTAGCAAGTTAAATCAAGTTATCCTAAATATGAAAACTTGACATTGATGTGTACATTTTTAATTAAAGTGTATTTTGTTTTTGTTCATCCTTTCTAGGTCAGTGGCAGAGGCTCTAAAGCTGGGCGCTACAGTCGAACCAGAGTATTTTGACAGTGTCAGTCTTTATTTCAGTGATATTGTTGGCTTCACCACAATCTCAGCCAACAGCGAGCCCATAGAGGTGGTCGACCTCCTCAATGACCTTTACACAACATTTGATGCTGTAATTGGCAATCATGACGTCTATAAGGTAACACTACAAAAATTATGGTAACATTTATTAAAAAGCTTTTGTTTTATTGTCTGTAACCGTTGCATAAGCAAATGTGTTTGCTTCCACAATTTAATTGAGAATATCATAATCTTTCAATTTACTAATGAATGTCTCTTTTCCTCATTGTCCACAGGTGGAGACCATAGGTGATGCTTACATGGTGGCATCAGGTGTGCCCATGCCCAATGGGAACCGACACGCAGCTGAGATTGCAAACATGTCCCTGGACATCCTCAGTGCTGTTGGCACCTTCAAAATGAGACATATGCCTGATGTACCAGTCCGTATCCGAATAGGACTTCACACAGGTCAGGCTGATCCATCCCATTTGGTTTAAGATTAAATGTAAGAAATGTAAAAATGTTTCTTTACATTATGTATGCTTCCTTATTAGGTCCCTGTGTGGCCGGTGTGGTGGGTTTGACCATGCCACGGTACTGCCTGTTTGGGGACACGGTCACTACCGCTTCCAGAATGGAGTCTACAGGATTGCGTAAGCATGTGACACTTAGTTTCACCTTAAACTGTTTCTGTATTTTAAAGATCAATATGTAAAAATGTATGTCTTATTAAATTACAGTGATAAAAATGATTAACATCTGTGTTAAGTGAAATTCAGTGACCATGCTGGGCAAGGAAATTGTTCTTAATCTGCTAATATTTAAAAATAAGACACTGAAAGTTTGTTTGTTTTCAGCGTACAGAATCCATGTACATTCTAGTACAGTGAAGATCCTGATGGACCTGAAATTGGGTTACAAAGTAGAGCTGAGAGCCAGAACAGAACTAAAGGTGAGCTAATTTGAGTTCATCTGTAGGACAAAGACTTCATATAATTTATCTTACTTTTCATGTATACACTGATGTTCAAAAGTTTAAGGTTAGTAAGATTTTTCATTTTAAGAATTAGTATTTTCATTCAGCAGCGACACGTTACATTTTCAAAAGTCACAAAGACAAAGAACATTTACAATGTTCAAAAAAATTTTTTTTTAAAATAAATTCTGTTCTTTTGAACTTTCTATTGATCAAAGAATACTGAAAAAATGTATCACAGTTTCCACAATTTTCAATAATGATGATAATAATAAATGTTTCTTGAACACCAAGTCATCATATCAGAATGATTTCTGAAGGATCATGTGAAACTGAAGACTGGAATAATGATGCTTTGTCATCACAAGAATAAATTAAAATTTTAAATTGTAATATTTAACAAGATTATTGTTTTTACTGTACTCTTAATCAAATAAATGTGGCCTTGGTGACCATAAGAGAGAGAAAAAATGTTTAAGAAATCTTGCCAACTCAAAACTTCTGAACGACGTGTACGTTATGGTGCATTTTTTGCTGTGCTGTACATGTTGGCGCAGTGGTGGTAAAGCCATGTAAATAATGTAAAGATCATACATCAATTAAATTAAAATGCATGAAAAATGTATTTTTCCCAAACAGGCAGCTATAGGATATATTGTATGAGAAATGTGGCAGTAACTATAAGTGATCGTGAGCTTTGCCTCCGAATGCAGTAAAATCTACTCTTACCCAGTGTTGGAGAAAGTTACTTTTAAAAGTAGTGCATTACAATGTTCCATTACTCTGTAAATAAGTAACTAACTGCATTACTTTTTATGGAAAGTAATGTGTGTTGTTACTTCTTTTTGTCACCTGAGCTGGGCTTGATTATTTATTTTAATAACAAAAAGTTATATTTTTGGCAACTGTAAAGTGAAATTATTAGTGCTGTCAAATCGATTAAGGAAGTGCCTCTGTCTCTAACTCACTCCTGATTTCTCTCAACATGCTGACAGGAGAGCTGTCAGTGAATAAATAGGAAAACAAAGTAATTTGCGTTACTTATTTGAAAAAAGGAAATCTAACAGTAGGGCTGGGCGATATGGCCAAAAAATGATCACAATCATTTTTTTTTCATATCAGTCAGTATTGATAATTATCACGATAAATGTCAAATTTTCATTTCTTTCAAGTTTAAAGGCAGATTTTTTTGTGACAATGTAAAAGCTGTCCAGCATTGGCTGCCCACTGGTCTGGGTGTGTGTTCATGGTGTGTGTGTGTGTTCACTACTCACTGTTGTGTGTGCACTTGGATGGGTTAAATGCAGAGCTTGGCCACATGTCCTTTCCTTTCCAATGAGTAAGTAAAATATCCAATGAGTGGTGAGATATACAATGCAAAATAATACTTGAATGATTAAGTTCATGGGTTTAGACAAGTCTACATACTCTTCTCTGCAGGGCAAAGGTATAGAAGAAACCTACTGGCTGACCGGGAGAGATGGCTTCACCAAACCGCTCCCCGTGCCGCCCGTACTCAAGTCAGGGTAAGGGGAGGCCTTTCCACGGCCTGTGTCCTGCAGTGTGTGTGTGTTGTGTTTATCTTCTCCAATGTATTTTTCAGGCAAATGGCTCATGGCTTGCAGATGGAGGAGATAGCCGCATACAAGAAGCGGAAAGCAGAAGCACAGCTTGCAAAGAAGAAAAACTGAGGTAATGTTATGCATGGAGAATGTATAACATTACTCAATATGGAACAGAGAGTCGGGGGAGGTGGGGAGGATGGTAGGATGGGGCTAAAGAGTCAGTTTTTTCAATTTTGGTTGGGTTTCATTCTCCAACCATAAACAAGACTCAGTTCTTCTACTTTCAAGTAATGTTTCTCAGATGATACTACATTATCCGACTGTTTTATCTTTCTAGGAATTTTATTTATTTCTGTTCATTTATGAAATTGTAATACTTTTACTGTGAAGTTAACTTTAATGTAATAGACGTTTTACCAAAGTAACCCTTTAAACAAAATGTGTGTGAGTGATTTGGTGATGTCATTATTTATGGTGACTTTGTACAACCTCATAGATATTTTGGTCCTAAAGATGTGTGACTTGCCTAAGATAGTGGTTATAAAAGTTCTCTCCTTTCAGATTGGATGGCACTCCTCAGATATGGATAGCCGGCTTTTCAAAATGGACCGTCGGCTATGTTTGGCATGCTGTTATGTTTCTGTTTGTGTGTTCTGTCATGCTCTGAATGTCTTGTTTGTTCTCAGTGTTTCATGTATCATGTCTTAGCATAAACCAAAACATTATATATATATAACTATATATTTATATGCACAAGTTTTGTTTTCCCAAGTGACATAATGTAAATTTAACCCAATACAAATTATATTTACAGTTAAAAGAACTTGATATTAATGTATTCCTGAAAAACACTTTCTTCTTTCTGTAGTTTTTTTTAGAAAAAATATATTTGATGGACAAGTGAAAAATCATTTGTTGACGTCTTATATAAACTAAGGCTGATGTTCCTTTTTTGTTTTTCTATCTTACAGACGCGAATCAAAAGATTTTAAGGTGATGCTTAAGAAGGCAGTGAGGAAGATCTCCACCGTGCGTCAGGTGGCTCAGCTCCCCCTATCTGATGAGGGCAATGTCATGATCCACCATCACTGATGACCTTTAACCTTTGCCTTTTTGATCCTACACCTGCACGCAGAATGAATGTGGAGAAACAGAGAACAGGATAGAATGATTGCTCATTCTCAACCTGTTTTTCTTTTAAAAGCACCTGAATGGGCAAGCTTGCGAGTGCAGTGTACTGAACAGGAACATCTCTTTGTTATGCTAGAAATTCAGACTTTTTGGTAGAAGATCGGCTATGAAGCTTCAATATAGCAAGCCGTACTGAAACTACATGGTAGTTCAGCTTCTTATAAGCTTCTCATTTGAAGCCTTGGTGGTCCAGCTCACTCATCATGCTCATCACAAACATGTACAGCTGTCTGAGAAGCCGCATATCTCTATTCTCTACATGAAGCTTGTATATGAAATAAACCAAAGTCTCACAAGGAGCTAAAATTACCCTGTGGGAATCCATTACTCAGCACGAGGGGCGTCAGTTCTGGCTCAAAGACTCAACGCATACAGTGCATTCACATCATTCATTTGCGGATTATCCCTCTTAGTAAACATAGTATTGTAACTTAAATATAGTATTGCGATAAACTAGAGAGCCCACACTATTGTGCAACCAGTATTAATATGGAGTGTTAATATGGTGCATATGGTTGTTTGATGATTTATAATTTTAGATTTAGAATTCAGTTTTAACATGGAATTTTAGTTGATTTTTTTTTTTTGGGTGAAAAAACTTTTCCTCATAGATGATCAATTAGCATAATCCATAATAGAATTACCATGAAAACCCAGGTTACAAAGAATATCAACATTAGAGCTGTCAAATTGATTAATTGCTATTAATGGCATCCAAAATGAAAATATACATGTATATATTTAAGAATGTATACATATATATATATATATATATAATGTATATATATACTCATATTTATATTATATAAAAAGTTAACCGTTTGAACAGTAAGGTTTTTTTTTTAAAGAAGTCTATTCTGCTGACCAAGCCTATGTTTATTTGATCCAAAAAATCAGCAAAAGCAGTAATATTGTGAAATATTTTTACTGTAAAATGTTTTTTTTTTTTAATTTTTTAAATTTTTTTGAATTTATTTTAATATGTAATTTGTTTCTGTGATTTAACAAATATAAGCTTGGAGTCTTTTTTTTTTGAAAGAAATTAATAAAAGTGATGATAAAGACATGTATAACTTTACAAAAGATTTCTATTTCAGATAAATGCTGTTCTTCTGAACTTTCTATTCATCAGAGAAACCTGAAAAAAATTCTACTCCGCTGTTTTCAACACAGAGTACACACATACGTTATGTAAACACAAACTTTTATTTTGGATGCGATTAATTGATTTGATAGCACTAATCAAAATATGTATTAGGAATGCATTGTGGTTGTTGTAGAAGCTGAATTAGTTTTAGTAAAGATAGTAAACTATGATGTGTTCAAAACAGTTCAAAAGTTTGGGGTTGGAGAGATTTTTTTTATATTTTTGTTATTACAATTAAAAATAACTGTTCTATTTTAATATATTTAAAATGTTCATTTATTCCAGTGATGGCAAAACTTTCTGCAGCCATTAGTCTTCAGTCTTCAGTGTCACACGATCCTTTAGAAATCATCCTAAAATGCCAGTTTAGCGCTCAAGAAAAATTTCTTATTATTATGAATGTAAAAAACAGTTGTGCTGCTTAATATTTTTTTAAAGTGATATATTTTCCAGTATTCTTTGATAAATAAAAAGTTCAAAGAACAGCTTTTATTTAAAAGAGAAATCTTGTGTAAAATGTAAAAGTCTTTACTGTCATTTTTGCATACTTAATGCATACTTGCTAAATAAATCTTACTGACCCCAAACTTTTGAATAGTAGCATATATATTTGTAGTCAAATACTACTTCATGTTAAAAGACTGAATTCTTGAAATTCTGCATGTACTGTAAAAAAAATAAAAATAAAATTTGCAAATACAATGTATTGGTTTATTTAAAAAGACAAGCTATATGGTTTAATAGTAAAAGTGCTAACGTGTGTGTTATGAGTCTTGAAATGGCTGTGACCCCATAGTTAAAGTCATTCTCTGAGATGCAAAAGAAATTCTGAAGCAGTGAAATACTGTATAACAGTGCCCTCTTGTTATTGTGTCAGTAAACGCAGCAGATGGCGACCTACATTATCATGCCCTATGTGGATTATCCACTACCGACTCTGTATAAGACTGCAGAGCCACCAGGTCACCCCTAACCAGATTACCTTCTTTCAAAACCTGTTCATCAACTCACAGCAAGATTACCCACCCATACTTTATATACAGTGATTTTTAATAATCATGAACCATTTCTTGTCCTTCTCGGTGTAACTGCCATGTCTCTAGGTGTTTCAAGGTTGTACTTCTGCTGGAAAAGGCTGGCGGTTTTCTATATCAGTCTACAGGCTATTTATATTTTCTTGCAATAATTTATACTCTGAACTACCTTTAGGGATGCAAACCTGCCATCAATTAAACAAACAAACATTAAAAAGTCCCCACATCAATTTCACCAAAACACATTTCAATTTGTTATTAACCTTTGTTCCAAATGAGTGAACACAGTAATTATTTCACAATAATTAGCAGGTCAAACGGAGTGCCAGAGTGAAATGTTTATTAGATAGTAGCTTGTACTAGTTAGTGACAGTTTATATCATGTTTTGGTGAGCCCATCAAATGAATAACTGACAATTACTGGCTTTTGTCATTTAAAAATGGCATATTTAAAAAAAAAAAAAAAAAAAAAAAAGACATTTAAATTGACATTTTGACAATCCTAGCAAACAGTTAACAAATTTGACACAGTTTTAGTGGCTATTTTTGTCTTCACTAAATTACATGATAACCTTTAGATGTTCCCACTGTTATCTGTGCAAATATCATTAGGTTACTGTATTACAGCAACTATCTACCGTAAGTCTATATTACGTCTTCAAATTGCTTCTAACAATTATTAACCATTTAATTTTAAACTTGTCTTAGCTGGGAGGGCATGTTTTTCTTATTAAACGCTTAATCAAACAAACTGCGTGATTTGTCTAATTATTTCTTTCATTTTAATTTTTTAATTATTAAGATTTTAATTAGCAAAGGCTAGTTGAAAGATAGCTCAAGAATTCAACGCCATTAACAGTAAATCTTGATGATTAGGAATTAAATTGCATTTATGGGACTTCGCTTATAATTTCTCCGCTTCTTTCTTAAAGAGTTTTGACTTTCAATATGCAAGATGTTACTATGGGCCCAAGCTCACAATATATAAGCAATAAAAATTGACAAGAACATTCGATAAACACACACTTACAAAACACCAACTCAAATGCCAGTAGTTGCTAACTGTGGGTACTGTAACATGAGTGGCTGGCAAGTTAGTACTTAATAAATCCGGACTACTTTTGTGAAAATACCAGTAATCTCCAAAATACAATAATAATGGGATTAATTCGATAAAAGGATGTATTCACTTTTGTTTGGCAAACATGTAACAAAGGTAATTACGCACAATCGGCTGCTGTTCACTGAAAGCTGGCAAGCGATACGCATACGCATCCCAAAAGGAACAAACAACACTGAGAAACATAGAACCTTGAAAACGTCGGTGATAGGACGGATGACCCTTCAGTCAAACGCTAGAGCCAATGAACGCTCGATATCCTATGACGCAAACTGCTTTACAGAACGTCATTGGACAAAACCCTATCAATCATCAGACGTCACCTTGCCAGTTCAATGAAACTCCGTGTGATGCTATTGGCCAGTCGCATTGACGTAGACCCGAGAAGATCCATCGTGATTGGTCGCGGCAGCTTTCACTCACACGTTTCGCTCAATCGGGCGCCTCCTCCCACCCACAAGCGAATGACGCACGAGTCATGTGTTGTTTGTGCTGTGCTCTGTAGTGTACACAGGGCGCGAGCAGCAGATTGGTAGCCCGCTAGGAGGATCTACCGATAATAGATCGGGTAAATGTGGTCATGTTGCAGTTGCTGGCATTGAGTTCGAGGAGCATTGGCTGGGATACCTGCTTTTCATGTGGCGGACGAGAGAAGCGCAACACTGAAAAGACTTAAGTGCGCCGCCTGAGACACGGTTCCCCCCAAACAAACATGGGGTCTCAGTCTATAAGCCTGAGGTAAAGTGACCTTAAATCTCTTATCTGATGGCAAATTTCGAGGACTACCAAGAAGGCAAAGCCGCTATGTTGATGCTGGAAACGCAACAGCGGGCTATCGGGACTAAACCTGCAGCTGCAACGACGAACGGCGACACTTCTGTCGGGGAACCCCCTTCCGTACTTGATGTCGGTGGCGCTGCTTTTCATCAACCGAGTGAACAACATCAACAGCAGCAGCGGCAACAGCACCTGGAATCGCCGGCGAGGAAAGGATCCACGTCCTCTCTCAACCGAGCGCTGGAGGACTCTGCTGCGAGTAACACACACACTACCTCAGCCTCCCCTGCTGTGAACACCAGTTCCGCCGTGTCGGACGACATTAGGAAGTGTGGCTATCTGAGAAAACAGAAACACGGCCACAAGCGGTTTTTCGTCTTGCGGACGTCGAGTCATCTGGGGCCGAGCAGACTGGAGTACTATGACAGTGAGAAGAAATTTCGAAACACACTGCGCTCCAGCGCCGCTGCTGCCGCCGCCGCCACAGCCACCTCAGCTGGTGCCTCTCCCCCCAAAAGAGTGATCTATCTCTACCAGTGTTTCACTGTGAATAAAAGGGCGGATTCTAAGAATAAACATCTCATTGCTCTGTATACTAAGGATGAATACTTCGCTATTGTCGCTGAGAATGAGCAGGAGCAGGAGGAGTGGTACCAGGCGCTCAGTGAGCTCATGAGCGAGGGGAAGAAAGGCCACCTGGACGCGGATGAGATTGACGATGGATACGGTACTGTGACCCCTGGGACTGACTTTAAAGAAGTGTGGCAGGTAAATGTAAAACCAAAGGGCTTGGGCCAGACCAAGAATCTAACCGGCGTTTATAGACTCTGCCTGTCTGCCAAGAGCATCCACCTGGTGAAGCTAAACTCTGAGACGCCTTGCGTGAACTTGCAGCTGATGAACATCAGACGCTGCGGCCATTCAGAGAGCTTCTTTTTCATTGAGGTTGGCCGGTCTTCTTCTATAGGACCCGGGGAGGTTTGGATGCAGGTGGATGATTCTGTGGTGGCTCAAAACATGCACGAGACCATTCTAGAGACCATGAAGGCACTGAAGGCGTTTGCCGAATTCAGGCCCAGAAGCAAAAGCCAGTCTTCTGGCACCAACCCGATGGGTTTCATCACTACGCGGCGACACCTGGGCAACCTCCCGCCCAGCCAGACGGGGCTCCAGCGGCGGTCTCGGACAGAGTCTGTGGTGGGCACGCCTCCTAGCAGGAAGAGCAGTGGAGCAAGTGGCTACCGATTCCGCACATCCAGCGAAGGAGAAAGCACAATGAACCGCCCCTTTCGCTCTGTGACAGGTAGCCTTATTCATCTCAACACAGCCCGTGCTAACCTGAGCCGACAGGAAAGTAGCAGTGGGGCTGGGGCCCGCTATATTCGTGCCCCACCAGGCTCCACTTATCATGCCCGTTCTGCCTCGCTGCCAGTGTCACACTTTCCTTCTACCACCAGTCCGATCAGCATGTCCAGCAGCAGCGGGCATGGCTCTGTGTCAGACACAATCACTCGCCCCTCCAGCGCGTCCATTTGTGGATCCCCGAGCGATGGAGGTTTCAACTCATCTGATGAGTATGGCTCCAGCCCAGGAGACTTCCGATACTTCAGAGTGCGTAGCAACACCCCCGACTCTTTAGGAAACACACCACCAATCCGTGAGGAGCACTGCCTCAATGACTACATGGCTATGGGCTGGAATCGCGACGTGGTTGGAACGAGTGCAGCGAGTGAGGTGATCAAAGATGAGAGCGCCGATGATGATTCACGACCGGGGTCTTTAAGGAGGCGAACGCCCTCCTTCTCCAGGCATGTTGGGGGTGCCAGTGCTGCTGGAGTTGCTGTTTATCAAAAGATGACCCAGACCACCTTCTCGCTGGACGAGGCTGTGGCTGAGAGTAGCTCTTGGGGTGGCAGTGCCCAGACTGTGTCTACCTCCTCCTCTCTCTGCTCTGACTACAGCTCCAGTTCTGAACACAGCCAGGACCGGCCCCCTAGCCTACGGCCCGCAGACGCGCCTAAAGATGATGGGTACATGCCCATGATGGCAGGTGTGCTGCCCTCCACTAGTGATGCAGACTACATGCCTATGCAACCAAGTATCCTCCTCTCTGCCTCCCCACAAGTCCAAAGTGCTGCTTCACATGTTCCCCAGCACATGGACTCTCAAGGCTATATGATGATGCTCCCAGGCAGAGGTGGGGCTTCTGACTCTCCCGTCCCATCCAGCCCTGACATTAGCAGACGAGCAGAGGGACAAAGAGCCTCAGAGCGTCATGAGAATGCAGAATACATGGATATGTCTCAGAGCAGCTCCACAGCTAATGCTCAAAAGGTTTCTGCTGAGAATTATTATGCCTTGAGCACTCCTGGTGTCCCCAAATCCTACAGTCCGTATTTCTCCCTCCCTCGCTCATACAAAGCTCCATCCAGAGACCAGGCTGAGCATGATGAATATGTCCCAATGAGTTCCCCAGCAAAACCAGTCTACATTTCTCCCACAGCCACCCCAGATCGAAGTAGCAGGTGCCCACCTTCTGAGTCCTCTCAACATAACGGCTTCACAGACCGACGTGCCGTTCGGCCAAACCGCCTGCCCCTGGGAAGGCGGAGTTTGCATGGCTCTCTGCGAGCAGGAGAAGTGGCAGTGCGCCCTTCCAGCCCTGGAGAATACATCAATATTGAATTTGGGGATCGGCCCGCATATTCCGCCTGCCAGTTGTCTGCTGAAGGCTCCCCCTCAACTGTTAGCATCAGTCGGGAGCAACGCAAGTCCCCGCTGCCACAGGATTACATGACTGTCGAGGTGGATGGTCTTCCACCAAAGAGTCGTTCCCCACGGCCCTCCCTGGTGGCTCCCTGGAATCCTCCTTCATATATCCGGCCCTCATCATCCTCCCACTGCAGTGGAATCATGGTGGGTAAGCCTGACGTCTACACGGAAATGTCTTTTGGCCCTGAGGAGGAGTCCAAGAGCCCTACAGCAATGCTTGAGGACCTGTGTATCCTGGAGCAACGTTTTTTTCCCTTCAGCCCCCCGACTGAGCCTAAGGTTGTCCGTGCTGATCCCCAGGGCAGGCGGAGACACAGCTCAGAGACCTTTGTCACATCATCAGGAGCGTCAGGTGGAAGTGGTCCGGACGCCAGTGGCACCGTGCCTAGCAGTAGTGGGGCTCAGCAGGTGGGCCGCAGCAAGGGTCAAAACTTTGACTCTGTTTGGACTGAAGGCATGACATCTGGCAGTGAGGTAACACATGGAAACTTCTCAGATAGAGCCAATTCCCCCTCTGTGAGGTCTGCAAGGACTCTACCTGTGGAACACCAGAATGGCCTGAACTACATCGCCCTAGACCTGAGAGACGATCTCCGGCCTGGGAACAGTCATGATGCGCTTCCCTTGCCATCCTCCAGCGCTTCTCCCCCAGAGAACGGTGCCTATGCCAGCATAGATTTAATGAAATCTGAGGGACTTACATCAACATCTAAAGGTAAGCAATCTTAATTATGTGACCCTGGACCACAAAACCAGTCGTAAGGGCCAGTCTTTTTAAAAATGAGATTTATACATCATCTAAAAGCAGAATGAATAAGCTTTTCATTGATGTGTGTTAGGATAGGACAATATTTGGCCGAGATACAACTATTTGAAAATCTGCAATCTAAAAATTGCTTTTAAAGTTGTCCAAATGAAGTTCTTAGCAATGCATATTACTAATCAAAAATTAAGCTTTGATATATTTATGGTAGGAAATTTACAAAATATCTTCATGGAACATGATCTTTGCTTAATATCCTAATGATTTTTGGCATAAAAATTGATAATTTTGAACCATACATTGTATTTTTGGCTATTGCTACAAATATACCTGTGCTACATAAGACTGATTTTGTGGTCCAGGGCCACATTGTTTTTTTTTTTTCCAATAGTCATGTCTCCTAAAACCATGTCTCTTTCCTTTCTGAACAGGCTTCTTTTCTTGCAGTTAGTGTATCTTTGTTTTAAATGTGTTTAATAAGTTGATATAAAAGTCACTTTTCTTGAATATGTCAGCCTCGGTATTAGTTTCCAGTATTTCTGTACTAGAAGAATAATTTTTATCTTCTAAATAATAGTTCAGGCCAGGTAGATTAGCTGCTTTATTCATTTACTTACTTGCCGTATGACCGACTTTCTCCTGTGGAACACAAATATGTGTTTTATTTTTTGTTTTGTTTTTTTCCCCCCATGCAATAAAAGTCCAATGTTGTTTGCAACCTGTTGACTACGACTGTATGGGTAAAAACAGTTGCAACATAAAAAAAAAAAAAAATCTTCTTTTGTGTAGCTAGAAGTAAGTAATTCTTACAGGTTTAAAATGACAGACATGAGTAACTATCATGCAAACTATCCCTTTAAGTCTATACAAAACACATCTTTATTTTAATGCCCCCCCTCATCTTGGCATCTCCTTCCTGTTGCATTCTCTAACTCCTTTGCCTTGAATGTTTTTCTTTTTTATATCCACTTTGTTTAGGAGCTGCTGTGTACTTGGCTGAGTGTGTGTTGCTGCAGGGGGAGTGAGAGAATGAAGCGTTAGTGAGTCAGTGTTCTCAGCAAGCCCTAGATGACTCATTTGTTTATCATAGTTGAAGCAGAGATGGATGTGTGTATGTGTGAGAGAGAGAGAAAAGGTTGGTTTAAAGCATGTGATAACTTTCGAGCATCCCTCTCACCCTCGCTCTTTTTCTCGTACCCTTCTTTTCCTTTGGCAGACACAACTGTTGTGGATGTATGACTCAGGTGATGATACAGAGGAAACTTTATTTTCAGGCAGCATTGCCGCCAACTAGCTACAGATATAGACTGCAGGGTTTAGCTGTAACATTTCTTGCATGATATGTCATTGGCTAAAGGATTCGTAATACACTGTGCCATGCTTTTGGAGGCAGTGCAGGTAGGCTACTATTCCAGTAGTCCTCACAAGTTTATTAAAGCTGCAGGGTAATTTCTGTGCCATTGCTCTCATCGCACAGATGCCAAACAGGTCTCCAGTGTCAAAGTCAGTGTTGACTAGTGCTCAGACAAAACCGTTATGTATTATACAGGGAGTTCAATCAGCAGATAATTAACTTATGGTAAACCATCAATGTGTAAAATGATACATTTTCCAGTGTGTGATATACTTGTTCTATATAGTTTTTTATGATGTAACTCTGCTGTACCTGTTCTATATAGTTTTTAGTGTGATATACGTGTTGTGTATAGTCTTTGTTTGTAACTATAAGGTGACAGTGTAGGTTGTCTTTTCAAAAATCAGCGAATCATCTTAAAAGTGAACCTCAGCTTCATGTATGGATTGCATCATCTTTTTGTGGCCTCCGTGCTTACTCTGTCTGTACATGCCTGGCAGTGCAGGTTTGCACAAGACTAGTAACATCAACTTCATCATTCCAAACCTTTTAACCTGTGTCTCTACAAAATGCTGGTCTGGATGGTCACTGAACTTTACTGGGTTTAGTATAACAACTAATATCATCTGCTGTGATATTGTTTATGTCAGCTGGATTTGCCTGCCTACTTGTTGTTTTTGACTCGTAGATGCAAACTGTCCATAAATCTGCATCTGACAATCTCTTCTCCCTGTGGTACTGTCTCTCTCTCTCTCTCTCTCTCTCTCTCTCTCTCTCTCTCTCTCTCTCTCTCTCTCTCTCTCTCTCTCTCTCTCTCTCTCTCTCTCTTTCTCTCTTTCTCTCTCTCTCTCTCTCTCTCTCTCTCTCTCTCTCTCTCCTTTCCTCCCTCCCTCATTGGCTGTTTCCCCCTTTTTTCATTTTACCTGATGAACTTAAATAAGCTTACCGTTCCTTGCCAAGAAGCTGTATTGAGTAGTTGAGAAGTTATATTTACATATGTACATTGATGCATAAATTATTAGTCAGGTGATCCAACAAACACTTTACAAGACCTAAATTTGGGTGTGGGATTAAGGTATTTTGCATAACTTTACACATTCCCAAAAGTTCCCAAGTTTGTATGCAGAAAATCCCTGCAAACATTTAAACAGTTCAGTAGCATACAGGTTGAATGAATACATTAATCCGCATTGATATACAGATGAAAATAATTATTTTAAATTACTGTCAGACTGTAATTTCACAAACAGTGATTCTTCTTGACTTTGTCAACTTGCTGTTAATATGTCATTGAAATGTGTGTAAAATTAAGGGTGTAAAATATTAATAAAGCTAATGAAACAATCCAAAGATATCATTTTTACTGTTTTTAGCGGCCAAGACTATAATGAGAATGAATGTATAATTTCCTAAAAAGAGTCAGACATGCAAAGAGTGATAATCTGTAGTTGATGAGTTAGTGACTCAAATCCTTCAGGACTACTAGTGGTCTGCAGACCTCATTTTGTTCTATTGGCACCAGGTGTTGGACCCAAACATGTTGTACAGTTTCATGTTTCAAGCTTGTGCATGTTTTGTTGGCTCATCCACTGGTTTCTTTGATGTGGGTTAATAGTCTCAGCATTTTGCAGTGCAGGACATGTGCTGCAGGAAATGCATCAGTGTTGAAAAATGTTGTTCTTAAGCCTGCTGTGTTCATCCACCTGGAGAAACTATGACTCAGTCCAGCCAGTTGTGTTTCTCTTAATCTCTCTGCCCCCTTCTTCTTCTTTTTTTTTGTTATCAAATTACTTTAGTATTGTTGACCTCTTTTTCAGTATTTCTTAACTTTGTTGTACCACGGTAGTGCTATGTTAGTCTTTGAAATAACTTGGAGTGCTGAGGTATGTGAATGTGGTAATCATTCAGTACCAAATACTGTTGTACTCAATGGCATGCAGTGGTGTTCTGAAATGAGGAGGCAAAGTCCTCAGTGTTTTCTCTCTCTTTTTTTAAATGATTGTAAATTCATGCTCCAGTTACACTTGTTGCAATATTACTGTTTTTAGTCATTATATGATACTGATAAAACTGTAATTTTGTGAAATATTTTTGCAATTTAAAATAGTGGTTTTCTATTTTAATATACTTTAAAATAGAATTTATTCCTGTGATGCAAAGGTGAATTTTCAGCATCATTACTCCAGTCTTTAGTGTCACATGATCTTTCTGAAATCATTCTAATATGCTGATTTATTATCTATGTTGGAAACAGTAGTGCTGCTTAATATTTTTTTGGAACCTGTGATACTTTTCAGGATTCTTTGATGAATATTTAATTTCTGTTTATTTAAAATAGAAATGTTTTGTAACAATATATGCTACTGTTCAAAGTTTCAGTAAAAAAAAAAAATATTTCTTTGAAAGAAATTAATACTTTTATTCAGCAAGGATGTGCTAAATTGATAAAAAGTGATAGTAAAGACTTATACTGTTAGAAATTATTCTATTTTGAATAAATGCTGCTCTTTTTGACTCTTTATTCATCAAGTAATCCTGCAACAAGTATCACAGCTTCCCAAAAAAATACTATGCAGCACAACTGTTTCCAACATTGATAATAAATGAGCATGTTAGAATGATTTCTGACGGATTGTGTGATACTAAAGACTGGAGTAATGATGCTGAAAATTCACCTTTGCATCACAGAAATAAATAATATTTTAAAGAATTTATTTCGTAAACATCATAATAAGCCAATCAAATTGCAGAAGTTATTGCCTCTTCTCATGTGAGAATTTACTCTCTCTAAAACTCTCTGGCCTCCCACTGTAGCTTTAACTGCTTGTGTTATTGTGGGACCTTGTCACTTTAGAAGAATGAGTGATCTTTATACTTTATACGATGTCATATTTCATAGGATTTGCCTTTTTTTGTTTTTTTTGTCCAATTGTTTTGAGAAGGCAATGTCTGCTTTGCTTCTTTTGACTTCTTTTGACTTTTGAATCAGTACCACAGTAATTTGTGAGGGGAATAAGTTTTTCACTTGCACCAAATACACCCAGATAATTCACATGTGAACTTTTACTTCCAAATGTGAGTGAAGTGCTTATATTGTAGAGACCTGGCCATGGTACTTAAGTGCTCCAGACTTATACCAACGGTACAGTATTTTTTCCCCCCGGTACTCTCTGTGTAATAACAAAAACATTTATTTCAGTGAAAAAATGAGTCCAAAAATCTCAATTTTAACATTTTGAACAATAGGGCCAATCGTTTTTTCTTTTTCAGAAATTCTTGCGGTATAATTTTTCTGATAATCAAATGAAGGAATTAAATGTTTATTTTTCTTTAATGAAATTAACATTAAACCCTTTTATTTGTTGCCAAACAAACAGTTTTTTCTGTTAAAATTAATATTTGAGAAATTGTAGACGCACGTCCACATAGAGACAGAAATGGCATGCCATTGTCTAAATTAGATAAATAACAAGACTATTTTGTTTGTTTGATAAAAGAACAAGGTATAGACCTGTTCTATAGCAAAAGGTAACCTTAAATGACTAATGTTGTGATCTGGCACTATATAGAAAAGAAAGTTTATTTGACCTTTAAGGGGGGCGGTGGGTGCCCCCCTAATGTAATGGCAGGGGAAACACTGAAGTTTGTTATAAATGTCTGTACCACCTGACAGTCATCTCTAAAATGGTCATCATGAGAAATCACACCTGTATACTGTGACTCAGTATACTCTAGACTGGGCAAACAGCAAAAAGAAGTGCCAAGTGAGTGTTGTGTGCTTTTCTTGCCAGTAGGAAACATTTTGCACATTAGGGTTTACTGAGACATCAGTTTTTGGCAGGAGGACATTTGGTTTAAGTAAGTGCAAGTAAAATGGTGCATGTTGGCAGTATGGCAAAAATGGCTTGCAGCACCTTTAACCTCAAGTACAGTTTAGTCTAAATACATTTTATTCTGACATTGTGGGCAGGTCAACTGTGTGTGGCACTGGGATGTTAATAAGGCAATGTTTTGGCTACGCTGGTACTGGGGCCTGTCTGAATATGGGGTATGCGCGCTCTTTGTGGTGTTGGAATGTAAATTAGCGAGTGCATAGCTACACAGGAATGCGTTTTAATCACAACACGTAGCGCTTTTCAGAGCTCATTCTGGGACTATCACACATCGCGAGGTAAACAGCCAAGGTAGCGTAGAACAGGACTGCTTGTTCTGTACTAAATTGTCGCAGATCATCCAAATGAGCAGAGAAATGTTCAAAATGGTTATTTTGGTCTCTGCCGCATATCTAATATAGTCTTGTCTGATACTAGGCTGTGTTGTATTGTGAAGACTCTTTCTGTAAACAGCTCTTACAAAAATGTTTTGTGATGTACCATGTTACAATGAGACGTTAATTAGATGTTAGTATCATGAAACCTATATTATGTTTTTTTTATATAAATAAGATACTCTAGAGTATCTCAAAGAAAGCCATGATTCTAAAAAAAAACATGGAAATCCCATAATACTTTGGTGTTTGTGAACCTTAATGAAAATGGCTTCTATTGCTGCTGGCTGCCACTACAGTAACATCTGCCCCATCCTCTAATGTGTTTATGGCTGATACATTAGATAATAAGTAATAGTTCCAGCACTAACATTAGCAATTATATTTTTAGTGTTTACTTCAAAGGCATTATGTTTTGAATGAATCATGTTTGAATGAAATTGCATTTTGATTTAGCAGTAGATTCTTATACATGCTTGCTTGGCTGTAGATATTTAATTACAGCTGCATTCAGTTTTTATTTATTTGTTGTGCTGGTAGATATGATAGTTGGTTTAAACGACTAATGGATGCAATGTCAGGCACAGTTTCAGTTTTCAGTTATCGATGTCAGTGTTGAAAGGTATGATTTCATGTATATGTATTAAGTGTAGCTTTATGTTGGGAGATCTGAGTCGTCTGTTAAGAAATGCTTCACATAAGTTGTGCTGGGCTGAAGTTCTACTAGAGAGGCGTCATGCTCTTCTGTACATCACATATGTCTATATTTGCAGCGTTATTTTGAGAGCACGCCTTATTTACGACCATGGCATGTGCTAAACGGTATTGCTCTTATTGCAGGAAATGAGGACCGCAGGTAATGGGATCCTTTTCCTGTGTTAAATTCTGTTCAAACATGCATATGCTCATGTCTCTTTCATTGCTTTACAATGCACATGAATGAGAACAAGGCTAACACGGACTGTATAAAATGTAGTTTTTCTTTTGTATCAAGTGCAAAATTGTCTGCTCTTTCTCTTTTTGACACTCTGTAGCTTTTAGGGTTTAAATGTAAAAGAACAGTTTTGGGTAATTCCATATAAAAGTCAACCTTAAAGTTGTTACCAAAGGTTTTTACTGTCCTGATAGCACAGATGTCAACATTTGGTGGTTCAAATACCCATGTGAGATCTCTCTTAAATTTTTTTAAAAGCATTTTTTACATTTTTAGTGCATGATTTTCCATAGTGTGGTAAGTGCTATTTTCAGGCTTGCCACATCCATAACAGTACATATTCCTCATAAATAGACACATTGAAATGAAAATAAAGTAACAAGTATATGTTCTGTGAAGAGCCATCGCTTCTCTATTGTTGGGTATTATTGCATCTGGTTTGTGCATTTTAATTCACAGAAATCCTAAAAAGTATGTAGTCTTTCAAAAAAGGTGTCTTTTTTTTGTCACATCCATGATTATTTCCCTTTATTAACATAGAAAACTCATGCATAGAATGATATTTTTCTGATGTTTAGACTCTATCAACAAGGGCTTATTGAAATATAAACGGTTGGTTCGGTATATTGGTAACACGTACATTCTTTAAGCATTTATATGTCACATCCATAATAAAGAAGTTTCTTCTGCTAATTTAGGCTGCATTTATTTGATCAAGAATCCAGAAAAAAACAGTAATATTGTGAAAAATATTTAAATGTAAATAGCACTTTTCTATAAGAATATATTTTAAAATGTAATTTATTCCTGTGATCCAAAGCTGAATTTTTAGCATCATTACTCCAGTCTTCAGTGTCACTTGATTCTTCAGAAATCATCCTAATATGCTGATTTATTATTAGTGTTAAAAATGGTTGTGCTGCTTAATATTTAGAAGTTCAGCGTTAAAATTTAACATTTAAAAGTTTGTGCTCAGTACATTTTAAATTTCTTTTTTTTTTGAAAGATGATTTACACACAATAGTTAGGGGATTAGGTTTTTTTCATTGGAAAAAAAAAATAGTACTTTTTTTTTTTTTGTTGTTGTTGTTAGAAATTAATACTTTTGTTCACCAAGGATGTGAATGTATCCTAATATTGTTAGAAAAGATTACTACTTTGAATAAAAGCAGTTCTTTAAAATGTTTTATTCATCAAAAAATCCTGAAAAAAGAATCAGTTTCCCAAAAAATATTAAGCAGCACAACTGTTGCCAACATTGATAATAAAAATAATAAATCAGGATTTTAGAATGATTTCTGAAAGCTCATGTGGCACTGAAGACTGGTGTAATGGCTGATGAAAATTCAGCTTGGAGTTTTGTTGTTGTTGTTGTTGTTGTTTTGACAGACAGACAGACCGTTAGTTTCTCTGTTGTTTTTTTTCTGTATTTTTGATCAAGTAAATGCAGCATTGATGAGGATAACAGAGGTCTTTAAAAAAACATTACAAATCCTATTGATTTTAAACAGCAGTGTATGTTTTTAGAAATTATGTAAATCAAAATATTCTGCAGATGATTTACACAATAAAAAGGGGGTTAGGTTTTTTTCCTTGGAAAAAAAAAATACTTTTATTTCCTGTTTTTAGAAATTAATACTTTTATTCAGCTGGGATGCATTACAATGATCAGAAGAGACAGTGAAGACATTAATAATATTAGTATATTAAATATTTATGTTCATCAAAGACTCCTGCAAAATGTATCCGGGTTTCCACAAAAATATTAAAAGCACAGCTGTTTTTAATATTTATAAGAAATGTTACTTGAGCACCAAATCTGTATATGATAATGATTTCTGAAGGATCATGTGAGGCTGGAGTAATAATGGCTGAAAATTCAACTTTGTCATCACAGGAATAAATGACATTATTAAATTGCAGTGTTTCACAATAATAATAATAATAATAGTAATAATAATGTTCTTTGTACTTTGTCAAATAAATGCAGCCTTGGTAAGCATAAAAGACATTTTTCAAAAGCTTAAAAATGTTACTGATCCCAGACTTTTGATTCTTTTGATGTAAATACATTAAAGTGAAAAAGTCAGCGAGTCATGCGAATGTCTAGACACTTGTTTGGTCTTAAGGTCCTTTTATAGTTGGTCTGGTTTTGGGTTCATCTGACCGCAATCGGATGTAGTTTTAGGGGACATTTTCCATAAGATGCTAATTTATAAGCAAAGTAATACTCAATCGTTGTGATTACATTTTGAGGTGTTGTGTTACTTGTGGGCCATCAGTGCTTGTCAGTGATTGTAGATGAGTCTGTATCTGCCTTTAGAGTTCAACCCCCACTAGTTTACTGGTATACTGAGTTACTGATCTACGTTGAGACGGACTGAAACTTTGCCCCTATATAAGCAAACAAGTTTCCCCTTCCTAGAGAGACCTTCACCCCATGTTTGTGTGCACAATGATTAGTAGATCTATGACAGTTTCCTTTAACTACACACAAAGACATGCATAAACACACCTAAGCCAATTTGCCAATGATTTTTATGTTTTTAGGGCAAATAAGGAGCCTAAGGCAGCAGTGGATTGCAATGTGTGATTGTGTTGAAGCATTCTGTCGAGTACTACGCAAGCCATCACATGAGGTTTTTAAAAAACCTATGGACCCAAATTAGGGTTGAGAGATGACAGGAATGTTTTAGTCCAGAACATGGAGGGCTGAGCTCGAGAGCGTTATGCGTATGCGCACACACACGGTCACACTATTCTTCCTGTTTAATTATTGTATTTGTGAGTTACTCGACCAGTGTTTATTGTATAGTAATATCCTGTGTGTTCTGTTTACATCAAAGGCAAATCAGAGCCTGCTTAGCAACCACATCATAAACCTCTGTGTGCCACTCTTTATTATCTGCCCAGTCTCTGTCTCTTTCTCACTCTCCCTCTCTCTCTCTCTCTATATTTATCTGTCTCTCTCCCTCTCTCACTCGCTTCACATAGATTCAGCTTCAGTCAGTGCATGGCTCCATCCAGCATCAGTTTAGCAAAACACAAGTTGAACTTGAAACTTATTTGGTAACTTAATAGCGGTGCATGATTTGACCAAGAAAACATAATGGGAGATAATAATAATAATAATAATAATAATAATAGGAAAAATTTCTTTGTGTAGTTTGGGGTCAATCTTTTTCTTTTTTTAAATACAAGGACTTATCAATTGATCAAACATTTACATTGTTACAATAAACTACTATTTCAAATAAATGCTTTTTTAAACTTTCTGTTAATCAAAAAATCCTGAATGTTTCATCATTTCCATAAAAATATTAAGCAGCAAAACGATGTGAATTCTGCGAAAAACTAATAATTTATTCACAGGAATAAATTACATTTTAAAATAGATTAAAATAGAAAACATTTACAGTTGAAGTCAAAAGTTTACATACACCTTGCAGAATTTATTTTACCAAAATAAGAGGGATCATACAAAATGCATGTTATTTTTTTATTTAGTACTGACCTGAATAAGACATTTCACATAAAAGACCACAGTCCACAAGAGAAAATAATAGTTGAATTTATAAAGAATTAACCCCATTAAAAAAGTTTACATAGACTTGATTGTTAATACTGTGGTGCTACCTGAATGATCCACAGCTGATTTTTTTTTTTGTTTTTTTTTTTTAGTGATAGTTGTTCATGAGTCCCTTGTTGTTCTTCAGAAAAATCCTTCAGGTCCCACAAATTCTTTGGTTTTTCAGCGTTTTTGTTTATTTGAACCCTTTCCAACAATGACTGTGTGATTCTGAGATCCATCTTTTCACACTTGAGGACTTAAACTTAGGCACTTACATGTTATTACAGAAGGTTCAAATGCTCACTGATGCTGCAAAAGGAAAAAATATGCCTTAAGAGCTGGGGGTAAAACTTTTTAAATTTGAAGATCAGATTAAATGTAACTTATTTTGTCTTCTGGCAAATATGCAGGTATCTTCTGTAGCTTCTGATGGGCAGTACTACGTTAAAAAATGATATTTAGGCAAAATAAGAAAAAATGTACACACCTTCATTCTGTTCAAAAGTTTGAATGCATTAATGCATTGTTTTTACTTCTGAAGCATCTGTGAGTGTTTGAACCTTCTGTAATAGTTGCATACGAGTCCCTCATTTTTAATCAAATGAAAATTAACCCCTTTTATTTTTGGCAAACAAAAAGAGGTTTACTGTTAAAATTAATACATGGAAGAAAATTTGTGTGAATATTCTGTAAAAAAAAAAAAAATAAATAAATAAAAAAATTGTAATAATAATTGCAGATTTTTTTTTTTTCTACAATTAAGTGGTTAATCTGGTTGTAATATTTATTTTGATAATGTAATTGTTTTATTTAAATTGGCCAGAAATAGATATATAAAGATGTACATTATACTGTAAAAATATAAGAGTAATATATTTCTGTTACATGTTAAACTGTACTTTTATTTTGACAGGTTGCCGTGAAGTTTCTGTGTGTATACAGTATGATATGATGTTGTTGTGATCTGGTGCTATATAGAAAATAAAATTAAATAAAATTAACTTGACCTTCAAGGGGGGCGGGGGCTGCCATTGTATGATCCCTCTTATTTTGGTAAAATAACATTTTGCAGATTCCCAAAGTGTATGTGAACTTTAAACTATATTTCAAATTGATATTTTTACAATATTACTGCATTTTACTGTACATTTGATCAAATAAATGCAGGCTTGGTAAGCATAAAAGACAAAAATATTTGGGGAAAAAAAATTACTGACCCCGACCCCGAAACTTTTGATTGATATTGCACATTAATAAAGCCACAATATACAGTAGTTAACATTTGAAGCGGATCAAAACCTTTCATCAAAGTTGTCCTAAAACCAAAACAATACACATTCTTTGAACTTTTCTGATCCACTTCAAATGTTGACTACTGTAGTTACCACATTACATAAAGAGTTACTCAAGGCAAAGATAAAACCATCCTTGCAACTTATCTGCTTGTGTCATATTTTATGACTGTTTCCTGGCATAGGTGGCTTAGACAAGCTTAAGTCCCACCTATTGTCATCTCGTAACCGGTCATCATGGTGAAACAGAGCACCCTGCAACAGGTTAGCTGCTTTCATTTAGAGAACTATCCACAGGTTGTGTGTGTGTGTGTGTATTTGGCTCGTTCAGGATTGCCATGATTGGTGTTTGTGGGTCATTTGTTATCAAGGTGAAGTTCTTCAGTGTCTTAATCACATGAATCAACTCTCTGTGCCAGTACAGTCTTACCAGACGATTGACGTCTACCATTTCGTAAGTTCATCTACTAGTGAAAGAAGAGACTCCCATGGGGTCAGGGGCAATCCCACTGTCTCATAGCCTGGCAGAACAGCTCCAAAAATAGGCTGAAGGGAGCAGTGGTCTGGTTGTTGTTCCTCCTATGGTGCCAGTCTGGTGGCATTGCACTAATGTGTGAGCAGTGTTATGGATTTTGTGTGCCTGCGCAGTGATGCAGATGCCGTTCACTTTTTAGGAACGTAGATGTGTTTGATTCCTAGAAGTTTGTTAATACCTGACAAGCCCAAACTGGACGTGCTCGGACTTGAAATGTTCACCTTGATCTTGTGTGTGGCTGGGAAATTTGGGAAGGGTGTGGTTGTTGCTCTGGGGTAATGATGGAACCAAGGCCAGGAGGAACTCTGGGACCTTTGGTACCCTGTCGGATCTGGCCTTCAGTTGAACAATGAACTAGCAGCATTCCTGCCGCTCCAGACGCCGCTGTGCGGAGAGCTCTGAAAGCGGCGGCATTGTGCCCCCACCACCATTGTTAGGTCAGACAAAGCCCTTTATTAAAGGCGCTGCTTCTGTGCATCAGGGTCAAAGCAGGTCAAAGCAGGTCACTGTACAACGCCACTGCCCACCAGAGCTGTAAGGGGATAGAGAGTATAATGATAGGTGAAGGGCACATGATGTTACGGGACAGGTAGGACATGGTAAGACTGGGTCATGGATGAACGAAAGATGATGAAATTTGTGTTATTTTTAGTTTTAGACACCATGTTAAAGGTATAGTTCACCCAAAAATGAAAATTATGCCATTAATTACTTAAGCTTATGTTGTTCCAAAACCCATAAGACCTTTGTTCAACTTTGGAACACAAATTAAGATATTTTTGATGAAATCCAAGAGCTTTCTGATCCTGCACATGCAGCAATGCAACTGAAAAGTTCAAACGGTGGTTTTCTCATGAAAGGCTGCAGAGACTGAACCAGAAGAGAAGAAACGTTGACTAAAGTTATTTTTGTTTTCTCTGCGTATAAAAAGCATTCTTGTAGCTTCATAACATTGGTTGAACCACTGATGTCACATGGACTATTTTAATAATGTCCTTACTACCTTTCTGAGTCTTGAATGTTTCAGTTGAGTTGCTATCTTTGAAGGGGCAAAAAGTTCTCGGATTTCATCAAAAATATCTCTTTTGTGTTACGAAGATGAACAAGGGTCTTACGGGTTTGCAGTGACTTGAGGGTGTAGTAATTGACAAAATTTTCATTTTGGGGTGAACTATCCCTTTAAGTTCTTTATAGAGATAAAAAAGGTTTTCATATTTTGTTAAGCTGAGATAACGTCCATATGTAACTTCATGGCCAAAAGCTTTAGTCGATTTCTGTGGCTGATGTTGTTTTCTTTACCATCACTCTTTTTAGATATTTTTTTAAAGAATTTTGGCAATGTTCAATGTAATGAAATATTCTCCATGCAAAGCTCAAATTTTGTTGATGTTTTTGTTTTTGAAAGTGTGTTATGTTCACCAAAGCTGATCAAAAATACAATAAAAACACAATATAGTGAAATTTAAAATAACTGTTCTGTGTTAATGTATTTTAAAATGTAATTTATTCCGGAGATGGCAAAGCTGAATTTTTGCTTAATAGCTTAAAGGAGAAGTCCACTTCAAGAACAAAAAAATTTACAAATAATGTACTCACCCCCTTGTCATCCAAGATGTTCATGTCTTTCTTTCTTAAGTCGTAAAGAAATTATGTTTTTTGAGGAAAACGTTTCAGGATTTTTCTCCATATAATGGACTGATATGGTGCCCCGATTTTGAACTTTCAAAATGCAGTTTAAATGCGGCTTCAAACGATCCCAAATGCGGTTGTACGTGATCCCAGCCGAAGAAGAAGGGTCTTGTCTAGCAGAAGGATCGGTTAGTTTCGTAAAAATAGTACGGTTTATATACTTTTTAATGTCAAACGGTCGTCTTCAAAATCGTCCTATTATCACTTTTTTACCTTTTTTGTTAAGGGTGTTTGATCTTCTTTGCATGTTCACTTTGCAAAGACTGTGTTGGTACTTCTGCAGTGATGTAGGATGATTTTGAACTGATTTTTGAAGTTGAGGGAGAAAATGCGATTGGAGTTTTTCGACATCCCCTAACTGTCTTGAGTCAGAATACACAGCGTTCAGGGAGAGAAAGGCAAGATGAGCATTTGAGATTAAAAAGTATTTAAATAGTATTTGTTAATGAAAATAACCAATTGTTTCGCTAGATGAGACCCTTCTTCCTCAGCTGGGAATGTTTACAACCGCATTTGGGATTTAAACTGATATGAAACAATAGGTCTTCCGGGCAAAAGTCTAGTTTTTAAAATATATTTAAACTTATTATTCTAACATAAAAGGTCTTTAAAGTTGTTTTGGGCGACTATGCTTTGACACACAGTATCTGTCAAATGAACTAAAACCAAAAATGCAATACGGCTTAATCCATTCATCAAGTTTTCACTGCGCGTTTCAAAGTGAAGTGCATGCTTCGTTCAGGCGATCAGCTTGTGATCTGATGATTTCCACGCCTCAGAACGGCTGAGTTGACAGTGAATGAATGCAGTGAACTCGTTTATTGCATGTGCTGTGAGTTTAGCTCGCGTTTGGGAATGCAACAGCCACCAGTTATGCTTTATTCTCGTGGCAGATGATGAGACATGCTTTTGTAAGCCTCTTACAAAGCCGTCAAAATAAAAGTTCAAAAGTGAATTATGAATTGCTGACAGGTAGTGGTTTAAATGGTTAACATTACTACAGTCCGACTTCAAAATATCTCTTTCAAAGGTAGAAATTATGAAAGAAGTATTGTAATTTTCCTACTGTAGTGTAAAGCAAAAACAACATGCCTATGAAATATTAATTTTCATTTATTGTGCAATGCAATTGTTTTACAATATATGGCTTTTATTGTCGTCGTTGTTGTTGTTGTTATGATATTCTAATTTGTTTGGCTTCCTAAATGCCAGTGTGAATGTAAATTAGACTGGGACAGTATTTCACAATTGTAAAGAGGGTTAAGTCCCCTTTAGGATCAGGTACAAGACTACCACTGTTTGAACATTTCAGTTGCATTGCATATGCAGGACCAGAAAGCTCTTGGATTTCATCAAAAAATATCTTAATTTGTGTTCCAAAGATGAACAAAGGTCTTACGGATTTTGGAACAACATAAACTTAAGTAGTTAATGGCCTAATTTTCTGACTTAAATTTCTTGGTTAAGAACTTGGGTTGGAGCTCTTATTTAGAACTTTTTTAAGTACATTAGAATAATTTAACTTTAAAATGAACTAAATTATAAATTTTTTCAAATGTGTTTTTTTTTTTTTTTTTTTTTTTTTTTTTTTTTTTTTTTTTTAATATCGCAATAAATATTGTATTGTGGACTTCAAATCGTGATGTTATTGTATTGTGAGATTATTGTGAGATCATTACATCCCTACTTAGTAATGATGAGCTGTGGATGTGACATTTTGTATCATGTAGAGAACAAAAAGATAGGTCAGAAAGATAAGGAGAAATAAACACAGCAGTAAAGGTACAATACAGAAGTAGTTGGGACTCTAGACGCCTATTTAAAACCATCCACATCAACTTTGAGTGCAGACTTTTTAAGTCTGTCGAGCAGAACATGCAACATTTGCTGTAGCCTTATGTGACCTTATTTAGCCACCCTTCCACTCACTTGATAAGCAAATTGTTGTCTTCAGGATTCTCCTTTCGTCATGATGAAAGTGAGCGCCCTGCTGCCCCAAAGGTGAGCTTAATGACACGAATCGGCTCCCCGTGCCAACACCATTTTACTGGACCAATGACGTCTGTAGGAGTTGGTGCCACCTTTTGTAAGTTTATCTACTAGTGAAAGAAGAGACTCCCGTGGGGTCAGGGGCAATCCCACTGTCGTAGGCTGGCAGAACAGCTCCTAAAATAGGCCGGGAATGAACGGGAGGCAGCAGTTGTTTGGTCATTGTCCCACTTATAGCGGCGACCTGCTGTGGCATGGCACTATGACATGCTTGTGATGTGTGAGTGGTGTGTGTGGTGACGCACATGGAGTTTGGTGTCCATGCAGTGACGCAGATGGTCTTGTGCTGCCATTCACTTTTTTAGGGCAGAGGATGGCTGGATCGGATCTCTTTGATTCCATGAAGGTGGTTAATATATAACAAATCACTGACCAAAACTGGATATGCAGAGTCTAAAAATGGTCACCTTTGTTTGCTTGTATGTGCACAGTTGTAGGGCTAACTACTAGTTTGAGGAGGATTTTTTTTTTTTTTCTTTGAGTAGTACTTTCCTCACTTTTTAGCATTCGGGGCAGTGCAAATGTTGGCAAGGCAAGTAAAAACCAGAACTGGCCAGCAGACAAAACTTTTTGTCGTGTCTATATTGGATATTGGTTTTTACGTGTTGGATTCTACGGTGGTTAATATGTAACATCTGCCCAACCTAAAGTGGACATTGTTAAACTTCTGAAACTGGTTACTTTAATCTTGGGTTGCTTTGTGTGAGAGCAGAAGGAGAGATGGCAACTTCTTTTCTGTCTTGAGCCAAACTTGAAGACTCGTAAAATACAGAAGATGACACCCGTGCTGACTCTAGTACATGGGGTTGTTAATGGCATCTCTCTTGCTAAACTGAGGGTGTGGTTGTTGCTGTGAGGTAATGATGGCACCAAGGCCAGGAGGAACTCTGGGACCTTTGGTACAACATCGGAACCTGGCCTTCAGTTGAACAATGAACTAGCAGCATTCCTGCCGCTCCAGACGCCGCTGTGCGGAGAGCTCTGAAAGCGGCAGCATTGTGCCCCCACCGCCATTGTTAGGTCAGACAAAGCCCTTTATTAAAAGGCGCTGCTTCTGTGCACCAGGGTCAAAGCAGGCCACCGTACAACCCCACTGCCCACCAGAGGTGTAAGGGGATAGAGAGGGGCATGACAGGTGAAGGGCATGTGATGTTATCCTTAGATGGGACAGGTAGGACATGGTAAGATTGGGTCAAGGAAAGTAAAAAATAGTCATGTATCATTATGATACCTATAAGACTGTAGTTCAGCTTTAAACTCTAAAGGAAGATATTTTTAATGAGATCTAAGTGAGGTCTGTCCATTTGAAGTCCATTCTATTAGAACTTTATGAAAGAAATCCATATGCATTGAGCAATTTAAAGGATTAGTTCACTTCCAGGATAGTAATTTACTCACCCCTATGTCATACAAGATGTTCATGTCTTTCTTTTTTCATTTGAAAAGAAATTAAGGTTTTTGAAGAAAACATTCCAGGATTTTTCTCCATATAGTGGAATTCAATGGGGATCAACAGGTTGAGGGTCCAAATTGCAGTTTCAATTTATATATAGTCAACAAAAGAAAATAATAATTGAATTTATAAAAATTACCCCATTCAAAAGTTTACATACACTTGATTCTCACTGTTTTGTTACCTGAATAGTAATTTAGTGATAGTTGTTCATGAGTCCCTTGTTTGTCCTGAACAGTTAAACTGCCTGCTGTTCTTCAGAAAAATCATTCAGGTCCCATAAATTCTCTCTCTCTCTCTCTCTCTCTCTCTATCTATCTATCTATCTATCTATCTATCTATCTCTCTCTCTCTCTCTCTATATATATATATATATATATATATATATATATATATATATATATATATATATATATATATATATATATATATATATATATATCTATATATATATATTTTGAACGTTTTAACCCTTACAGTGACTGTATGATTTTGAGATCCATCTTTTCACACAAATGGATTCATATGCAACTATTCAGAAGGAAATGCAATACATTAAGCCGGGGGGGTGAAAACTTTTTGAATTTAAAGATCAGGGTAAATGTAACTTATTTTGTCTTTCTGGGAAACATGTAAGTATCTTCTGTAGCTTTTGAATGGCAGTACTAAATGAAAAAATATGATATTTAGGCAAAATAAGAAAAATGTACACATCTTAATTCTGTTCAAAAGTTTACACCCTCGGCTCTTAATGCAACATTTTGCAGATTCTGCAAGGTGTATGTAAACTTAGAAAATGACAGATCGTTTCGCTAGATAAGACCCTTATTTCTCGGCTGGCATCATGTAGAGCCCTTTGAAGCTGCTTTGGAACTGCAATTTGGACCTTGAACCTCAATGCTGGAATGGACTTTTAATGAAATGTTTCAGGTTTCAAATAATAGTATCCTCATTTGTGTTTCCAAAATGAGCAAATGGGATTTTTACAATTTTCGGGTGAGCTAGCCTTTTATAACTTCTGTAGTGGCATGTGACTGAACTATCAATACGCTGAGTGATAAGATGAATTCTTCACTTGGTTCATGGGTTAATCCAATCTCTCTTTTTTTTTTTTTTTTTTTTTTTCCCCCTCTCTCTCTCTCACTACAGACTAAGGACAGTCCCATCAAGCTCCTGCGGAGATGCCGGAAAACGTGAGAGCCCTAGCACACAGCCCTGCGGCACAACAAAAGGATCCTGAGTTTTGTTTTAACGACTTTTATGGTTATTTTTATTTGTTCCCGTGCTGTCTCGGAGCGGATCCATACGTTCTGTCCTGTATGAGTTCAGTGCTTTATTGTGATTTTATTCGCTGCATTAAAAGGGAGGTTCATCTTATGAAGACACCATAATCCAAAAGTCTGGTTTGGGCAGGTGCATGCTGTTTACAAGCATCACGCGTATGTACAAATTGTATTTATTTCCCAGAAAGATTTCAGGTGCAATTACAGATTTTAGTATTTATGTTTACCGTTGGCTTAACAGAGAGAGCGTATATTGGTACGGGATGTGACTGTACAGCAGTAGTGTCTTTTTTTTTTTTTTTTTTTTTTTTTTTTTTTTTTTTTTTTACGACTGTCCGTCTCTGTTTGGTCCTCACTTAATGTTCCACGCACATCTTCAGTTTTGGACCGTAGAAACCTCCTCGTTTGTACTATCAACACTGTTCTTCGGTATCTGTGAGTGTCAGGCTAGTCATGATGTTTCAGTCTGCTTTACCCCGCGCAGGGCCCCAGGTGTTCTTCGCGGTGCCTTCTTGGCATGTGGCGCGGCCCAAACATAGGCTTTTCGTATGTCGTCCCGTACTAATTTTTGACCAGCATCTCCTTCGCTTTGCCAAGAGAGAGGGTGGAAGGAGTGGGGGTGCAGGAAAAGAGGAAGGGTCTATTCTGGGACTCCCCAGATGAAATCTGCTGCAGTTGCTGAAATGCCACTAGGATGAGCACAGAGTTGATGATTTATATCATCCAAATAAATATAAATTCGTTCTCTAGTTACGTTTTGGTACCCACAATAAATAAACTGTAAGTGGAGCCCTTCTGCAACTTTGTGGGAACAAACAGCACAATACCAAGGTACAAAAGCCCAATTCTGTCTGTGTAAATCATTATGCATGCTGTTGGCAAGATCGAAGGGTCTCCTTCAATCAGCAACATAAAAAGTCACAACATTTCATGAATATTTTATTTATAATTAATTCTATTTAATATTTTAGTATTACCAATCAGCTGCTCTTTTGTTCCACGACTCTCTTCTCTCAGTATTGTGGTATGTCCTGCTTCGATCAGGCTGTACTTTCAGGACGTGGAGGTCCATTAACTGTTTTCTGCGTTTGTTCTCTAGTATTTTTTTTTTTTTTTTTTTTTTTTTTTGAAAGGAGTGATATGCACACAACTCAATCTGCAGCTTTAGGTTCATTTGTCTTGGTTACATAAACAGCTCTCATTTATATTTTGTTTTTATGTTTCCCTTTTACTGAGCATTGTTTTAAGAGTCAAAATCAAATGTGAAACATTGTGACAGAAAATGCAAAAACACTGTATGGTACAGTCTTCATCGGTATGCTGTCAGTGGTACGAAATTGAACTTTGTTGTCTAGTAAAAGGATCCATTCCTTGTGGAATTACCAAAGCAAGTCTTAACAAGCACAGATTGGCCATTACAGCCCAGCTGTGGTTCTGTGAAAAGGTTTTACCCAACTATATCTAAGACCCAGATTGCCTCAATGTGATATAAAAAAGGGTACAGAATATTTTTTTGGCTAATGTTAACGTTTGTAACTGTGAGACTGACCTGGAAGAATCACACAAACAAATTCTTGTCATACATAAAAGCTTTAAATCAGCCAAATTGTTGAACTCTACATAAATGTATTTGATATCAGCCTTTTGCTAATGTATATGATCAAGCTGACTGCTTTTTGCCATGATTTTCATTGAATTGATCTTTTATGAAGTTAAATTTTATTTGGAACTTGATTCAAGTGATTACATAGAGTACAGATGTGCAGTGGTACAGCATTAATATGTTTTCTCCCCCTTTTTTTTAATAGCTCAGATGATTTTTGTTTTTTGAAAGGCAATTCTTTTATTTGGCATCATTTCAGAATCGGAGATGGGACGTTTGTGCATCCTCTTGCCAGTGTTTGTCACACCTCATTAGTATGTTTTGGTACACCTGTGTTCTGTTCGCTATTGTTTTTGAAGTCTGAGCTTGACATACAGCAAAGTTCAGGTGTGGCGGTCAGTTCTTCAGATGAAGTCTGAAAGAAAATACAAAAAGGAAAACTTTCTATGGTTGTGTCCATGTGTACATACTGATGCTTAGATTTATTTTTTTCCTGCAGTTAATTGACATTTCCTTTTTTCTCTGGCGGGAAAAAGCGAGTGATAGCAGGCAAATCATTTGAGCATTGCTTAGTGTTTGTATTTATCTTTTTTTTTTTTTTTTTTTTCTTTCAATAGAGCTATTGCAATAAAAAAGTTCCTGTAACAGGTTTCAGTGTCATTTGTTTTTGTTATCTGTGTTTATGTTTGTGATTGAATAAGAGCAGACTGATGTCTTGTTTTTTGTCTCCACCGTTGTTGAACTTTGATGTTTGCTTCGGAAAACAGATTCAGGGCAGTGACATCCAGTGACCCTTCTTTCTCACTACAACTTGTGTAAACATGACATGTACATATTTGGCAGTGCTAATAGTGGAGACAGAAAGAGACTTTGCCATTGTTTGTAATGATTTACTATAATAAGATGACTCAGTAATCTAACATTCAAAGGCAGTTAAGGCTCACCTATTTTCCTTCTATTTCTGATGTAATTATGAGACACTGCTTATTTTTTCCCCCAGAATATTTAACTTTCTACTTCTGTATATTCTTCAATTAAAAAAAAAAAAAAAAATTGAGGATATAACAGAAATGTACATCTCAGCTTGCATCTTGATAGTTTTTGTTTTTACCAGTTATATGTATTTTACGTCATCCTGTGGCCCTGCAGTGAGAGGCACTGATAGAGACCACAAACGCTAAGGATTAGTTCACTTACAGAATAAAAATTTCCTGATAATTTACTCACCCCCATGTCATCCAAAATGTTCACGTCTTTCTTCAGTTGAACAGAAATTAAGATTTTTGAAGGAAACATTCCAGGATTTTTCTCCATATAATGGGGATCAGCGGGTTGAAGGTCCAAATTGCCATTTCAATGGAGCTTCAAAGGGCTTTACACGATCCCAGCCGAGGAATAAGGGTCTTATCTAGCGAAACGTTCTGTCGTTTCCTTTAAAAAATTAAAATGTATATACTTTTTAAACTACAAATTCTTGTCTTGCACTAGCTCTGCTATACATGTCTATGATTTCACACATTAATCACAATGGAAAGGTTACACGTGGCTAATTCTTCGTCTGCGTACTTTGGTTCAGAAAGGTTAAGTAGGGCACAGTGTTAATTTTGATTCAGTTTTGGTCATCATCTTTTGACTAAAATGCCATTCAGTTTGTCATCTGAATTGTTTTAGTTTTAGTCTAGCTTTAGATGACTAAATATAATATTTTTGTCTACTAAATCTAGAGTAAATTTAGTCAGCTAAAATCTAATGGGTTCAGTTACTGTATAATGCATTTATGAAGCATTTCTCTAAAATTTCTAAACTCATATAGTTTTGTTATTGGTTTTATATTAAAGGGGTCATTGGATGCCTATTTTCCGCAAGGTGATATGAATCTTTAGGGTCTTAATGAAAAGTCTCTAATATACTTTGGTTAAAAATTCTCAATGGTTGTGTAAAACAACACCCTTTTAACCTCGTCAAAATGAGTTCTGCAAAAATCATCCCATTCTGAGGGACTGTTCCTTTAAATGAGCTCTGCTCGCCCCGCCCCTCTCTTCTCTCTGTGGAGTGACAAGCTGTGCTCTGAGATATTGTTTACTTTAGCCGTTTAGCCGAGAAACTTGCTAACTAGCACGTTATTAGGAAAGGTGATTGCAGAGATTCATAAAAAATCCTTATACCCACTTCTGCTGTAGGTGAAGCTGGATCACTTACATCCAGCAACACAACACCTCAATCGATCAATTCTAGTCTAACTTACATCCCTGCTCCGGAATCGAAAACAATGGAGGTCGGACTGTTACAGCTGATCTGAGGTAAGACGCTCATGTCAATCAACTATCGTGGGAGCGGCCTATTAATTAAAAACCAAAAATTTTTATCATTACAGGGTACATGTGTACATGCACTGCCAACACACATTAATGTTCAAACAACATGTAAAGGTGAAGTTTGCATCCGATGACCGCTTTAAGGTTTTATCATGACAGACACCAATTTACCTGCAGTGACACACAACATGCCTTTATATAAAATTAAATAAAACCACTTCTCATAGAACAAAAACATGATCTTCTTTTCAATGAAATACCAATGGTTATATAGGCTATAATTAATGCGTTCTTTATACTTGTTTATCATATTCTTCTTTCTTTTAACCAGACATATGTATTTATAAAAAAAATTTAGATTAATCTTTATTAGGGCTACTAAAGTGATTCAGCCAAGAGCAGTGAGTGATTTTCTGTCTTTCTCTTGTTGCTTGATTAACATCAGTGACTCAGACAAAAGAAACTAAATTAGGCTGCTTTCCCTTTAAAATCGAATGTACGGATCCAATGTACTGACACACGTCCAGTGTTCTCCCTATAGTTTACGTTCACTTACGACGTAATTGACTGTTTACGTGAACACTCGTTGAAATGACAATTAGACATCATTTGTGTGTATTTCTCCTTTTATGCAACACAAAAGAGTACTCCTGCACTGTGTGAGACGTGCTTTTTTTGCTTGTATGCTTCCCTGAAAGTTCACTCAGAAACACCTTACTGAGTTCTCTTTCAAGTTTTTGCAGATATTGACATTTTTGGATGTTTTATGAGACTTGCAGCAAGTGTATGTTAGTTTATGTCCCACCAGATAAGATCAATAGGCTATGATACAGTTCAAATGTAAGCAACCCTGGTGAAAAAACCAGCATATGCTGGTAGGTATGTTTTGATGCTGGAATGCTGGTTAAGTAGGTTTTGATGCTGGTTTAAGCTGGTCCTTTGCTGGTTTTTGCTGGTCATGTTGCTGGTCAAGGACCAGCATGAACCAGCAAAGGACCAGCATAAACCAGCAAAGGACCAGCTTAAACCAGCATCAAAACATACCTACCAGCATATGCTGGTTTTTTCACCAGGGAACTAACCTCCTACCTATGCAGCAGATTGGTTCTGAATGAATCACTTGCCAAATCGTCCAATCAAATTTGTGTCGTTTTTATTTGTGACGAAAATGTCAATAGATTTTCGTCGTTGTTTTTTGTCATTCAACTCAAGTAGGGTGAAAAACCAATTCCAATTTCAAAAATATCTGACATTATTGTTTTACCTTTTTTTTTTTGTAAAGGCCGTTGAGTGTTTGTTTTGTAAACACCGGGTCGGTACTTCCACTTACGTTATGCGTGACCTTTTCAACGTGATTATGTAATGCTAAAGTTATGGACGCAGAAGTATTTGTGGTTAAAAAGTATATACATTTGTGGGTTTTTTTTAAGAAAATGACCCATTGCTTCGCTGAATAAGACCCTTATTCCTCGGCTGAAATCGTGTAGAGCCCTTTGAAGCTGCATTGAAACTGCAGTTTGAACCTTCAACCTGTTGATCCCCATTGAAATCCACTATATGGAGAAAAATCCTGGAATGGAAGAAAGAAAGACATGAACATCTTGACAAGATGGGAGTGAGTAAATTATCAGGAAATTTTAATTCTTGAGTGAACTACTCTTTTAAATAATAGAAGAACATGCCAAATAAGATGGCATATGCACTAACCTTCAAAGAGTGCTGCATTTTCTTGCCATTGCCAAGTCTGTGCACCATCTCAACTGGGCTCTGAATCACAACATTTGATATTGTGGTATCTCCAGCAGACCAAATGACATTTAAAAATAAAGTGAACCTATAGCACAAGTATATTAAAAACAAAACTAGGCCAGTTTAGGAAATGATCAGCCATACAACTGACAAATAAACTCTAGACAATGTCTATTAAAAGATAAAAGTTCATTGTGAAAATGGTAACTGATACATGAAGATTTGCAAGTTTTTTCTACATTTTATGAACTTAAGTTTAACTTCATGGACTTCAGTCTGCATCTGATAAAAAAAGACAAGCACACACATGTGTGCGTCACTGGGTGCACACCATAACACCATAACCCCCCACCTTCCCCCAGCGTGCTGATGCCAGTAAGCAGTGTCAGTAAGTAGCTTGGGGAAATCCAAGTGGATAACTGACCACTACAAGTGAAGTTTTCAAGTGGGGGGTTGACTTCTTTCCCAGAAACTCAGCTTATCTGTCCATGAGCATGTAGTAAGGCACTTAAACTGGGAAACTATTATCTCCTTAAAGGCCTCAAACCACTACAGAAATCTATTACACATATAATAATCTCTGGGGAGTGGTACTGTCCTTCTACACACAGTGATCATGTCACGCAGTGTTGTCGTTCCTCCATAATGACGCCCTTAATTGGATTTTCAGTATTTAATTGTAAGCTTTTTGGCACTGCTTGCTAATGTACAGAATCAATCCACTATACACTGTCTGACACCTTGCACTTTCATTGGCAGCAGCGCACATTGGTATCATTTGATGTGAAATGTCAGGTCCAGATATCATGGTTGAACCTAATGTCATCATATAAGATCCTTTTTTTAAAGGCTGAACTAAATATAATAAAAAGGGAAATGTTTACTTTCCATTTTAGTGTCCAGGCAGACTAATTAATAGGTGGCGAGAAGTGATTATGAGTCATTGAATCACTCAATCAGTTCATTAAAAAACACTGATTCATTGAGAAACAAACCACCATGGCTGCATCCAAACATTTCTAAATATACTGCATGAGTAATATGTCAGAGTTGACAGTATGCATAAAACAGTAGGCAAAGGTACCCGGATGACCTACTATTTCTGTCATTCTGAACAGTGCATCCAATGGACACTTTACTATCCCATGAGGCCACTGAGACTCAACTGACCCTGGACCACAAAGCCAGTCTTAAGTAGCACAGGTATATTTGTAGCAATAGCCAAAATACATTGTATGGGTCAAAATGATTTTTCTTTTATGCCAAAATCATTAGGATATTAAGAAAAGATCATGTTCCATAAAGATATTGTGTACATTTAAAATGGAGATCAAAATTAGAGAACAACCTACAATTTACTACATTTCAAGGTCACTGCTTAGTCCTATTTTAAGTAGAAGGGCAATTTTTAAAGCATATTTCATAAATTAATTGTATTCTGAAGCACAGTGTAAAAAACTTCGAAAAAGAGAACACTTACAGATACTTCCAAGTTATAGGTGCTAATCTGGCACCTGGTGATAATTTCCTTAATTATTTGACAAACTAATTAATTCAACTGGCAGCATTCCTCCAACTTTCACTACGATTGCAAGATGGCGGGCTGCTCTAAGATGACTGAAATCCTGCGGCTGTGGGTTATCCAGATGGTTTGGCCACTGCAAGAGAAGATGATCATTCCAAATCTGATTTCTCGAATATTGCAGGTTTACAATGAGGCTAATTCATTCAAGTCCCCCAAAAAGGATGGTCGTCCATGTAAGACAAATGCACGAGAAGACAGGATAAAGCAGAGACTGTCAGTATGGAATCGGTTCAACACTGCAGCTGGAATTGAAGCTTCTCATCAGCAGAAAGAATCAAAAGGCTAAGCTCAACATTGCTGAGGAGCATGTTGTGTAGAGAGAGGAGAACTGGTCCAAAGTTCAATTTAGTGATGAGAGCAAGTTTAATGTATTTGGGTCTGATGGGAAACATTTTGTTCGCCATCAATCTGAGGAAAGACCGAAGCCCAAGTGCGTAAAGAAATCCGTGAAAGGTGGAGGAGGATAGTTTGGGGGATGTTTTCTGCAGCAGGAATTGGGCCTCTTATTCAGCTACATGGCAGGTGAATGCAAATGTTTATCAGATTCTCCTTTAGCATGCGGTTACTTCCCTGCAAGCATCTCCCAATCAGTCCATGCCCCTGTCACACTGCAAAACAGGTAAAGCAGTTCCTTTAAAGAAAATTAATGAAATTTAAAATAATGAAATGGCCGGACCAGATTCCTGATCTAAACCCGACTGAAAGTCTCTGGAAAATCCCTGGTGGCAAAGTTATGGCTAAGAAACCCTCTGCAATTACCATACTATGGAAGACAGTGAAACAAGAGTGTACCAAGGTCACATAAGAGCAGTGTGAGAAACTAGTGATGTCCTGTGGCCATTTGAAGCAAGGGCCTCCACACTTCCTACTAATTTCAGACAGCTGTAACCCTCCAATAATTTAGCTGTAATCTTTCTTTGTGCTACAGTAGTTACTATTATAGAATTTTGATCACTGTTTTTTTTTTTTTTTTGTAAAAAATGCCTTTAAAAATGTAAGTTACTCAAAATTAACTTCTGCAACCATTTATCTACAGCTATGGTGCTGATATTAGCAACAACACTGGTGCTTGTGTAAAATCAGGTAATTTCATTTAACTACAGATCAGTTTTAGAAGAGTGAGTCAGTGCACTTCTAACAACCATTACTGAAATGTAGTCTTGGCTGCAAAGTGCAGAAAGGGAATCCTCCTCTGACAGGCGTCATTAGGAGCTGAGGTTTCTCCCTGCAGCGCATTTGATTTCAGTAGCTTATATAGTATTCGCACAAATGTAGGTTGTATTAGGGCTTAGGCTGCATGTGGATCATGAGCTCAGTGGCAACATGTGAACATTTATGCCAAATTCCAACCCTCGGGGGATGTAGTATTTGCCACTGGGTGCTCATATTTCAAAACAGACATGAGCACTGGTTCCTTTTTAAAGCTCATTAAGCAAAAGGCTATTCCCTAAACCATGCAGGTCAACCTATATGCCCCTAAAGGGCAAATTACCTGGAAATACAGATTTGACGTGTCTCACTCCTTGAACCATTCTATAGACACAAACTTAATCCAAAGTCAAAGTTAATCCAAAGTCAGACTGTACGGTTATCTCCAACTTGAATGGCTTAACTTCAGGTATGAATATTGCAACTGTTAACTATTTAGTTAACTATTTGTCTAATATTGTCCATCAATGTTAAAAACAAAGAAAAAACATCTTTTAATAATAAAAGACCCAACTTTCAGAGCCTGACTGAATGATTTAGTTGCACAAGTAGTGAACAATGAATTTTCAAGCCAAGCTTTATTCATTTAAAACCAGTGTTGACCCTTGTTTTGGTTCCTTCAAGGAATTAGACCACTTAAGTAATTTTTGTAAAGAGCTTGGCGTGGTCTTTGCCCCTTGGTCTTGTTGTTGGCGGGAACAAAGACCATTATCCCTGTGGCAATGGGGTCACTGTCATCTGCTCACTGATCCTATTGAGAGCTTAGCTCTTGCCAAATATCAACACTTTTGTCAACTGGATCTTGTATGGACTATTTAGGTCCTAATTACCTCTCCTAAGCTCAAAGCTTAGTCATTAACCAATCTGTCCTGGATAACAAGTACATTGTTAGAATCAGAAAGAGCAGGAAGGTGGGAAGGAGATTGACAGGAAGAATAAAAATGGAAACAAATCATATTCATTTTAGTGAATTTTACATCCATCATGCTGTGACTGAATCATCATACATTACTACACAACAAAACAGTGGCTGTGAATCTCAAAATTAATGTAAATAACTATATATTCACATAAATGTCCGTCAAGGTAAAGACAGCTGTTTGGTGCAGCCCTACAGTCTTTGTGACTTAGTTCTCCCTCTAGTGGTCCACCATCATAAAACTGTTTAGCCCATTTAGCAATTTTGTTGTTAGATATAGCAACTTTTTTCTTCCATAAGCACCTAGGAACAAATTTACCTATTTTTAAAATTAATTTGGCAACTTTTAGCAACCCAAATGATCAAAAGTCACACAATTTTCTATATTACACAGAAAGAGGAAACCAAGAAGCCTAGCAGTACACACTTTACGTGAACTAAAGGAGAAGTTCACTTCCAGAACAAAAATGTACAGATAATTTACTCAAAAGACATAAAATGTTTTTTGAGGAAAACATATCAGGAATTATCTCCATATAGTGGACTTCAATGGTGCCTCCAAGTTTGAACTTCGAAAATGCAGTTTAAATACAGCTTCAAGGGCTCTAAACGATTCCAGTGTTTACAAAGTGAATGTGCAAAGAAGATGAAGCACCCTTTATCAAAAAGATAAATCGGCGATGTAGGACAATTTTGACTGTATTGACTCGGATTGCACAGAGCACGCACGTGCATTGCAAAGAACAGACAAGAGCATTTGAGGTTAAAATGTATACTGTCAATTAAAAAAAAAATGACCTAGATCTAGTTTCGAGAAACACTTCTTCCTCGGCTTGGATCGTTTAGAGCCCTTTGAAGCTGCATTTAAACTGCATTTTGGAAGTTCAAACTCATGGGCACCATATAGTACACTATATGGAGATCATTCCTGAAATGTTTTCCTCAAGAAACATAATTTCTTTACGGCTGAAGAAAGAAATACATGAACATCTTGGATGACAAGGGGGTGAGTAAATTATTTGTAAATTTACAAAATTGTTGGCTGTGTTTACATTATCTCAGATCATAAAAGCCAAGGTGCAAGTGTTTAACCACTTACACGACTCTCTCTTTCATGAGCATTTGAGTGTGCAAGTAACCCTAAAACACAATTTAAAATTCGCAATTTAAAATACAGGTAAAAGAGAAAACAGAAAATTCCTTCATATTAACATAGCAGACTATTTTTATAGACTTTTCTTGAGAGTGTAGCATACTAACTAGTAAAAAACTGCTTAAACTAGGCTATAATTGTTCATAATGTGTAGTTTTACTAGTTAATAAAAAGCCTTATTGTAATTGTTTAAAAATGTGTTCAGTAACTTGTATTTATATATATATACATATATACATATATACACACACACACACACACACACATATATATACCAATGCTTTCCTAAGTAACCAGAACAAAACAACCAGAAGTCCACTCTAAAAAAAATGACCTTGCACAGACAAAGTTTGTTTCTTTTATTTCAGTCATTCATGTTTATAACAACTTCTGGATACTAGACATAAAAGCGGGGAATGATTTTGAAATACACATTTTTGCACCCCATGATGACTTGTGAAAAATCTTCACTGTTTTAAATGAGATGAACCACCTCTGTTAGCACATTTAAAAAAACTATGTATATATTATATAGCTATAATATAATATGCCACAGTTTAGTTTCTGTTCACATTTGCTGACAGACAGTGGGTCATCCAATCTGAAACAGTGATACACCACACTGTGGCGTAATATAACAAATACAAACCAATGAAAAGTTTACAAATTAATGACACTAGTATATAATGGGTTTTCACAGAAATGTCCTTGCTGGTTAAATGAAATCTGAATGGAGGAGAGGTCTGTAAAAACAGTTAAGTTTATGCATATGTGTTATGAAGAAAGCACTGACAACTACTAAATGTAAAAAAAAAAACTCCTACAGCCAAATCAAGTTTCTGGATATATACTTTCTTTTTAATATATATATTTATAAAATACTGTTTCATTTAAAGAAAGTTCTTTGTACAAATGTCAGTGTAAATGAATGTGGAACTAATATGTGAATAAAGGAGTGAGTGGTGAGCATACTGACAAAGAACCCAGAAATTCATTCAAAAGATCTGTTTTGTTTTACGCTAAAAAGGTGTTTTACACAATATACACATTTTATTACTTACAAAAAGAGATAAATGACACATTGCTAAAAAGTCCTGATACAGCAGTGTTAGTACCACCAATAAAGAAGAAAAAGTGATTGGGGAAGAATGATAGCCTTAAAAAAAAGCAGTCCCATTAATGTAACGCTTCAGTGCATTTCGTCTCTTTGATGTTCAAAGTGCCGATTTGGTAACATGGAGACAATTCCACTCGAAAGAAAAAAGCAAAATGCGAGAGAGCGCTTCTCGCCAAAAAATGTACCATTGTGTACCAACATCAAAATTCTTGTAGGAAAATATTACATGAAAAGAATCTAAAAAAAATAAATCTAATGCACATTGTGTCACAACTGCCATGGCACCTTGCTGGATCTGCATGTTTCTTTTGAGGTACTTCTTAAAAAAAAAAAAAAAAAAAGACTAATAAATTCATTTATTTGTTCAGTTTCTTTTGCTGTGTCGCACAGTAGCACCATAGAGTTAAATGTGAAGATACTGCACCAGTGAAACTTCACTGGTAATCAGCATGATGGCCGCAGTCGTCGTAAGTGATGGCTGATCCTCAACAACAACAACGGATTGCAAAAATGTCACTACGTTACGTCCTCTTCATACACACAATACAGCGGCTCACACGGGTCTGCAAGTTTCCAGCTTTCAGTGTCTCTGACTGTGGCTTTCTGTTTGGGCAGAGAAAGAAAAGTGTTAGAAAAATACTCTTTTGGCTTTAAGACAGTCTGACATGCACAGCTTTTCAAGAACTGTTGTTTTTGAAGAATGAAATATTACCTGAACATTTCATTCCTGTCCACAGTGGCCAGCCAGAAGCTGTACGAGTTGCTGTAATAATTGCAGGTGCCATGACCGTGGCACTCGATGAACGGAGACGAGCGGAACTCCTCCAGACAGGAGCCGGGAGAGGCAAGAGCCTGACCTGAGCCCTCAGCACCTGCACTGGTGTGCTGTTACACAGAACAAGATACAGCAGCGAATGTGAGGCATAAACCAACATGGATGTCTGAGAAAAATATGTCAGTTCTTAAAAATTCTATCTTTGTATCAGGGTCAGAAATGAATTTTTCCATTAAGGGGCAATATTTGCCCCCTGGAATTTATTTCCAGGGCATTTTTTTTTACATTTGTGAGGGCAATTTTTATAATCACCTTATTATTATAATCACCATACTATATTGTCTTTAATGTCAAATACTTAACTTATTCATTTAACCAATTACTTTAATCAATATTTTAAACTGTTGTCAGTAACAAACAGACTGTTTAAAATTATAGCATATCTAAAATATATATTATGTTTTTAAAAAAAACAAAACAAAACAAAAAAACAGGTGCTCATAGGCCTGCAATATTCTAATAAAATGTATTATTTAAATGAATTATTGTAGATTATTATCCTTATATTGTAATAATGATTATTAATAATGATATAGAAAACAATATAAAAACGTTTTGTTTTGGGCACATCGAACTCTGGCTTCAAGACGAACATGTAGGTTAATGACGTTTGTCTACTCTAACACAAGTTATGCAAAAACTCTCATTATAATAACTAAATCTACAAAATTAATCTTTTAGCTATTTACGTATCTGCACGGTGTTGTTACGATGAGGGAATCAACACAGCTCCGGCGTTTTCAGCGCTGGCTAATCTAAGTGCATCTGATTGGCCAATGCATTCCTAGGTCCATTAGCAACATGTTTGATTGGTTATAAGGTTCAACGCTGTACAAAACAGTGTGTAAAAGTATTCTGATGCAGTGTGAATATAAATGAAATTCCTTCAATTGACACTTTTCATTCATTTTCACATTTCATTTTAATCAAGGCAGCCGAAATACATTGTTTCATAGTGCATTGTTTTATTTTTCCGCTTTGTCTTGAATTTATGGGGCATTTTTGCCACAGGCCCTCATTAATTTCCGACCCTGCTTTGGAATCACGCTGTTTTCATTTTAACAAATTTTTTAAAAATGTTAAGGAATGTAACCCAGTATCATATGTGCTATGCTTTTCTTGCTTAATTATACACTATGTGCTCAACCTCATTATTGTTTTCAAAAACTGTTGTTGTTGTTATTGAAGTTTTCTCAGGGTTACGGCATCTGAACCAAGCAAACTCAGCAGTTTCATAAAAAAAGGTGTCACAGTGGTTTTAAAGCAGTGTTTCTCAATCGAGAGGCTGGGACTCACTAGAGAGCATCAGATAACAAAAACAAATCAAAGTTTAAAATAAGCTAAAACAACTAAAAATCAAGATATTTCTTATATTTATTCACCCCCTCAACAATACTACTGAACTAGGATTCCCACAGTCTTAAAGGAACACTCCACTTTTTTTGAAAATAGGCTCATTTTCCAACTCCCCTAGAGTTAAACAGTTGAGTTTTACCGTTTTCGAGAGAAGGGTATTCCTGCAGTTTCAGGACCGCATTTCTAGGACCCTATAGTTTTTTTTTGTTTTTTTTTTGTATTATTTTATTTATTTATTGTATTTATGTATGTATTATTTTAGTAGCGCTTGCTATTGTGTATGTTATTATATATTAAAGAAATATGTAGTTGGTTAATTAACATACCCTTAACATTGGAAACCCGATTGAAATATTTAACCTAATTTATTTCAATATATTCTATATATATATTCTGGTTTTAAATTGAGTTTTCTTGTAAAGAAAGACTTGTATCTTTGGGAGACTTCAGTTCATTAGCTGCTGTTGTAGATTATTGCTGCTGCAAAGCAACTAGAGGAACATGCCAATACATATGCAGATACAGTGCTGAGTATTTAAGACACATTGCAGCTGCACACACATCTAATATCTAATAACTAGGGCTGGGACAATAAATCAATGCATTGCGAGTCGTGGATCGATTCTGAGCTTAGTTGTTAACAGCAGATGGCGTTCTAGGCCACTCAAATGCTCACAAAAGAGAGAGTCATTTAAGTGGTTAACAAATTACCAGGGAAAGTAACTACTATGTTACTTTAAAAAAAAATGCCTCCAGTATTAAATATGTTAAATGAATACAGCATTGTACACTAATCTACACTATTTTAATGTTGCTGTGGGACAATGTGAGAGACACCGTCCAGGGGGTAAATATCACATTATTGGGGTCACTTCAACCCACGGACATAAAAAACATCTCACAGATAGGAATAAAATATTGTTTGAAACTGCAAAGGGTCTACTTTTATTTGTGTATTGTCACCATAACAACAAAACAATGTACTTTTGTAAAATAAAGAAAATAAACATAATAAATAAAATAATAAATAAAACAACCTGAATCTCAGTGAATACCTAATTTACAGACATTAGAAAAATATGTATACATAGCTTGAAATGTCTACTTGACTAAATGAAGTCACGTTGAAAACAAATTTTGTCTGACAAAGTAATTTGTATGATACCAACGGAAGCTCCAGTTTTTCATGTCCAAGCTCATTATCTCTAATGTAATAACGCCCACAAGCGGCTCCGCTTTTTAAATGTTAAACATCCACGTGAGATGCGCAGACATGTAGGTAACCTCTGTAAACAAACGTGAACATTCATCAAGTTCATCTCAGCTACTTTTCATTTCTGGAAGAAGATGTGCTGAGAGAAATAAGCCACAATTTACCTCAGAAGAAGAATGCACAAATTTGCAGGTCCTATGGCTGAGAGAGAGCCTACTTGGATGAAAACTGTTTCAGTGAGCTCATCTATAGTAACGCTGCACTTTATTGTCAGTAACGGTAATGCCGTTGTGATGGGGGAAACAGTCATTTGTTTGATTACTCGTAAAAAAGTAATGCTATCAGTAACGCCGTTTATTTATAACGCCATTATTTATAACGTTTATTTATTCCCATCACTGCTAATAACCCATAGCAGATCTATACAGGTGGAGCTGGGGAGGTGGAGGGTTTCAGAGGAACTCTGAAAGCGCACTGCGAAATACTCTAGTGAATGCTAACCAGCTATTTAAATGTAAAGCAGCAAGTTCATTAGCTGCGTATGCAACCTAAACCAATCAGATTGTGCCAAGTATTTTGACACTGTGAATATCATCAGTTTGCGTTAACGACCTATCAGCCTGCGCCATCTAGAGTTTCATGACAGAACTTGGCTTTTTGGTAAAAATGATAAGGAGAAATATGTTTATTCTTATCTTTAATCCTTATCCAGTAAATCATGAACAACTGGAAAAGTCATAAATAATAAAAAAAAAACTGGTTAAAAATAGTGGGAAACCTGAAGAACATGCAGCATGTAAAACTATTTAGATACTCATTTTAATGCTTGGATACTCCTAGTTTCTGTAAATTAAATAGAAAAAGTTTTGTCATGTCATTACAGTAGATGTACCAGAGAAAGCCTACAAAGAGGCCTTCAGGTATTTTTTGTGTACAATGGGGGGCCTTGGAATTGAAAAAATTGAGAACTTCTGGTCTAAATAGGTTAGCAGTTTCATGGTTCTTGTCACAAGATAAAATGTCTTCTTATATGTTGTTTTGACTTTGATTTAGCAGACAAAAGTTCAATAATATTACTAATTATTTCTAAATAAGTTCTCCCCAGAGTGCATATGGTACATACCATCATGAAGGAGAAACCGATCCAGAGCATATCCCAGTTGTCCGGGCAGAGTGGCACCTGAATGGTCTGGCTGTGTATAGCAATCACCATGGCTGGAGCTTCGCACACAGAGCACCTGCACATGCACACAAAATGATTCAGGTAATGCAATGGATTCAGGTAAATTTGCAAACCACAGTTTCCACTCCTACTCATCATCTGTGTTAAAGGGACCGTCTCTTACCGACTGATGAAAGGCTTGATGCTCTCTCCGGTGATAGGCTCCATGTTCATGGGCATGGGCTGTGGTGTGGACAGCCAATAGGAGTAGTCATTGCGGGAAGCGACGTTGCAGACATTGTTGATGTTGCAGAACATGAAAGGCATTGTGCTGAAACGACGTAGACAACTACCAGCCGTACCTAATGTTTGTTTGAAAAAAACATAAGTTATGATACATGTATTGTGAGAAGGAAAATGCTACATGCGTGTGCTCTATGCGTTTTGGGGCCACTCACCCAGGTCCTGTCCGTGCGCCCTCTCGTTGCCTTGCACATAGAGTAAAGAGTAGCCATCATAGATGAGTCTTGTACCACCAGGACATACCGGCACGTCTGTGGTCTGACTGTGGCGTGTGATCAGAAAACCGTGCGCGGCAGACGATGATCCTGCGATACCTGGAGGGCCTGGAATTCCTTCTGCACCAGGAGGGCCGGAGGCACCGCGCGGACCTGTAAATAATTGTGTGCAGTTATTGTGAAGTTGATACATGGAAGCGAAGAAGATTTGTTCGTTCTCACTGGATCTCACCCTAATCATCCCTTCCTAACATTTTCATCTTGTTTTTATTCGTTGACGAAAACGTCAATAGATTTTCATAGTTTTTGTCTTTCAAAAAGAGTTTTTATATTTTTATCATCTTTCTTTCATTTTACTTGAATCTTTAAAGGCCTTTTTCCTTTAATTGGACAAGACAGTGAAGATGCACCAAGTGACCAATGACCCAAGCTGGATTTGAATTCGGGTAGGTCTTGTGCAACATGTCTACCCACCAAGCCATGTCTTGGACCTTAACATTACCTTGCTGTCCAGCTGGTCCTGAATCTCCCTTCCTTCCTGGTGGGCCGGTAAATCCTGGAGGTCCCGCTGGACCTGGGTCTCCAGGGTCGCCAGGAGAACCTGAAGGTAGAAGTGACATTAGACATGATTAGGAAAAAAAACTAGACCAGGTATCAGGTATAGTATCTTTATTGACTGCACTGTGTATAGGCTAAATGATTCCACTTACCCGGAAGACCCTGCAATCCCAAGGGGCCTGGTGGGCCTCTGCCGCCTGGGATACCAGGTGGTCCAGGTGGACCACGCTCCCCCTTCAAAAGAATAGGCTCTGGAGCATAGCCTGGGTCACCAGGAGATCCTGTGGTCAACAGATGGAGGAGGAGTATTAAGAGGATGCATTTTTATTGGATTTGCAAAGAGAAAAATATCTGGGTTTTAAAATTACACGCCTGGTGTTCCAGCATCACCACGTTCTCCTGGGCTGCCGGGAGATCCAGGAGAACCAGGCCGTCCTTTAGATCCTATAACATGCAGAGGTTACGTGGATAAGACTCTTTCATAAATAAAAAGCTTCACAACAAGGGATAATTGACCAAAAACTGAAAATTCTGTCATTAATTATTAACCCTCATGTCATTCTAAACCCGTAAGATTCATCTTTGTAACACATATTAAGATATTCTTGATGAAATCCAAGAGACACCAAGGGTCCTGCCAAGTTCAAGGCCCAGAAAGGTACCAAGAACATTGACAAAATAATCTTTGTGACATCACTGATTCAGCTGTAATTTTATGAAGCTACGAGAATTTTGTTGTTTGTTATTTTTATTTTATTTTTTTTTTTTTCAGACCAAAATTATACTTATAGTTTCATAAAATTACCATTGAACCACTGATATCACATGGACTATTTTGTCGATGTTCTTGGTACAGTACCTTTCTGGGCCTTGAACGTGGTAGGACCCTTGCTGTCTATGGAGTGTCAGAAAACTCTCAAATAAAAAAAAAATAGCTTACTTTGTGTTACAAAGATGAACAAAGGTCTCACAGGTTTGGAATGACAGGGTGAGTAATTAATAACAAAATGTTCATTTTTGGGTGAGTTATTACTTTAAAATATTTACACATTTGATTTAAGATTCACTTTAATGTATTCCAGACATGCATGCTCTTATTTTTGAGTGGAACATAAAATAATTATGAAGAATCATACATATTAGCAATTTATTTGATCAAAAATATACTTTTTTATTTTTAAAATATTTCAGAATGTAATGATAAAATCTTTCACTGTGCTTCATATGCCATTTTTAGAATGATCAAAATTCTCCTTTTGTGTACAATGGAATAAAAAACACCAAACGGGACTGAACAATATTAGGATGTGTAAATAATTACAGACATTTTAATATTTTGGTAAATGATTCCTTAATTTTTATAGAAGGATAACTGACCTGGGAATCCAGGAACACCTTGAGGTCCAGGATCTCCTTTCTGTCCACTAGGACCTGGATTTCCTGGAGTGCCCTTGTTTCAGACAAAAAACAAACATCATTATACTACTGAATTAGTATTCTAAATGGAAATTAATAAAGAAAAGAAAAGACATTGTTGGGAACCCCTTGCAGAATCTGTGAAAATGTGAATAATTATAACAAAATAACAGAGATAATACAAAATGCATGTTATTTTTTAATTAGTATAAGATTTATAAGATATTTTATAGAGAAGATGTTTACATAAAGTCCACAAGACAAAAAACCTGAAATTATTAACATAACCCCCTTCAAAAATTTGTGTGTGATTACCTGGATGATCTACGACTGTTTTTTTGTTTTGTGATGGTTGTTCATGAGTCCCTTGTTCGTTCTGAACAGTTAAACTGTGCTGCAGATTCTTTAGTTTTCTAGCATCTTTCTAGCATATTTGAACCCTTTCCAGCAGTGACTGTATGATTTTGAGATGGGGGTGAAAACTTCTGAACAAAATTTTTTGTTAAAAAATTACTGCCCTTTGGAAGCAACAGAAAATACTTGCATGTTTCCCGGAAGACAAATTAAGTACAATTTACCTTGATCTTCAAATGTAAAAAGTTTTCACCCCCCGGCTCTTAATGCATTATGTTTCCTTGTGGAGCATCAGTGAATGTGTGAACCTTTTTTAACAGTTGTGTTTGAGTCCCTCAGTTGTCCTCAGTGTGAAAAGATGGATCTCAAAATCATACAGTCACTGCTGGAAAAGGTTAAAATATGCAAACAATGTTGGAAAAACTGAAGAATCTGCAGGACCTGGAGGATTTTTCTGAAGAACAGTGCTCATGGACCCATGAACAACCATCAAAAAACAAAACCATGTCATAGATCATCTAGGTAACCACATACAGTATTAAGAACCAAGGGTTCCCAAACTTTTGCAGGTCTTTTTTTTTAATTTTTTTTATATAATTTCAGCTATTTTTTTGTCTTGTGGACTATGTGTAAACATCTTTTATGTAGAATATCTTACTCGGGACAGTACTAAATAAAAAATAACTTGCTTTTTGTTTTATCTCTCTTATTTAGTTAAAATTATTCACATTTTCACAGATTCTGCAAGGGATTGCCAAACTTTTGCATATAACTGTACTAGCACAACTATGCAGGAAATTAGTTGCCAATGTTAGTTATCAAGAAATGATAATGACCAGAGTACGTTATAACTGACCAATCAGAATCAAGTATTCCAGAGAAACAAAATATTGTCGACTTTTCAGCAAAGTTACTTCTTAAAGATTAAAAACCCACATTAACCAAGTGCAGCATACAATAGAAATGTTTCTAACAATGCTAACAATAGCTAAACATTCTTTTCAAAACACATTTCTAATGCTTACCGGAAAGCCAGGGGGACCGTATTCTCCTTTCAGTCCTGGTCCACCAGGTGTCCCAGGAAGTCCAGGCATGCCCTTCTCACCTTTTACTCCTCCACTACCTGGAGGTCCACGTTGACCCTCAGGGCCAGGAGGACCTTCACATTCACAGAAAAGAAATCAGTTTCTACCTGTTTTACTCACACGTAGAAGATCAAAACTAACAGGATTCATCTTACATCATGAAATCACTGTCAATATTATTTAAACAAGCACTAATATCTCGGTTTGAGTGCATGTGTATCATGTATAGTGTTGTATGTGATTTGTTGAAGAGTTCTGGGTTGTTCTAGAAGAACTGAATGCACAAAGAAATCAACTAAACACTCATAACTACATTTCTATAATTGGATGGGCATGAGAAAGTTAAACATCAAAAATTAAACATGAATCCCAGTCGCACTTGACCTCTTATGCAGAGAGGTAAATCATCTAATAACAAATGGAAGTGCACAGCATGACACAGGTGAGTATCAAACCAAGTTGTCTAACCTGCAGGACCTATAGTGGGGTCAAAGGTCAACGGGTTCCCAAAAATCCAATAAGTGGAGAAGCAAAGAACAAGGTAATAGTTTTAAATACAGAGCACAGCAACATAAGCAATGTGATGCGATAAGTTAAGCATTATAGCATAAAAATCAGCTCTATAACATAAAGAAGCTGACCTGCTGGGCCTGCAAAGATCCAATGTCATCAGGAGGAGCAGAGCCATTCACAGGAAAAGTAAAGTAAAACAGAAAATGCATATAATACCCAGAATGCGCCTGGGTCAAAATAAGGCCAACAGACACTAGCCAAAATGGTCTCCTTCCACATCAAATTCAAAAGCTTTATATCTATCCTAAATGAAGTGCAGAAGAATTTATGAATGAAGAAAGTTTTTGCTCTTTTTATGAGGTGGAGCCCATTTTAGATAGTCCCGCAGTGGCTTTTTATTTCTTACAAATCAGCACATTTCCCATGCAAAAGTGCCAGATGACCCTGTCTATGTAGAGACATAGACAGTATCCTGTGGACAACACTGAAGCTTTTACTGCTGAAAAGAAGGGGCGGGTGGATGTGAAGACACAAGGATTGGATAAATGGATAGGTGAACTGTATGTATAGTGGATGCTGACACTGTGTGTAATACTCATAGAGCCCTGACTGGGCAACTGTGAAACACTGACTGCACAAAACCTCTTCATGCACATCCTTCATTTCTCTCTAACACATGACAAACCGGTTCACAATAAAGGAAGGGAGTGATTAGAACACAAGATCACTTGCAGTGAAGGGAATGCAAACAGTGTGTCTGGTGCTCTGTCATCTGAGAGTGAGTGTATTTGTGCTCGGTGACATGGATATGGCATAATAATGATTGCTTGTGCAATATTCCATGCAAATCAGTCAAACAAACAAAAACAAAGCCAGTATGCCCTCTGGTTCACAATCATAATATTACATATGCTATGCTGATGAAGTGATTCCCAGCCAGGGGTACTTGTATCTGACTTTGTTTAATTTGTAAAACAGATTTATGACTTAATATTAGGTCTGCTAGTAGATAAAAATTCATGTTGTTGTGTCAATTACAAGACAAATACCTTCTCTAGTATAGTTTACAAGCCACTACACCAAAACCATGAATGCTATCACTTTTCATAAATCAATTTGATTGTTTCTGGAGGGTGTAGGCGTGCATAAGAAAAACCACAAACGTTGTGGTAAAGCACAGTATGTATGCGGTGAAGCCAGTATTTGTGTCTGTATTTGTTGGGATTACAAAATTGTTTTTTGTCAACCAATAGGCCAATAGAGGCTCTGATTACAACTATTCTTTGGACACTCATTTTGAAAAAATTTGACTATTAAATCCAACTAAATGAGAGTAAATGCAAATATCAGTGCAAAAGGTTGATATGCTCATTTTGACTCATGCATTGTGAAACCCAGAGGGCAGGGCTGGCCAAAAGGATGAGATGTTTAACTTACCAGATCTTCCAGGGGGACCAGGTGGGCCTTGGATACCTTTAGGTCCCTGCACAGGCAGACCTGGAGGCCCAGGTGGTCCTACAGGACCAACTGGACCTTGCAACCCAGGGAATCCTGCCTCACCCTTTGGACCAGGAAATCCAGGATTACCAGCAGGACCCGGAAAACCAGGGTCTCCTTTAGGCCCTGTAAAGACAATTATTGTAACAAGTCTTCTGGTTTAAAAATGAAGATACAAGAGCAAATCGTTCAGTACTTTACCTGGTGAACCTGGGAAACCTTGTGGGCCTGGGCCACCAAGGCCTGGAGCACCTAGAGTTGAAGTTAAAAAGAAATTATTCTAGAAAAATATGCTACACTGCACACATCCAACACACTTTTGATTTCCCTTGGATCCAGACTTACCTGGTTCACCCTTTTGTCCTGGAGGTCCTGGAATACCATCACGACCAGCAAGACCTTTATCACCAGCGAGGCCAGGTAATCCAGGTCGTCCAGGTTCTCCTGGCCTACCAGGTGCTCCACTAGGACCAGGAGAGCCTGGAGCACCATCCAAACCTTTAGGGCCAGGAATGCCAGGAGCACCTTGGAATCCTGGGAGTCCTGGATCACCCTTTGGTCCAGAGCCACCAGGCAAGCCTTGAGGTCCTGGAAAGCCAGGCTGGCCCTTCAGACCAGGGGTTCCAGGAAATCCTGGAGAGCCTGGTTCACCCTGGGAATTTAATAGAATTCAAAAGCATTAAATATGAAAGTAAATACTCTCAATGTTCAAGCAGAAGACATGATGTTTTTACCTTTGGCCCAGGAGTTCCCGGTTGTCCAAATCCTGGTGAGCCAGGATCACCTTTGGGTCCTGGGAACCCTGGTGTTCCTGGGGAACCAGGCTGGCCAGGTCGGCCAGATTGGCCGGGGTTTCCTTTCAATCCAGGAACTCCTATAACAAAAAAGACAGGCTTAGTCTAGCTTCAAGATTTCAAAGGTTTCAATGGTTTTGAGAATGTGAATGTATGAGAATAAAGAGCTGACCTGGTAATCCCATATCCCCCATGGTACCCTTCAGTCCTGGGGCTCCTGGAGACCCCGAAACTCCTGGGAGACCAGGATCACCTTTGGGGCCTAAACATGAAGGCAAAATCAATTAAACTTGTCAACCAAACCCTGTTCACTGGTTCATATGCACATACAGGAGACTAGTTGCTTTTGATGTCTCAAATTCAAATGTGTACTTGTCTGCTTTACCTGGAGGTCCTGGTAGACCTGGCCTTCCATCTTGCCCAGGGAGACCAGGATCTCCAGGGATACCGGGAATACCCTTTGCTCCTGGTGGTCCGCTAAAACCTACAAAACAAATAAAGAGGATTGTGGAGTTTTTGGCATTACCAAAAAGACCATGATGGTGTGAAATAGGTAGCAGCCAACATGTCTGACTCACCTGGAGTTCCAGGTTCTCCTTTTTGTCCTTTAAGTAGGTTTGTAACTGGACCTATGCCAGGTGGGCCTGGAATGCCTGGGTCACCTTTGTCTCCTTTTGTTCCTGGGAAACCTGGGTTTCCTGGTCGTCCTGGGACACCATCATCTCCTGCATGCACACAGAGCACAATAATATTTCACTCTATGAAGGACTTTATGAAACTGTTTTAGAAATTTGAGCAGAAGCAAAAATGGTATCAGACCTTTTGGTCCTGTAAAACCTTGTCTGCCAGGGCTGCCAGGAGCACCTGCAGGGCCTGGAGCACCCATCCCACCAATGTCTCCCTTAGGCCCTGTAATAATGATACAAGATTAGAAGAGAAAGACTATAAAGAAACAAGACATACATTGTATTAAGTATATACAATCAAAAGTGATAACATCGGATATTGCTCTCATCATATTACCAGGCAGTCCTGGCAGGCCATCTTGACCAGGTAGTCCTGGACCGCCAGGTGGACCAGGTGGACCAGGAGCTCCAGGAAATCCAGGGCTTCCTCTGTCACCTTGCAACCCTGGAAAACTCGAACCTGGGGGGCCACGGTCTCCTTTCTCTCCATTCGCACCAGGGACTCCTGATGTAGTGAAGACGACAATGGCTTGATGTAGTGAAGCACTTGAGGTTTGTTTTACTAAGAATGCTTATTACATACACTTCACTGAATGCACATTTTAGTTCTGAAGGTCACAGAACTTTTATACTTCCAAGAAGTTATTGGCTAGTTATAAACGCAAGATTATTTTAACAAGAATATCTTTAATCTAAGATTCTTTTTGGTCCCTCAGTTCATAAAATGCTTGAATAGTCCACAGGAAGAGCTTCTCTGTTTATGATTGGACACATTTTTTCTAAAAACAAACGTAGGCGTACCAGGAGACCCCATAGAGCCAGGAGCTCCAGGAGGACCAGGGGGGCCCTGAAGGCCAAAGGCAGGGGGCCCCGCAGGACCACGAGGACCAGGACCACCAGGAAAACCAGGATCACCTAAGTGCAAAATGAAGATGGAAAGATCATTTGAAATGTTGGAAAAAGTTTAAGACATCTAATTTGTTTCCAGTGCAACATTACTATTTAATCTCTGTCTCTACCTTTAGGTCCAGGGCCACCGTCAAGACCTGGACGACCTGGTGCACCAGGGCTTCCAGGGAAACCAGGATCACCTTTAGAACCAAGGGCACCTTTACCGCCTGGTAATCCTGTAGGACCTGGAGGGCCAGGTAGACCAAAACCAGGCTCTCCCTTTGGGGAAAAAGACACTCATTTGAGCACTTTAAGCTTAAAGCTAATAATTTCTAATACAGTCCACTCATTTATACCCAAAATGCACTTTAATTTATCGTATACAACTAGTAAACATTATATTGCCCATGATTCAAAGCAGACACAACAGGCATGCATAAAAAAGGAAAACAGATGCACATGGAAGCTTCATGTCTTTACAGTGACCTTAGATCAAGTTAATGAACAAAATTCAGCTGTAGTTTAAAAAATTTAGTTTTGGCAATTGCAATTAAATGATTCAGAAATTGATGATTCGAACATTCAGTATGTATTAGTGAAGTTTATAAAATTCTGTTGTATTGTTTAGATTAAATGTTTCATACTTTGGGTCCAGGTATTCCAGGCTGACCAGGCAGTCCATCCAAACCTGGCCGTCCAGGAATACCAGGTCCACCAGGGGAACCAGCAGTACCAGGAAAACCTAAAGAATATGGACAACACTGTTAGACATATGAACAAAACTAGCATTCCTCACTACCCAAGTTTTAAAAAATGAGTATATGGCACAGTACATCTTAGTGGTAGGTATTTGACTTTTTTCAATGAATGATGGTCATTTTTGCCTTTAAATTACCTTAATTGAATTGGAAAACACATAGTAGTAGAAAATATATGTGAGTCTAATAGTGTTTCAGTAGCAGGAAAACATTGTACCTTTAGGACCAGGGGGTCCTGGCAAACCAATACCCGGAAAACCAGGATCTCCTTTGCTTCCAGGTAAGCCTGGGAACCCAGGCTGTCCTGGTGGGCCTGGATTACCTGTACAGATATGAAACCAGTCTCTGTTGAACTCTGAATTCCCAGTCTGCTCATTATGCATTTAAGACCACTAAATGTACCCTAACAAACTATAGTCAGTTGTTTTTTTCTTTACCTGGACTTCCTGGCAAACCTGGATCTCCATCACGTCCTGGAAGTCCACGTTCACCTTTTTCTGACATTGCCAATCCAGGTTCACCTTTCTGACCTATACATTCAGACAAACAATGATATGATGTAATGTCCATAGTAGAAACATACTAAGCTACAAGTTCAAGTAATCAGCTGCACTTCTAATGATCACATAGTAGGTTAACATATACTTACTTGCCCCGATTAGTGCAAAAGCAGCATATATGTAATTCATGATTCACATTTTTAATTGACTGACAGCCTTAATTTGAACATAAAAATAAGACAAAAGTATTGCTTCTTACCTGGTGCTCCAGGGCCCCCCGGTCTTCCTGAAACACCCTGGATACCTTTCTCTCCAGGAGGGCCCTGAGGACCAAATCCTGGGGGACCAGGCAGACCCCTGTCTCCTGGAAGTCCTGGCAAGCCAGGTTCACCTGATGGACCTTGTGCGCCTTTCAGCAATGCTGAACCCTGTAAGAAAAAATGGGATATTTGATGCAAAATTGTTTTGTGAACCTATTAAAGTCATGCAAAACACTGTTTCTCATGATACACACAAAAAGTGTTTATATTCAAGTCTTAAATACACAGCAATAAAAAAACAAAAATTTGGTATAAGTATAGGGACCAATTCACACGGTAAACTAGCTACTTGTTAGCATGCATATTACCAACTGTTTATCAGTACTTATCAGTATAAACCACATATTCTGCATGACCATATTCTACATCCCTAATCCTACTCAATACCTAAACTTAACAACTACCTTACTAACTATTAACAAGCAGCAAATTAGAAGTTAGTATAGAGGCAAAAGTCATAGTTAATGGTTTGTTAATAGCAGAATTGGATCTTAAATTAAAAGTGTGACCGAAAATTTTATTCTAGGGGTTAGATAGAGGTTGAAAATGTTCTCCAAAGGCTGACCAGCACTCATCAATGGCTGCCTAGCATGCCTGGTATTATTATATCTGAGTATTATTATATATCAGTGTACCTAAAGACCCAAAAGTTGTATTTCTAATGAAAAGTGAACAAACACTCACAGGTGGTCCTCTGAGACCTGGGGGACCAATAGGTCCATCACGACCAGGTCTTCCTTCAAGTCCCGGCAGACCTGGAGAGCCAGGAAAGCCTGTATCTCCCTTTTCTCCTTTCACACCTGGAACAGAGATGGTGTCGCCTGGGTCGCCCTTCTCTCCAGGGAATCCAGAGGGACCCTGAGGTCCTGGTATTCCCTAAAGTGTAGAGGTGTTAAACAATTATAATCTTCAATCACTCTGAAGCATCTGTCACTTAAAACAAAAATTGAGTTATCCAGCATGTGTGAAACTAGGCAGCACTCACAGGTGGGCCCATGAGCCCTGGCCCTCCTGGGAGTCCTCTTTCTCCTTTAGATCCAGGTGAACCAGGTGCACCTGACACAAAAATAAGTGTGATGTGCAGCTTGAAAAACATCTGTACTTCATATAAAATAGCCATTTGTTGTGAGATTAAAGATTTTGTTCTTTGGTCCTAAAGAACATGGACAAAAAGTACTATACTTGAATACACACTGAGGTTCATGTACCACGTTATTTACATTTCATAGATGAGATTTGTATGCCTTTATTATGTAAAGCAGGGGTCTCTAAGCTCAGTCCTGGAGGGCCGCTGTCCCGCAGAATTGAGCTCCAAACCTAATTAAACACACCTGAACCAGCTAATAAAGGTCTTACTATGCATGCTTTATACATCCAGGCATGTGTGCTGAGGCAAACTGGAGCTAAACTCTGCAGGACACTGGCCCTCCAGGACCGAGTTTGGAGACCCCTGAGGTAAAGAAACATTTGAAAAAATATCTGCATGGCATAATCTCCTTACAAAGATCATGCACATGAAGATACTTATTTTAAGTTGACTTTGATATTACCTGGATTTCCAGGAGGACCAGGAAAACCTTGGGGTCCTGGGACAGGGTTTCCATTAGTGAAACAGTTGACGCATGTGTCTCCTTTTTGACCTAAGACAGATGATGTTAGAAAACATTACACACAAAGTTCATCAAAGGTGTATACATAGAGATTCTTATTTTCTAGTATGAAATAAACTGGCAAACCTTTCTGTCCTATTTCTCCTTGAAATCCTTGCTCCCCCTGCAGGCCTGGAAGACCAGGAGGACCACGATTACATTGTGTGTCACCATTGAATTCTCCTGGGGGACCAGGAGGTCCTGTGATTCCTTGGGGACCTGGTGGACCTGTTCTCCCAGGTGGCCCAGGTAGGGAGACTCCAGGTTGTCCCTCATCACCCTTTTCTCCTCTCTCCCCAGGTAAACCTGGTGGACCGGAAGGACCTGGACCTCCAATTCCTATAATGACAGATTTATTTAACTGCATTTATAAATTAACCTAAATTGTAATGAAAAGTTGTGTGAAAAACATTAAAGGGGACCTATTATGCAAAAATCACTTTTATAAGGTGTTTTAACACCTTGCGTGGCGTGTGTGAAAACAACCAGCCTATAATGGTAAAAATCCACCCACTCATTTCTTTATAATCCCAATAAATCATAAACTCCGAACACACGATTCTAGGTTTCTCCCTTTGTTGACATGATTGTAGGCAGAAAGCCTGCCCATTTGTGGCAATCTGCCCTATTAGTATAGACACAGCACTGAGTGAGAAGCAGCAGACTGCCATTACTGTTTCCTTGCTGTAGCTGCTGGTGATGTCAGTGGCAAAAGTCCTATATGTTTGTGCCAATCATTTTACGCCGGACTGCCTCACAGACAACGGTCAGTTTAATGCCGCATTTTCCCAAAGGTTGATTCTGAAGAAGGGATCAATACAAATGCTTCATGCATGAACGTCAGCTCCAGACAAAGTAAGTATCACACGTCATATTTTCTTTTCCAAAATGCCTTTCCGAAAGCGCTTCATGGCACTCTGTAAAGCTAATGTTGCTAAAGTAGTTCGACTGCGTGAATTTGTTGCGCTCATAATCACAAGTGGGATTGAGAGCATCACACATTTTCAGTGTGTGGAATTGACCTGTTTTGTTTTTGCCAGCTCTTGAAGCTCCGCCCTTGTCTGAAAAGGGGGCCGGGAGCACCAGCTCATTTGCATTTAAAGGGACAAACACAAAAATGTTGTGTTTTGGCTCATACCCTAAAAGTGCTAATTTGAACAAGCTATAAAAATGATTTGTTTGAGCTAAAACTTCATATACACACTCTGGGGACATCAGAGACTTATTTCACATCTTCTAAAAAGAGGCATTATAGGTCACCTTTAAAAAAAAAAACCAGAAATATTAATACATTTAATTAAAAAAAGAAAAAAAAAACTTTGCCACTTACCTGCAGGACCTGTTGGCCCAGGTGGTCCCTGAATACCTGTCAAAATACAAATACGCATTGATTACTGATACACATAACACTGTGCAACATATTCTTATGCATAAACTGGAGATAAATTATATTTCTTGTTGCTTTCTTCAATGTCTGACCAGGCCACAATACATGACCAAATTCTGTATGATGACAATGACACAAACTGTTACATGGGACTTGTGTGCATGCTGTTCAGGGAACCATGTATGAGCAAACACAATAAGCTTGAATAATGGTTTCATCTTTTTACACAAGTGGTTTTAGAGTCCTTGCACACTGTGTCCGAAATTCTCACAGAAAATTTATGTATGTTAAAAAATAAAATAAAAATACCACCTGTTTTTCGTGGTGGTGTTTAAATACCTGGCAGTCCTCTATCTCCTTTAGGGCCAGGAAAACCTGGCTCACCACTGTCTCCTTTTGGTCCTATTCCACTGGGGAATGGCCCCCCCTAAGAGGTGAAAGGATTTTATAAGTAAACTATTTAATGATAAAATACGATAGATAATAATAAATATCAGACTTGTGTAAAAATGACTGAATTGAATAGAGAAATATTCAACATACACTGTATGATGGAGGTCCAGGAAGTCCTCGTTCACCTTTCTCACCCTACAGGCATTAATAAAAGAATGTATGTATGACTTCAAACTAGTGCAATAATTACAAAATCCTAATTTAAATTCATTTCAAGTAACAAAATGGCCTGTGAGTGAGCTATTTTTTATAAATACTCAGCTCATTTATATTAAAGCTGCACCTCCTTGCCTGTAATTATCATTAGACAAGGTTTATTATGAAACTGACGTTGTGCTCATACTGCTGAGGAAAGAAACATTCTCTACTTACTCTTTGACCATCTTGCCCCAGTGGACCAGGAGGACCTTGCTCTCCTTTGTCACCCTTAAAAAGAGATATCACAACAGTACTAAAGAATATCACCTTTGTGATAAACCTTACTAAACATCTATTGTAGACAGCTTACCGGATATCCAGGGAGGCCTGGTTCACCATCTTTGCCAGGTTTTCCCTTGTGAAAATAAACATATCACAGTCATTAAATGCTGTCTTTTTAAATATGTAAGCATAACTGAGTATTTGGGGTTTCAGTAGGCTTCAACTCACCCTCTTTCCAGCCTCCCCAGTTTCTCCTTTCTCACCTTTCTGGCCCCCTTGTAGACCCTGTCAGACAAAGACATGATTGTTAATTACAAACTGAACAAAAACAAGAAAGAAAGCATAATACACATCAGATTTAGATGCACAGATAATGCAATCTAGGGTAGTGCGGGGCACAACCCAACACTTTTTGAATAAATCCACTTTGGGTTCAGAGTATAATTTTTTATGCACGTTAATTTCACACTTGTCTAGTACAAATATGTTGCTTTGTTTCATAACTTAAGTGTATACATTTTTCGTTATTTACCTCATAAGAAAGGAAGTGAAATGTGACAATATGCCCTGTAGGTGGGGTACATAGTAACATGTGAGGGGCACGTTGTAACATGACCATATGACAGCTTAAAATGTTATCTGACTGAACGAAAAAAAATATACACCAGAAACAAAAATATTTTGTCAATAAAATAAAAGAATGAACTTTTTCAAATAAAATAATGCCGTTTTTCAAGAAATAAAAATAATCTAATTTTTGGGTTTCACAACGAACACACCACAACCACACGTAGGACGGCTATAATCGCAAAACACAGCTAAACAGTATAGCTGAAAACAATGTGCGCAAATAGATGAAACACATTCAGACATTCAGAAGAACACTTCCCTTCCTCCAAACACAGCTCTCATAGAACATGAGACACATAAACGAGCCAAAATGCTTTACATTTCTTAAAATAATACTTTATAAACATTAAACATTGATTGTCAGTCTTTATTCACTTGTTTCTTGTGGTTTCTTATTAAAATCCATAAAAATGTATAGTGAAAATTACATGGCTAATGTCACAGAATAGCATAGTTTAATATAGCAGGGCAGATTGTAACGCAGTGTTACAACGTTCCCCATCAGCGCGACTGGAATTTAAAACTGGTTTGTGTCTTCTGCCGGTTTGCAAAGCATTAATAAACTATCTAAACTGATAAATAACAGATTGGAGATTAAAATAATAGCAGATTTGTCTCATTTTAAATGAATACTGAAAACTGAGATTAAAAATTTACTTCAGCCAGAAACATACTTTTACTATGGTAAAACAAATATTCAGGTATATCTTCAAAAGGCTTTTGAATTTTGGCGCACTTTTTTCTCTGTATACTGTTGCTATGGCAACTAGTAAATACCGTAAATTTGGTTATGCTAGCATGTGTGGAAATATTTAAACCATGTGTGTTACAACTAACCCCATGTTAGTTTGTGCCCCACGCTCCCCTATACTTCTGTGAGAGGTCAAGATGCCAGTGTGTTTAAATGAATGTAGTATGGAAGGAAAGAAAACAAACAAACAAAAAAAGATACATACAGGCGGTCCAGGGGGACCCGGAAAACCAGGATCTCCAGGTGGGCCGCGATCACCCTATTAAAAAAACCAACATAGCAAAACATTAATTAAAACATACATTCACAAAATCTTGATACACCTGCTATTATGCAATGTAACTAAGGAAGGTTTTACTATTTGTCATTGTGTGTGACAAAAAATTAATTGAGTATGTCCAAAAACTAGATTTGGGCTGTGAGTAAAAATAAATAAATAAAAAACATAAAATAAAAACGTTTAATTAGTCTTGAAGGGCCAGATTTACTAACAGCTCACGCCAGTACAACCCTTTTTTTGACATAAAAAAATCATTTTTATGGAAATGATTATGGAAAAATATGGAAAATCATGGAAATGGAAATGCATTGGCTCTGCATGCATTTTTTAATTTGTGCATTGTCACCTGCAGAACTTTTCACTCACATCTGTGCTTTTACAGGATTACAGTCTCTTGCTACTTTGCCCTGTTGTAACGCCACGCCAGCAGAGGGAGCCCTCTCCCGAATACTGACTGCACGCTCCCTCTGCTGCTTCTACTTCCACTTCCTGTTTGGCACTACATAAGCGATCACCATGTGCTACCATGTGCGAAGTATTGCCAGTTCCACTGCCTTACCGAGCGTTTACTATTACTCTGTCTGATTACCTGTTGCCGTCTTGCCTTACCTGGATTCTGAGTTTACGGATTACCCCTTTTGGATTTGTTTGACCGTGTGGACTGCTTTCAAGGTTTGACCCCTTATCAGCCTGTTGACTACCTCTCTTTGGAATTCCCCTTTTGTTACGGTTGCTATATTGGACTGCCTTTTCGCTTTTTGACCCACTGCCTGCCTTATCACATTGCTGCTTGGTTTACGTTTGTTTATACGCTGTCGGACTGCTTTCCCGGTATTGACCTACTGCCCGTTTCTCTGTACTGTTGCTGTCTGTAAATAAACTCCGCAAATGGATTCTTCTTCTGCCTCAGCGTCCGCTTTACACCTGTTTAGTAAATCTTGTTCTAAGAGGTTTGAAGCAAGTATGATGTTACCTTTTCTCCTTGTTGAATGACTGTATCAGGTAAACCTGATACTTCGCCAACCTGCCCTGGAGGCCCAGGAGGTCCTTGCAATCCACGGTCACCCTTCATATACAAAAATATGTACATTAAAAACCCAACTGTAAATAAACCTGATGAATATGTTGTTTTTATCAGAGAACAATGCACATACCTTCTCTCCTTTGGGTCCTTGGAAGTTCAATCCCATGTTTCCCTTCGAGGTAAAGAGACAGACTAGCACTTTGACAAAAAGTGAAATAAGTAAAACCTGACACTGTTAAATTGCAGTATTCAAACTTACCTTTGGCCCTGGTGGACCAGGAGGGCCTGGACGACCCTGAAAAATGGTGGAATTTACAAATGATTATTTGCAAAATTGTAAAGCTGTATGAGCTAGATTCATCTGAAATATGCATTGTGGATTCAGAATTACACAAGTTTACAGCTGAACAAACTAACAAACCAATTGCAATCAGTGTCTTACCTCAAACCCTTGGGGACCAGGAGGACCAACAGGACCTGGAAGACCTGGGGGTCCAGGATTGCCCTATATATATCGTAACCGGAGTGTTATGAACTACAGTTATTTCATATTTATTGGCACTCTGTTAATTTGTTATTCTCTGTTAATAGAAGGTGGACTTCCAAGAACAACTGTGAGATCCAAAGTTGCAATTATCAGAATTTTTTTTTAAAGGGATAGTTCAACCAAAAATGAAAATTCTGCCATTAATTACCAGTTTTGCGCATGTTACTTTAAAAAAGTAATTAGTTATAGTTACAAGTTACTTCTCACAAATAGTAACTGAGTTAGTAACTGAGATACATCATCATTAAATTAAATACCAGGGAAAGTAACTATTGTGTTACTTAAAAAAATTCAAATATGTTAAATAACTTTGATGCCCCCAATATTAAATATGTTAAAACAATATTAAATGAATAAAACATTGTACACTAATCTATACTATTTTAATATTGCTGTGGAGCTATGTGAGACACCTTCCAGGGGCTTAATATCACATTATATCATTTGAAAGGGCAAAGTCTACTTTTATTTGTGTATAGTCATAATAACAACAAAACAATGTGCTTTTGTAAAGGAAATAAGGTGCGCTCTTTGCCGTCTCAATCTCTGTTACCTCTCTTCACAGACCCGTAAATAAAACAACCTGAATCTCAGCGAATACCTGCCTCATAAACATGAGAAATACGTGTATAGAAAGCTTAAAAACTTGAAAAGTGTCTACTTTTAAATGAAGTCACGTCGAAAGCAAACTTTCTCTGATGAAGTAATTTGTATGATATTAACGCAAGCTCCAGATTTTCCTGTCTAAATGTATTATTTCAAATGTATTCATGCCCACGAGCGGCAGTGGTTTTCAAATTTTAAACATGTAGGTAAACACCCACATCTCCGTAAACAAACGTGAATATTCATTTCAGCTACTTTTCATTTCTGGAATAAGACGTGCTGAGAGGAATAAGCTAGAATTAAGCTCAGAAGAAGAATGTAATGCAATGCAACGCACTGCTTTCCAGGCCCCATGTTTGAGAGAGAGCCTACTCGGATAAAAACAGCTTCAGCGAGCTTATAGTAATGCCGCATTTTATTGTCAGTAACGGCAACGTCGAAAACTGTAATTCATTTGATTACTCGTTACTAAAAAAAGTAAAGCCACTAGTAACCGCATTTATTTTTAATGGCGTTATTTCCATCACTGTTAATTACTCACCCTCACGTTGTTTCAAACCTGTAAGAATTTTTTGGAATCATCTTCAGAACACAAATTAAAATATTTTTAAAGAAATCCGAGAGCTTTCTGACCGTGAATAGACAGCAATGCAACTTACATGTTCAAGGCCCAAAAAGGTAATAAGGACATTGTTAAAGGGGTCATCAGATGTTAAGTTCACTTTTTACGTGTTGTTTGAGCATTAATGTGTGTTGGCAGTGTATGTACAAATCTACCCTGTAATGATAAAAATCCATGCAGTGTTTTTTATTTAATCTGTAAAAATAATATTCCCTTTTTTTAAATCGAGCCATTCTCAGATGCCTGTCGTGGTGGCATCACACCGACAGAGGCCACTCCCACGATAGTTGATTGACATGAGCGTCTTACCTCAGATCAGCTGCAACAGTCCGCCCTCTTTGTTTACTCCTGACATCTGAGCCGCTGAAGTAGATTATTTTGCTTGTGAAGAAAATGTGCCAACCGATCTACATATATCCGTCTATGTTTGCGTGAATCGTTCGTGATCCAGCTTCATTTACAGCAGAAGTGAGTATAAGGTTTTTTTTATGAATCTTTGCGATCGCCTTTCCTAATAATGTGCTAGTTAGCAAGTTTAGCAGTTAAACGCGGCTAAATCATTTTGGCAAGGTAAAAAGGGTGTTGTTTTACACAACCATTGAGAATTTTTAACCAAAGTATATTATAGACTTTTCATTAAGACCCTAAAGAATCATATCAACTTGTGGAAAATGGGCATCTGATGACCCTTTTAAAATAGTCCATGTTACAACAGTGGTTCAATCTTAAACGTGGTAATTGCGTTACTGTCTACGCAGGGTCAGAAAGCTCTTGGAATCATTTTAATTTTTGTTAATGAAGGTCTTACAGGTTTGGAACAACGTGAATGAGAGTAATAGATGACCGAATTTTCATTTTTTGGTGAACTATCCCGTTAAGGTGGCTTCTATAGTAAAGAATTCAATGCTGTTACGATACTCGTTTGAAAGGGTACACAGTGAAATCCATTGTGAGCAGATCCCCAGTTTGGATCAAATTATGCTTTGATTTCAAAGTTATGTTTTGATTCTACCCCAAACATTCTGTTGCTAATTGATGTGGAAATGCTTACCCTAGAGCCTGGTAAACCATTAAAGCCAGGAGTCCCCGGTTCTGAAGGGCGGTTTACTTCTATGATATCTCCAGGCTCCCCCTGCAGAGGAAAAGAGGATTTTTGTAATTTCATACATTTCCCAATATGTATTGAGGGTAGTGTGCCACTACAGTGCAGAACATGAGCTTCTGCATTATGAAATGAAATAATTGCCTTTTGTCCTATAGAACCTGGTGGACCCTGTGGAGACAAGAAAGCATGAATTATTGTGAGAATAATGACTTCAAATACTTCTGTGAGTGCATGAGAGTATGCATGCAACTCTGAAATGTGACATAAAGCAACACTTACTGGTTGACCCGCTAAACCTGGAAGACCTGGACTTCCTGGGAATCCTCTTTCACCCTTGTAAAGAAAAAGAGGTTTATGTTTGTTTGCACTTTTTAAAGTTCTAATTCAACCAATCTGTGAACAGACAAGAGATTCTTGTTTGTAATGTTTTATACTTTGGTTCCGTTACAGCCTGGAATTCCTTTGGGTCCTGGGGCGCCATCCTGTCCTGGAAGACCCTGTCAAAAACAGCACATACATTCTTAAAATTATTGCCATTTACAGTGTGAGTCAAAGGGTACTATTACTATTGAAAAACATGTTATTCTATATTCTGTCAATGAGCAATGGGTTTTCTGTAAATTATGTCAATTTGATGATTTAATCCAAGCCAATATTACACTACTTGATAGTAAACAATATTAAATTTGGATTTCATCAATCGGTTCTTGCAGCCATAATTATATAATCTACTTTAGAAATGCCCTCTTAAAAGACTGTCTCCTATTGATGAATTGATTTACTCACTGGGATTCCTGGTGTTCCAGGGAAGCCTGGTAATCCAGGAGGTCCCTGCAAAAACACAGAAACAGTCAGCATTTGTTGATAGTTTTTTTTTGATAAATTTGTTAAGCTGTTACAAAGAAACTCTCACTCTTATTCCTTTAGGCCCACTTGGCCCTGTAGGTCCATCATCACCCTGTGAGAGAAAGAAAGTCCGGTTTTAATAGAATCAACAGTATAGCTGATCAATAACAAATTCTGGTTGATCAGTAATTACGCATATGAATACATGAATATCACAATGGACTGAAGTGCTGACCACTGACCTTCTCTCCACGAGGTCCACTTGGCCCTTCTGGTCCAGGGAAACCTGGAACACCTGGTTGGCCCGTCAAACCTGGAAACCCTCGCTCACCCTGTCATTATAGTTAGGAAAACATTTACAGAAAGACATAAGATAGTATTTTAGAGAGCCATTACGGATGTACACAGAAGATCACGTCACTTTAAAAAAAAAACAATAAAACAAAGTAATGTAAACAATTCATTTGATCCTCTCAGACTAGCATCTAAGGTAATATTTCAAAACCACAAACATCTACTCATACGGCGATACATTACCCAGTGCAGCACATCTGGCAGCACATGTAAAAATGAAAAGAGTCAGGCTTATATTGAGTTCATATTCACTTCATTTGAACTTCAACCCCCCGGTTTCACAAACAAGGCTTTAGTTTAGTCCCAGACTAAAATGTAAGTCTAAGCTGTTTCAACTAAAAGAACCAGTGCCTTTGTTTTGTCTCAAGATGCGCACCAGTAATGTTTTTTTCTAAGGCATGTTTATAAAAAATTACTTAAATGTCCTAATTGAACTACGGGCTAGTACTGGCTTAGTCTAAGCACTGTCTGTGAAACCAAGCCTATGAATATGGTTTGGACTTGTAAAATGGCTAGAATAGCCATGCAATGCATGCATTAAATATATTCATATTAGCCTACAGACATCAGTTTACAGGTGCGTTCCCTTTGACCGTAAGTGCCCAACAAAGTTGATTTCACAGGCAATTCTAATCTGAAGGGAGTGAACATGTTTAGTTTGAAAGGCAATGTAAATGGCATAGGGAATAAGGAATTATCAATAAAATTACATTATTTTCATATTAAACATCACAACAGACACAGACGATGGGATATTTTCTAAAAAAAAAAAAAAACTATTTGTAGACTTTTTATCCTCAAATGTTCATGATAGTTAGGGTATGTCGAAAAACTCCCATCTCATTTTCTTCTCCAACTTCAGAATCGCTGTCTTACCTTTTCATGTAAAGGGTGATCTTCTTTGCACGTTCACTTTTTAAACACTGGGTTGGTACTTCTGCAGCGATGTAGGATGATTTTGAAATTAGAGGAGAAACTGAGATGGGAGTTTTTCGACATAATCTGTCTTAATAAACAGAGTTCACGCAGAGCTAGACAAGATGAGCATTTGAGGTTAAAAAGTATATAAATTGTCATTTTTTTTAGAAAATGACAGATCATTTCGCTAGATAAGACCCTTCTTCCTCAGTTGGGATCATTTTTTGAATGCATTTAAACTGCATTTTGGAAGTTCAGACTCGGCGGAACAATAGAAGTCCACTATATGGAGAGACATAAATGAAATGTTTTCCTCAAAAAACATTATTTCTTTACGACTGAAGAAAGACATGAACATCTTGGATGACAAGGGAGTGAGTATATTATGTGTACATTTTTGTTCTGAAAGTGAACTACTCAGTAATTACTCAGTTCAGTGTTTTATATTTAAAAAAGTATATTCTGTTATCACTCCCCAAACACCTCTAATAAGCTCAACCCAAGTTTCGACTGTGTTTGATAATGTTGAAGGGTGTTCTGAATTAACACTTTTTGTAGGGTGAAGTGAACTTCAAATGATATCTCATTTTTTGGGAGATGCCATTTTTTGAACACTGTGTAGGGACCCGGCTGACTGGAACGCAGCTTATGTGTGTGGCTGTTTATTTGTGGATAAACACTCACCTTCTGTCCTTTCACCCCACTGCAGTCACACTTTGATCCAGTCCCACAACCATGACATGCCTGAAAACACAAAACACAATTTATTTGTAAGCACACAGAAATGATTTTGGAGACCAAAAAGTTCAGAATACTTAAGATTTTGTGTTTGTGTGTGTTCAAAAAGAGGTTTGTTATGTTCATTCATTCATGCTGCATTTCTTTGATCAAAAAAACAATAATATTGTTAAAAACTATATTTCTGTGATGCAAAGCTGTGCATATTAGAATGATTTCTGAAGGATCATGTGACACTAAAGACTGGAGTAATGGCAGCTGAAAATTCAACTAAAAACAAACAAACAAACAAACAGTAAAATTATCATCAACCATAAAATCACATTCAGTCACTGTCATAAATTAAGTCTATGTACAAGAGCATCTTTATAGCTCATTTGAAATGAAGTTTAATCAGGTGACCAGTGAAGTCATCAATCTGTTTACAAATAATAAGGCTTCCATAAATGTGACCCTGGACCACAAAACCAGTCTTAAGAAGAATGGGTATGTTTGTAGCAATAGAAAAATCTACACTGTATGGGATAAAATTATCGATTTTTCTTTTATGCCAGGAATCATATTACGAATATTAAGTAAAGATCACATTACATAAAGATATTTTGATATTTCATACCATAAATATATCAAAATTAAACTTTTGATTAGTAATATGCATTGCTAAGAACTTCATTTGGACAACTTTAAAGGCGATTTTCTCAGTATTTTGATTTTTTTTGCACCCTCAGATTCCAGATTTTCAAATAGTTGCATCTCAGCCAAATATTGTCCTATCCTCGATGGAAAGCTTATTTATTCAGCATTCAGATAATGTATAAATCTCAGTTTTAAATAATTGACCCTTATGACTGGTTTTGTGGTCCAGGGTCCCAAATGTTATCAAACAGACGTAAACCAAAATATGATGTGACTACAGTCTTCTACATATGAACTATTTTACTTAAAACAGAGTGTGTGTAAATAAATCAAAAAGTACAATTCTCTGAATGTCATTATATTCACAGGTTTATAAAAGAGTTAGCATTAGACACTAGTGTTACAGTAAATGGAATTCGCATGTTTACCTGTTTGCATGACATACTGACACCTAGTGGTGTGAACACAGAATTACAGAGAATAGCTTTTATTATGCTACTGCTATAAGAAGTCTTTATCTCTTGTGAGCGAACAAAAATAACATCTATTAGAAGTACTATTCACTTACTTATGTTTTTAAAGGTAAACAAATGTACAGAGGATATCTTAAAAATGAAAACCCTGGCAAATGAATGCAAAAATGTCAACAGTGTGATATACACTGCTGAGTGAGAATAAATTAAAATCAAAACACAGCAAATAAACTGACTGTACAGTCACAGTAGATTGTAGTTGCTTTCTTTGTTTTATAAAAGGCACATTTTTAAAAACAAACACTAGATGGCGCTATTTTCTTTCTGAAATAACTACCACCTCTTGATACAAGATCACAAGCAGACAGGAGCTGAACTTGTAATGATTTTTTTTTCTTACAAAGAAAACGGTTGCCCATGAAGGGACATTGCCATGATGGTTCAGAACTGATACTACGATAATGAATATCAACATGGAAACTTTTTCACTGAGCATCACGTTAATAAATTGCCTCATTCCAAAAGGAAACATGTTACTGTATTTTGTCAGGTTTTGGGAACATAAATAGTTTTTTTTTCCCCAATAATATTTCACAATATTGCTGTTTTACTGTATGTTTAGTCAAATAAATACAGCCTTTAGGAGATGTCTTTCAAAAACTAAAAAAATCTTACCAACCCCTTTTAGTTTTGAACGCTAATGTACAGTTTGAGTTCACATCCGACGTGCTTCTGTTTCCCAAGTTAGGCAGAAAAAATGTTTTACAGCCTATGTTGACAATTATTATTACTGCAAAATGAGGTCACTGCTATGAGAAGTACAACTATCTGTCTAAAATTTTGGTTTTATTTTGTGAGCTTGTGTGAGGCTTTTGGAAGACAATAAGAGAAAAGTGATTTTGAAAACATTCAAAGCAACTTTGCACAGTGAACCACGCTAGCGAAAGCCACACAAAAAATGTGTGCATACAACACTGGTCTTGCTAGTCATACACATGCAAAGTTTTATAGCTTGCCTGCTGAATCTCAAGGTCTAAACACACAAGCTGAAGAGATGTTCAAATTTGCTGGCTTGTAATTTGTCTTAAAGGAGAAGTCCACTTCCAAAACAAAGATTCACATATAATGTACTCACCCCATTGTCATCCAAGATGTTCAAGTCTTTCTTTCTTCAGTCGTAAAGAAATTATGTTTTTTGAGGAAAACATTTCAGCATTTTTTCTCCATATAATGGACTGATGCAGTTTAAATGTGCCTTCAAATGATCCCAAATGCGGTTGTAAATGATCCCAGCCAAGGAAAAAGGGTCTTATCTAGCAGAACGATCATTTCATTAAAAAAATATAATTTAAATACTTTTTAATCTCAAACGCTCATCTTGTCTTGCTTTGCCTGAACTGCGTATTCTTCCTCAAGACAATCAGGGTATATATAAAATCATTTCAAAATCATCCTACATCGCTGCAGAAGTACCGACACAGTCTTTGCAAAGTGAACATGCCTAAAGTCGACATACCCTAACTGTCTTGAACCGGAAAACAGTCCAGGCAGAGTAAGGCAAGACGAGCGTTTGACATAACAAAAATGTGACATATTGACATAAATTGTATTATTTTTATGAAAATAACCGATTGTTTCGCTAGATAAGACACTTCTTTCTTGGCTGGGATCGTTTAGAACCGTATTTGGGATCGTTTGAAGCCGCATTTAAACTGCATTTTGGAAGTTCAAAATCGGGGCACCATATCAGTCCATTATATGGAGGAAGAGCAAAGAAATGTTTTCCTCAATAAACATAATTTCTTTATGACTGAAGAAAGAAAGACATGAACATCGTGGATGACAAGGGGGTGAGTACATTATATGTGAATCTTTGTTTTGGAAGTGGACTTCTCCTTTAAGGTCAGCACAGTCATTTACTGTCAAAAGTTATCTTTTCACTACATCAAAACAACTGTTTTAAGGCAACTTACTGACTGGCCCACAGTAACACAGAAACAAGACCCTTAATAATGCATGCGTACTAAAAACTACAAGACTGAAATGTGACATTGAACACATTAAATAACACTGAATTCTCTGAAACAAGCACCCAGCTGAATATACACACTGAAAATAAGCATACAAACAATGAACCCTTAGGACAGAACTGGACAGATTTCATAATATAAAGAGAGACCTCATTATTTAAGATCAAGGCATCCTTGAATCACAACAGAGACATAATAAAATCAATGACAAGTAAAAGAGCTTGAAAAAAGCTTAAACTTTTGGCAGAGCTTTTCATCACCTGCAGAAAAAGCAGACAAAAACAAATTCTGACAAGCACACCTGCTTGACTCAGCTTCATTATTCTTTTGAAAAAGACAAGCACAAAGAGTACTGGAAAGTAAAGGAGAAAAATATCTCTGAGCACTAAATGTTCAATGCACTTTCTTAAAGGTAGATGACAAATTACTGTAAGTTATGTGTCAACTACCCTTAAGATTTTAGGTTAAAATCTATATGAATGTTTGTGGAAAAGTATATATAAAATGCTGTTTATATCCGTTTTTTGATATAGCATGTCATATTACAGGACATACAGTATTCAGTGTCAAATACTTACACTACCAGTCCAAAGTTTTTGAACAGTAAGATTTTTCATGTTTAGATTTAAAGAATTCTCTGCATTTATTTGATCCAAAATACAGCGAAAGCAGTAATATTGTGAAGTATTTTTACTATGTAAAATAACTGCTTTCTATTTGAATATATTTTAAAATGTAATTTATGCATCATTTCTACAACAATTTTTATTATTATTATTATTAATATTTAAAAACTACTTTAGAAAGAATAGAAATAGAACAGAAGGTCCAAAGTTCAGCATTTATCTGAAATAAAAAGCTTTTGTAACATTTTATACACTATACCATTCAAAAGCTTGGAGTCAGCATAATTTTTTATTTTTTGGGGAAAGAAATTATAGAAATTAATACTTTTATTTAGCAAGGATGCTTTAAATTAAATGAAAGTGATGATAAAGACATTATAATGTTACAAAAGGTATCTATTTCAGATAAATGCTGTTTATCTGATTTTTTTTATTTTATCAAAGAAAACTGAAAAATTCTACTCAGCTGTTTTACACTTAGTACCAATAAACATTTTTTTGAGGATGTTTCTGAAGGATCTTGTGACTGGAGTAATGATGAAAAAACTCAACTTTGAACTCAGGAATAAATGACATTTTAAAATACATTCAAATAGAAAACAGTTATTTTAAATGGTAACAATATTGCAAATATTCAATATTTTACTGTTTTTGCTGTACGTTGGATCAAATAAATGCAGGCTCAGTGAGCAGAAGAGACTTCTTACTGTGCAAAAACTTTTGACTGGTAGTGTAAATGTAGGAACTACCAAATACAAAATGAACTGAAAAAAAGTATAGATGCAACAACATGCTTCAACCATTTAATTGTTTTTTGGTAATAGATATCCATGCCAATGTTGACAAATGTGGATGTCTAGACTCTAGAGGGCAGAGTTTAGATCTACAGTCAAAGTGGATGGAAAGATCAGATACAGTCAACTTGCTCTCTGAGTCTGTGAATAGATGGGGAGATGAACAGGGCCACCCTGTGGAGAATATTAAGCAGTGCAATGATTCATCCATCGAGGGAATAAGCAGATTCCAGTCTAGGGCTCGGTGGATTAACTGACCCCTGGTGAAAGATAGCCTGAGGGCAAATGAAAGCTGGGAGCAGACAGAGCAAAGTGGCAGCAGACCATAAGTAATGTGTGTGCCTGAATGGCCCAATCAAACACACATATACAAACACATGATCATACTCACGCACAAGCTCACAGTGGAATGTTTCGGTGAGATACACTGATTTAATCAGAAATATTTGTAACTGGCAAGCACATGTTCTATATTGTTAATGCTGTGCATAACAGAGTCTGTATCAGCTTGCAGTAGCATGAAGTGTTAATGATGGGGAAAACAGGTGAGGTACAGGGGAAAAGTGAATCATCCAGGCATTGATTACTGAGGTGAAGGTGCAATCCCTGTATTAAACACTATTAAAATTCCCTCTCTGTGCCACTGTCCCACCCATTTCACTCACTCTCATAACCACACACACTACTTTTTTAAAGCTGCAGTCCGTAACTTTTTTTGTGTTTATAATTTACAAAATGTATATAATAAGTAAGTGCATCACGAAACCATTTTCCAAACTGCGGTATTGGCTTGTCCCGAATCGCTATGATACACCTATAATAAGTTTTTATATTCTGACTATTTTAGACTGGTCCTGGTAGGAACCGCTGTGTAGTAGCCCAGTACCTGCATGACTCGTCATAGACATAAACACAGAGAAGTAGATCCGGCTTCTGCAGTACGCATGCAGTTCTGTTTATTAACCGCTAGAATGCCAAAAGTTACGGAATACAGCTTTAAACATTAAGATTGCAGGTTGCATTTAAATAGTCCTGCCTTGTGACAAACTCATTTTGCTCAAAGTTCGCATGACGCTTAACAGAAACACACTAAAAGTGCCATTCAGCACTAAGAATAACACATTTCACTATACTCCTTTTCCACAGTCACTGCTGGATTTCATGACTTCAAGGTCCAAGAGATGAGAAAACAGAAAAAGGTATCCCAAGAATCTCTTCTTAAACATGTTTCTAGGATATAACTCTTTTAAATTTAATGAGCCATAAAGCACCTCCTTCTGATGTCCCGCATTGGTTCTTCCCTGGAATTCTTTTATTCTTATTCCTGTGGCGCTAAGAAAAGAATGACCTTCAACCTCTACCAATTAACCAGCTAAGGCCGAGTGGCTCGTGTGGAAGCGGGTGATGGGAAAAATGTGCACAAGGGTCAAATGTTTACCAATTTTTACAATGTTTACATATTGCACTGGTGGTCTCTCTAAACTTCACTACAGCTGTACATGGAAAATCACAACAAACTCAGTTTGTCTCTTGCTTATTAAAGGAGACATTCACTTCCAGAACAAAAATTTACAGATAATTTACTTACCCCCTTGTCATCTAAGATGTTCATGTCTTTCTTTCTTCTGTAACAAAGAAATTATGTTTCTTGAGGAAAACATTTCAGGAATTATCTACATATAGTGGACTTTTATTTGAGTATATGAGTTTAAACTTCCAAAATGCAGTTTAAATGCAGCTTCAAAGGGCTCTGAACGATCCCAGCTGAGCTAAATGATCGATTATCTTCTAAAAAAAATGTACAACTTATATATTTTTTAACTGCAAGTGCTTGTCTTGTTTAGCTCTCCAGTGCGCATGTGAACTCTGAGTAATCTGGGTCAATACAGTTAGGGTATGTTGAAAAACTCCCATCTCATTTTCTCCTCCAACAAAATCGTCCAACATCGCTGTCTTACCTTTTTTTGTAAAGGGTGTTTGACCCTCTTTGCACGTTCACTTTGTAAACACTGGGTACTTCTGCAGCGATGTAGGACTATTTTGAAGTTGGAGGAGAAAATGAGATGGGAGTTTTGTGACATACCCTAACTGTATTGACCCGGATTAGAGCTAGACAAGATGAGAATTTGAATTATAGAAGTCCACTATATGGAGAACATTCCTGAAATGTTTTCCTCAAGAAACATAATTTCTTTACAACTGAAGAAAGAAATACATGAACATCTTGGATGACAAGGGGATGAGTAAATTATCTGTAAACTTTTGATCTGGAAATGAACTTCTCCTTTAAGGAGCTTGACTTTAATTTGAGAAGACTTTTGGATGCAACCACATGCAAAAATCACTTGCAGCAACCTGAGTGATAAAAATTGTTCCCAGGACTCCACAGGGGTATAAATTACAGATAAGCCAATGTTTAGTTTAAGTGTTTTTTTTTGTTTGTTTTACACATTCAATACTGTCCAATAGTTGGAGTCAAATAGGCTCCTGCGTCAGCAGCACCACACGCAAGTGTTGTGGTACTCTTGTGAAGGAAAAACTTCATATCTTAACTCTGCATGCAAATGGCACACTATAACAGATAATTATGTTTCTGAATCAGATCAGCTAGGATTCATCACAACAGAGTACTAGAATGGAAAAAAATTAGGTCAGTGATGCGTGGTTTCTGTATTGTGCATCCCTTCTGTGGAGGGCTAGATTAAAAATAGGACACGCACAAGAGCTCCTGATAAGGAGGATAAAGACATCTCCCACACACACTGACAGAGAGACTGTGGGACTGTAAGTATGGCTCTGGGATCTCGCACAGGTTCTCAAACAGCAGGGGAGGCTCTTGAGTCAAGGCCATTCCTGCAACGCCTAATCTGAGATTTTTACATTTAGTCCACATTAATCAGCATCAGTGTAAATGGCTTTCTTGCTGGAGATTTGTGTCCACCTCACTAACTGAAAAGATAAAGCTCTTATCGAATTCCCAAAACACACAAGTTTCCCAAGAGAAAGAGTATTTCTCCCATCATACAAACAGTAAAATGTCTGAGAAGGCACGATATTTACAATCTAAGCTGTACTTGTTTAAAACTCAGCTATGTCAACATGTCCAGGTGTGCTGAAAATAATTTGGTCCAAACTGAATTTTCTCTAAATATTTGCATCAGTAGTAACAGCAGCTGGGCTCATAAAACATGGAGTCTCTATTTTCACCACTAGAGGACGCTACAAAGAAGGTTTGCTGTTTGTAACAGTAATGGTCAATAGTGACAGACTGAAACATAAATAACTCCTCTCTTGGAATCATCTTTCATTTGTAATATCAGAGTAACGGTGAAAAGAAAAACAAAAATTACAGTGACGTTCACAGAGCGGGGATCACAGCAGAGAAGCAACTGGACGTGGACTGGCACTCCAATGATTGTAAGACAAGTTCTCACCTGAACTATAATCTGGAGATCTAATTCTATCCCTAACAGAGCATGTTCAAACCTGCATGCCATACCCAGCTTGCATATGAATCTAAAACTGCAGGGCTCAAATGAATTACGTCTTCAAGCACTCTTGAAGTTTTTGTCATGCAGCAGTAGCTGTAGCTAGAAGCTGTTTTGACAAAACTTTCTGTTTAAAAGAGGATATTTTGAACACATTACTTTTAAGACTTTGTTAAAAAATTGTTTTGGTGATTTTGTTTTCTCTCCCACTGACTTTTAAAAAATCCTGTGTTATCACAAGGCAAAAGGAGGATAGATGATAAAATGCCATGGATGCCAGAGCATTGTTGGAAAAGCATTGATGGGCCAAGGAAAACAAGACAACATATCGCAGTAAAGTTGTATATCTACTTAAAAAACGAATGTCTGCAAATACTTGCAAATATCCACATATATAAAATAAACAATTAAAATAAAAAAAAAAAAAAAGATTTTTTTTGCTAAACTAAACAGCTATGTTTTTGAGATCTAAAGCATTATCTGATTTACTGTTTACTGGAAACAAAGCAAACATTTGCTGCTCTTCACGTGCACATGCACACGGTGAACACAGGGCTGCCCAGAGTTACACATGGGAGCCACTACTGCCTCCATTCACCACTAATAGCAGAAGCAGATGGGAGTGAAAAAGAGGCAGAGAAAACAGGGACCTGAGGATCACCCAAAAGTTAAAAAGCAAGGGTGTGTATGACATGGAAAGTAAATATGTTCGGTGTATAGGGAAGGGGCACATGACTCTCTAAAGCTGTAAAACTAATGCATGTTGAAACAAGATCTATTCTCGCTCACTGTTCTCAAAGACATTGAAGAAACATGCACACATTTCTATCTAACAAAAGCTATATAATTACAACCTTACAACAGCTAGACACTGGCATATTACAATGTCTGTCTCACACAGACTGTTTCACTCCCACCTCAATGGCCTGGATGAAATGCTTTTTCACTTTTACAATAACACTGGAGCTAATTTAGATTATTTTCATAGTGTGTCAGCTTTGGATAAGGGATGGACAGCTTACTCCTTAAGGTCTTTGATTATATTAAAGGTCAGTGTCAGTGTGATTACAAGTTTAGACTTGATACTGACATTCCAGTGCAGTGTGTAAAATATGAATAAAAACCCATGACACCCTATACTTGAGTAACTAATTTAATACCAAAGGGTTGTTTGCAGAGGTTTGTTTCAAATGCAAAGTCTGTATGTAAAATATAATATGTGTTAATAAGCTATATTTACAATTTAAATTATACACTACTGATGTACTGGGATCGGTAAGCTTTGTAATAAAGAAATTTATACTTTATTTACTTGTTCAGTTTTACTTAATTTATTCAGCACGAATTAATTAAGTTTTCATTCATTAAGAAATTTCTGTCTATCAAAGAAGCCTGAAAAACAACAACAACAACATATAGGCTCATTGGAAATACGCGCCTCTAAATACATTTCTGCAAAACTGAAAAAACGTACCTATATGTACAAATCACTGCAGTTTCAAGTTGAACACTTGAGGCATTAAAACTCACACAACTTTTATTCCTTTTCACACAACGTATGATTTACTGGCACAGAGTTTTGATTAATAAAGCCTAATTTTCATGCTATGACTTCAAAACAATTTTAACATCCTGGATGATTTGAAAACAGATACTTTTGAACGTTGTCGTCACATATACAGCTTCATATGCATTAGTTTACTAACCCATTACATTTGCTCAGTAGTTGACGCGATACGGTGTTGCACTGGAGTGAAGAAGAGCTCTGCTATGAACTCTGTGAAACTATGGTTTGACTAAACATCTCAAATTCGCATAAGGAAGTTAAAAATTGCACGGCTGCATCAACAAATGCATTTTTATATCACTTTTGCACTTGTTAACACTATCAGGTTGGGTTTGGTGTAGGGGATAATTCCAACATTATAGAGCATTAACCTCTAGCGACACTACCCCGATATTTGAATTCTGAACAGCTGCAATAGGTACCTCAAGCAGCATAATAAAAAAAAAACCCAGCAATGTGCACCTGTACCAACATAATAAAAATGTGCCACGGTCACGTATTGAACGTTTGTTTTAGTGCCATTATCTAGACATTTCACTTTGAAACTGAGGCGGAACTTGCAGTAAGGTACATATTTACAGTGTTTTAGAAATGTATAGAGGCATGTCATGAGCATGGGTTGGAAAAAATGTAGCCTATCACTGTTTTTACAAAAAGTACTGTCAAATGGGGCTGGGTTTTCACACAAATTTCACGATTTGATTTGATTTGATTTTAATTTGATTCTGATTCACAAGGTTGAGTTTCGTTTCGATACGATTTCATCCAATATCAATTATTTTGGATATTTATCAGGTTAGGCACATGCCAACAACTGAAAAAAAAGCCTTCAACTAATGTTGTAAAATATACATGAGAGTCAGTTGGTACTACCACTTATAATATTTGTGACCCTGGACCACAAAACCAGTCTTAAGTCGCTGGGGTATATTTGTAGCAATAGCCAAAAATACACTGTATGGGTCAAAATTATAGATTTTTCTTTTATGCCAAAAATCATTAGGAAATTAAGTAAAGATCATGTTCCATGAAGATATTTTGTAATTTTCCTACTGTAAATATATCAAAACTTAATTTTTGATTAGTAATATGCTTTGCAAAGAACTTAATCTGGAAAACTGTAAAGGCGATTTTCTCAATATTTTGATTTTTTTTGCACCCTCAGATTCCACATACTGAAATAGCTGCATCTCGGCCAAATATTGTTCTATCCTGACAAACCATACATCGATGGAAAGCTTATTTATTCAGCTTTCAAATGATGTATAAAGCTCAATTTTGAAAAATTGACACTTATGACTGGTTTTGTGATCCAGGGTCACATTTAAGGTTAAAATGATCTGATTTGTATACAAACGCTTAAATTACGCTCAACAAAGTTTTTATAATAATAAAGTTACAATTATATAATTATATTTCTACTCTGGCTGTCATTAAAACTGGATGGATTTATTGAAACATAAATTGAACACTGAAGAACAGTAAAAATTATAATGACTATGTTATATGGTGCATATATTTAGCAAAATACTCCTCTCTAGAGTTTGTTTTTCTAGCTGGCTAAGGAGTTTACTGTCATTGAATGTTTTTTTCTGAGGCAAATGTGACGTTACGTGATTGTTTACAAGCTGTTCTACTGACGTCTTTCCGCGGTTGAAACACTGATTGAGTGATTACATGGGACTATGGATTTGAGTAAGTTGTACTCTTCCTTTTACCATAGCTTTGGATGTTTATTTTGTGCTGTAACTGCTTTCGTGTATGCTCGTGACAGCAATCTGTCACTCCACATTAAACAGCACAAAACTGCATTTATTGTTTTGATAATGTAATAAAATGGACAGAATTTGAAATCTGAGACTTTGTTTCATATCTAAAGTAACAAAACACAAAGCTTACTGCATTTTTTTGGATGGGATGTGCGCTACAGTGTTCCTTTCATTAACTGAACAGGCTAGACTAATCGATTCTTTGGATATAAGAATCAATTTTGTTTTGTAAAAACAAAATCAGTAGTATTAGTAGTATTATTAAAATCAAGAAATCAATCTTTTTTTACCCAGCCCTACTGTCAACACTAATTTGTTTTCAACATTGATAATAATGTTTAAAATAATGTTTCTTGAGCACCAAATCATCAGTTTAAAATGATCAATCAATCAATCAATCAGTCAATCAATTTATCTATCTATCTATTTATCTATGTAGATTTTGCAAATAGAAACTGAGGTAAGCACAGGATTCTGACATAGCACTGAAGAATGAAAGATCTTCATCTACTGATACAGCAGTTCAGGCAAAGTTTTACAATATAAGATGACAGATAAGAGAGGGAGGAGACATCAAGATCAAGGTAAGTCGCTGAGTTTCCATTCATCTTCCCTCTTTCAAAACAAAACGCTTCTAGAAGAAAATGTTTGCATGACTACTCTCATATTTTGCTCTCATCACAACTATACAGATTAAACCATTAAGAAATATTTTGTTAAAACAAAAAGTGCCAGATATAGACAGGAAGAAATAATATAAAAATAAGATGAATGAGAAATGTTGACTACATCAATACAGTAGTCATTCTAATGTTGGCTAGTTGACTTAAACACAAGGCAAATCTGCACATTGACAGCCTGTTTTCTTGGCCTTAAGCTGTTGCTAAATGTTTCTCTTTAAATATTTTTGTTACATATACAGTATGACATTCCTATACATAAAGACAAGTACAATCAAGACCGGCCTGTGTATTTTTCACTTCTGGAAACTTGCTAGTTATTAAACGTGGATATGATTAACATGCCTGCTGCCCACCTAAGTAATCACCTCATTCAGCGCCACTCTACCAACATGTATTTGTACTTTAAACAAGCAGGCGGCAACACTGCTATCAAACCATCAGGAATGCACCGTACCACCTCTCCCGTCTGCTCCACGTTTCCCATTTGTACTTCACTGGTAGTCTTTGAATAATAATAATAATAATAATAATAATAATAATTTATTTGTATAGCACTTTTCATACATAGAATGCAACTCAAAGTGCTTCACAGGCAAAAAAACAAACAAAAAACAACAACAACAACAACAACAAAAAAAACATCAGCATGGTACAAATGATTCAACAAATATAAACAAAACATAATAAAATATAATAGAAAATTATAAAAATTAAAGACAACAAAGGAAAAAAGAAAAATAAGAAAAATAAATAAAAAATACACACACCTCACACACTATTATGCGCATAGGCAACTTTAAAAAGGTATGTTTTAACATGTTTTTTAAAAATATGAATACTAGTGGACTCTCTTACTTCGTTTGGAAGACAATTCCATATTTTTGGAGCATTTACTTAAGAATACTGAACATCCCTTATATTTTTAAAGCCTTTGTTTTTAGATCACTTTCATTCACACTCCACATGCCCAAGTGAACCACAGCAGACATGCCTCAAACATTTCCAGGCAATACATGTATACTGAAGTCTCCACAGCACTTTTGCAAAGGGAGTTAAAAATTACAATGGAAAAAAAGTGAAATTTATTCGCCACAAAACTACAAATACACAGAACACCAGATCACATGCATTCCTTCACTTTTTTTCCCTAAAGAATGATATAAATGTGGACTAAAGGAGGAATGCAGGATAGTGCCCTGAATGCTGGGCATTGGGAGTTGGCACATGTTCAAAAGATTTAAACCACAGGTATGGGCTTGAGCAGGTTTTCTACTTCAAACATGGCTGATGGGCACGTAAACATCTGGCATATAACATCACACTCGGAAGTAAATAAAACACTTACGTATTATAAACTGTTTAAACATTCCTCTGAAGGTTTCCTTCACCCATTTTACAAGAAATAGTTCACCCAAAAATTAAAATTCTGTCATTAATTACTCACCCTTACGTTGTTCCAAACCTGTAAGACCTTTGTTGATCTTCAGAACACACATTAAGATGTTTTCAATGAAATCCGAGAGCTTTCTGACCCTGCATAGACAGCAACAGTACTACCACGTTCAAGGCCCAGAAAGGTAGTAACGACATTGTTAAAATAGTCCATGTGGCATCAGTGGTTCAATCGTAATGTTATGAAGCTACGCAAATACTACTTATGCACAAAGAAAACAAAAATAATGACAAAAATAGTGTCAGTCTTCAATGTGTGTTCGTGCGAGTACCACACAATGATGTCACATGAACTTTTTTTCACTTATTTTTTATTAACAAACATCTTCTTTCAAGACATGTAGTGTGAAGCTACACAGATGAACTATTTTAAAGATGTTCTTGCTACCTTTGGGCCTTGAACGTTTCAGTTGCGTTACTGTCTATGCAGGGTCAGAAAGCTCTCGGATTTCATCAAAAATATCTTAATTTGTGTTTCAAAGATGAACGAAGATCTTACAGGTTTGGATCGACATGAGGGTGAGTAATAATGACAGAATTTTCATTTTTGGGTGAACTATCCCTTTAACTGAACTTCAAAACTATGGAATGTAAATTCTAATTCCTTAGAAAGATATTAACTGCTACAATGTAATATACTACAGATTTCTGCAATATAGTAACCCCAAAATTTCTACGCGTCTGCCTATCAAACATAGAAGATGATAATGAAGGTGATGCAAACTCTGATGCAAACATGCCTGAGAAGATGAGAAGATATTCAGAGCAGACAAACCTGTACATGCTACCTCCACAAAAGTTTTCGTACTGTCCAGGTAACTTCTCTATCACTGTTCTTTCACGGTTTGATGAACACTCAATCTCTTTAACAAACACAGAGTGTGTGCATGTGTTTGTATGTGTGGTGTAAATTAGCCACCCACCGAAAAAAGATACTATTTGTCAGTTTATTTAGGGTTTTACCACTGAGGGGGGTGAGGCAGTGGGGGAAATAGAGATTGGGTGAGAGAGGAGGATCACTCTCCAGCTAATCCTAAATGGTATTTACATCTCTTTCACACCACATTGTAAGTATAACCCCCCAACAGTACACACATACCATTTAATCTAATATCACTCAACCAGCAAAAGATTTTGATCAAGTCTACTGCTTTGGTGATATTTCTCTTGAGAAAAATGCCTCAGTAATGTATCTTCACACAATGTGTTAGTAATAGAAACTGGTACATTTACACACACACAGTGGGTACAATAAGTATTGAACATGTTATCATTTTCCAAAGGTGCTGTTGACATGAAATTTTCACCAGATGTCGATAACAACCCTAACAATCCATACATACAAATAAAACAAAACAAATAATTTCAGAAATTAAGCTACGTGTAATAAAATAGAATGACAAGGGGAGAAAGTATTGAACTACTGACATTTATTTAATACTTTGTACAAAAGCCATTGTTGGCAATGACAGCTTCAAGACGCCCCCCTGTATGAAGAAATATATTGCTCAGGTGTGATTTTGGCCCATTCTTCCACAGAGTCTTCAAATCTTAAAGGTTCTGTGGGCCTCTTTCGAAGAACTCTGATCTTTAGGTCTTATTTTCTATTGGATTCAAGTCAGGTGATTGGCTGGGCCATTCTAGCAGCTTTATTTTCTTTTTCTGAAACCAATTGAGAGTTTCCTTGGCTGTGTTTGGGATCATTGTTTTGCTGAAATGTCCACCCTTTTTCATCTTGACAAGGGGCAGAACTGCTTCCTAATTACTAATAGATAATTTCTAATTACTGATAGATTGCAGCTTACTTTATTACACATAACTTAATTTATGAACTTATTTGTTTTGTTTTCTTGGTATGTATGCGTTACTTGGATTGTTACCGACATCTGGTGAAAATTTCAAGTCAACAGCACCTTTGGAAATATATTTATTGAGAAAAATGGTGATGTGTTCAATACTTATTTTACCCGCTATATATATACATTTGTTTTGTTTTTTTTATGTCTGGGTGAAACTGAACTTTTGAAGTGCATGTAAACATACTTAATGTCTTAAACTGCTGTCAGATTTGTGAAGGTAACAAAGTATCTTCCAAATGTAAATTATCTGAGCCATATGCTAACTATACAACATTTCCTTCTTTTTTGTTTCTCCTCAAAGCATTTTGGAGAGACATTTGACAAGTCAAATTAAATAATGACTCAGAACTATATAATGAGATATTGAAGAGTGTTAAAGAGCCTTTGACTCTTCAGGGCATGAAGTTCAGAAAAAACCAACGGTGAGTCAAAATGTTTTGACTAGACTATGTCTAGTTTTTTAGGATTTCTAGTTTTAAGAGTTAAAGGGATAGTTCACTCCAAAATTGAATTTTTACTAGGGCTGGCAAACGATTAATCGCATACAAAATAAAAGTTTGAGTTTGCCTAATATATGTGTGTGTACTGTGTGTAATTATTATGTAATGTATACACGTTCATGTATATATTTAAGAATTATTTACAAGTACATGTATTTTTATATTATTTATAATATTTTGTACATAAATAACATATCTCTCTTAAATATATACATGAATATGCTTGTATTTATATATACACAATAATTACACACAGTACACACACATATATTAGGCAAACTCAAACTTTTATTTTATATGCGATTAATCGTGATTAATCTTTTGCCAGCCCTAATTTCTACTGTTAATTTACTTAACTAGAACCATTCTAGACTGTTTGCCTGAGGCTATGGATTACTGGTAATAATGTTCAGTTTCTTGCACAGACCGATTGTTTCACTTCATAAGACCTCAATATATCATCAAGAGCCATGAGTATTATTTGGTGCACCTTGAGATCCCTTTTAATACTCAAAAATGTGCATCTGCTGTCCTGCATTTTATAAATCACCAAGGACCACGCTTTCGGCTAAAAATCTTTTTGTTCTACTGAAGAAAAAAACGCACCTACATCTTAGATGGCCTGAGGGTGAGCAAATTAACAGAAAATGTTCATTTTGAGGTGAAGCATCCCTTCAACCCTTGAAACTAAAAATCCAATTCTAGAAAACCAGACAGTCTTTATTAAAATAAAGTCCATATTTTTTTAGAGTGAGCTATCATCATAGTGAGCAATGTGAGTGCCTGTTTTTAAATAAGTTTCTTGCATGGCTGCCTGTGTGCATCTCATGACCCTCTCTCTTCTCCTGCAGGTGAGATAAGACTGGAATTTGCTTGTCCTCTAGGAGAGAAAAAGCTATCAAGGACTGCCAACCCGCACCTTAGTTCCCATATCCTTGCATGTGACTGCAGCAAAACCCAGGCAATCCCGATATCATCCACTGAGTGGATGTTATGGCTGTGAACACAGATTGCTCATGTTTGTGTTGACTTCATGTGTGTGTTTGGGTTTTTTTGTTTGTTTTTGTTTTTTTTTTTGGAAAGCTGAGGTGCACCATTTGTGACTAGGGTTTTTGGTGGAATCCGTTACACACACACACACAGACATGTGCAAAGGCACACTGACGTATATTTGCATAACAATATTATGTATATACTGCACGAGCAGACATACACACATCCTGGCAAGTGCGCTCATATCTGCGCTCACACACATATCTGAAGCAGAACACGTACAGAATCCACACACACACTCATACATGTTCATACACCTTGACCTGCACAGTGTATGGAGTCCCTCAAGTATGAAACGTCCAAAGCAGACCCCTATGGTTCAAGTTACAAACAAACTCTCTGACCTGGTGACACCAGGTTCTGGCATCTCTAGAACAAAAGCTAAAATATCCCTGTTTGTACATAAACAAAACACAAATGAAAAAAAAAATAGATTACAGACAAAGAGCATTTTAGTCTTTAACTACCATTAAAATACACTTTGTCGTGTAATACCACGTTTCACCACTAGGCGGCCAGTACTGAAAGACAGAAGGGTGGGAATCGTGGCCAGGAATTCCATTCTGCTTTGAGTTAAAAGGCTTTGACATTTTAAAAATGGGAGAAAATCTGTTCTTTCACACTGCAATAGCTGCTCAAAAGGACATTTCTGAGCTAAATTGAGCGGTATCCATAAAGAACGTTTCTAGGCTTTCGGTACTAGAGCGCAGGTGCCTCCCAATCGAAAAAGTTTCCCCATTTCTTGATACTGTTTTTAGATATTGTTATGAATAAGTGAATATAATATATAAACAAGCTGCATGTGCAATAAAGAGCTGCTTCATCGTTGACAAACGATAGAAGGCATTTGCAAGTTTTGTTACCTGCAATGGATTGCAGGTAAATATCCACCTCATCCAGCGCTCTTTTTGTTTTATGACTTATAAAGCATCCCACTATGATGCTGCGAATGATTCTATGCGTGAGTGAATTAATCTGTATCAATGAATGCATTAAACTTTTTCCGACCTTTTTGCAAAACAGTTGGACCAGTTATTCATTCATGAATCTAAACAGACACATGACATGATGCTAAAACATTATCAGTAAAAATGACCAGACAAAGATTTATCAATAATAGTTTACGTGGGCACAGTGGTACTACAGTCCCAATGTCCCAGTAAAATAGGTCCAGCGATTGAGCCTGTTGTCCATCATGCTTCTGAACTAGTTTGCTTTAAGGCCTGTTCTGAGTATATTAACTCTCCAGTGAACAATATCTGTATCTTTAAACAGAATCATTGCCAAAGCAAGGAACTCTAGCCTCGAGGATATATCTATTTGTGGCACATTATAAAACAAACAGCTGGAACTGGCCAAAATAATCAGTGCCGCACACTGTCTTCCTAGTAATCCACATCAGGCAAACACATAGACACACTGGACTGGGGGTGGTATGTATAAACTGGCATTTTCTTTTTGAAGGACTTGAGGGGTTAAGAGGTTGTGTGAACAATAGACTGTGGTTAGATTCACTTATTGAATAGACCTGAGGGGTCGTGCAGTCTTGGTCTTGGGGGATGGGTGGCACTATATGTCTACATGCCTGTCCTGATGGCTAGCAAACTCCTCCCTCTATGAATGACAGATGCCACCTTTCACCTTGTAAACTGAGAAACAGAAATTGGGGTGGAACCTTAGGAGTAAAATGAAAGAGCTCCAGAATTCTTATTGAGATTCTGAACAATTCAACAGCCAATCATTGGGACGGGAAGCGCAAGCTTACATTTAAACTCCCTGTTGGGACGGGTGCACAACAATGCCATTTGGGAAATGTAGGAACATGATGTGTTTTGTTGTAAGGTCACCACATGTGCTCTTTATATCCCTTCTGTATTTGTACCTCTAGGAGAGGTCCCTCCCTAAACATGTCCTCACCTGTCTATCTCTGACAGCGGGACAATGAATTTCGCCACATAGTGATGCCATATCTTAGCATTTGTGGCAATGTATCCAAACAGATCCAAAAATAAAGCCATGCAAAGCATGTCAGAATAACTGGTATCACTGAGATGTAGAAGCAAACAAGACAGCAAATTATTCTCAATGAATAAGTTCGTATGAAAATTTTACAGATAAGAATATTTATTCCTTATTTCACATCAAGCTTGTGATGAGTAACTGGCATTTAACTTGTCAATAATGTCACATATAAATGCAAATACAAATACAGTGTCAGTAATCAGATTGCAACCTATTCACTTATACCATTTACATTTGCGCAACAAATCGTTGGTGCAGATTAGAAACCACTGCTGAGAGAAGATATTTACCATAACAACTGTGAGGTTAATCTTTATGCAATATTATATGCATGAGAACGACTACGTGAGTATTTATGAAACTACTGATAATAAATAAGTACAACATAAATAAGCAAACACAGCAACAAAAATATCTAGCATATAATATTGGCAAGAGTTAACAGAAAGTTTACAACTCTTATTGACTGATATCCTAAAAAAAGTTGCAGTTTTATATTTAACATTAATAATATATTTTAACAGGACATCCTGCATGTTTCTACACGCAGTTGAGACTATTAAAATGTGATGTGCATATCTCTGCACTTGCACTCAATAAAGTAGAGGCAAACAAACATAACGGACTGTATTTTAACAATTGCAAATGATAATCCCATGTTTTAAGTCACATAGAAGTTTCGCACTTGTTCTTACCGAGCGATACTTTCATGTTATAAAGTAACCTGTGTTTATAAACTTTAGCTGGAGCGTGTGTGATTGTTTCAAAGCAATAACAACGGTTGTTTCACTTTAAGATATAATGACTAAAAGTAGTAACAAGTAATGTTCACTTACCGCAGACTCCGATTTGCGCACCTCTGTACTTATAGTGAGGAACAGCAGTAACACCGCGCCGAGACTCTTTAAGTTCATACTGATTTTCAAAGAATCTGCCCTCTTAACATTGACAGTTACGACTATGAACACTTATTAAACTTATCATATTCCTGCGTTGAGCTACCTGCAAAACCAGCACGTTTTTTCAAAAGTTACAGAGAGATTCTTGTAAAGTCTCAAGGCTGTCCAGTGCTGGCAGCGCTCGCAATAATGTAACCGTCACTTTACTGAATCCCCCTTAACCTGCTCACCGCACTACTTCATATCCCTCCGCCCAAAACCATGGATCGCGGAACATACTAAAAGAAGGGGGGGCCCGGGAAGGTGTGGGGGGGTCTATAAAGTCCGTAAGATTAACATGTAAAATGTACAGTCTACATTTTAATATTAAAAACATTATTAATAGTGTAGTTATTAGTTAGAAATGTTTTATTTAATTTTATAAATGAGTCCATTTATAAATGTCTAAAATGTTATAAATAAGTCCGGGCTTCGGGACAATTTTCAAGTTATAGTTCAGACACAGCCGGGCCTCGGGTCTGTTTTAGGCTTCTCCTTATTTTGATATTTTATACATACACTAATTATGGTGATGAAAACAAAGCAGGTTTAAATATTCCGATGTGATTGCGATTTCAAAGGTTTTATAGGCATGGCGAAATCATCATCATCACATAGCAATAAGATTGCGTGTGTTTGAATCGAGATCGCGACCTTTTAATGAATAATCCATATGAGTCTGTAGCCTATGTATTTTTGTATGTCATAATTTGCACCAGACCTCAAAAGTTACCCGGGCCCAATTTTCATTATTATTATTTTTTTTATTATGCTCAGTAGTGTGTGAGAATATACATTAATGATACTGTAGTTTACAGAAGTGGCACACTGTTTACTGTTAAGTTTGTAGTTGTTATCGCTGTTTGTTTAGAGGCAAAAGCGAGAGGCGCGGGTGATTGACGGGTGAAAATCCCGCCCTCTTTTCAGAGCACAGCGCACTTGCAGCGGTGCGTGAATCGACTCCGCCGCGAGGAGCAGAGTGTTCCCCAACACAGAAGTTTCTTGTGAGTGAACTTCTCTTATTCTCAGAGGACAAACAGAGGCAAAACTTCCTAAAATACTTATTGCATGTGCAAAGTTATATTTTCATCTCTCGATTAATTGTTTATATTTATCCTTATCTCACTTGTTGCCCTTCGAAGTGGACGAACCGCTCACCGGATTCTCAAATGAATAGGTTTGAAGCCATTAACAGAGGCTTACTGTGAAGACGCCGAGGATACATTACCTGCGTTTTCCTCGAAAGCTTTGCAACATGAAGTTTTGGTAAGTACATTTCTATCTAGATATGTCATTTTATTACGCGTGGTTACAAATTCAGATACTTGGATGTTACACAGTGAACTGTCAGTTTTAGTCACCGAGTTAAATAAACCGCATTATTTCTCTCGAGCATGTATGATGGTTTTGTTTATTTCCCTTCACAGGAGTGTTGTGTTACCTGTTGTCTTGTATGCGGTGTCTGCACGAGGGGTAAGTCTGCTATTATTCTTAAAACACATAACAACATTTCCCCTTGTGGTTTATGTCGCCAGTGTTTGTTTGATTATTTGTTATTTAATTGAAACTCTAAATTGTTCCTAGTTGTATACATCTGGCTCATCATGTTTGGGTTAACTTTTGCAAACATATTTGGATGTTTTTAAAAACACAATCACGTACCAAAATATAACCTGTTAAGTTTTGTGTAAACATTTGTGTGCCTTGTTAAACTTGTCAGATGTCAAGAGTTCACAATGGTTAGTTACCGTTAAAAATGCATCATTTTTTCAGTGTATATTCTTGTTTGATTTGTGAAGCGTTTCAGTCCTCTCATCACCTAACTGACAAAACACTCCTCCTTCTAATTAATATGCAAAGTACCCTGTTTCTATTCCACACCCATTATGACGCTCACTACTGTAATAAGTACTACATTCATGGATATATGAAGAGTTCAGATGCAAAACCAGCTAAAAGCCATCTCGATCAAAAATGAGATAATGATACTGAGTGAATGCTCCTGACACATAGTATACGTCCATCAAATACTTTTACTTCAAACTCGCTAAATTCCAGCCTCAGCCCAATCAGAAGTGCCAGTACTTACATAGAAACCTATACAAAGTAGCCAGAAAGAAATGCTCATTTTAAAGAAATACGTCAGATGGATTTAAAGGCTTTTGCATCTGAACTCTTCATGTATAGATATATATTATTCTTCCTTAGTTTTATTTTTAACAAGAATTTGCCTGCACATTTAGTTTGCATAAATTTAGTCTAATTATCAGCTTTGGCTCCTGTTGAAGTGATTATAGCAGTATATTGTTTGAAATACATTTTTAAGTAGCTACAGACGAACCTATAAAGATTAGTGGAGTAATTCAGTTTTGCTAATCGGTGGGGAAAATTTGGAGGTAGTAAGGTGCATGTTTAATTGGTTTATATGAATGCTTATAGAGGTGTATTATTTAAAGTTATCTCAGGAGGCTTTATTTGAAAGCTAGTTGTGATTTGACTTTTCTAGATGTCTACAGGAGTTAAAGAATGTGGAAAATAGGGCCAGAAACAGAGTCTTGTATTTATTAAGGTTAAATCTTATTTTGGATGGGCTCAAGCAGACATGAGGGTAGTGCAGGTGGGATAGTGAGTAGCGGCAGTATAGTCTAGCCATGAAATAATTAGAGCCTGCTCTAACAAACAGCTTAGCAGAGTAGTAATTAATGGAGGACTGGATTTTCCTCATGTTTCGTGTGTAGCATGAAGCAGGAAGACAGTTGCTTCTGTGTGGTTCGCAGTGGTGAATGGGTCAACTAGAAGCCAATTAGTATGTTTTGTATGGGGAAAACGGGGATAAAATTTTTTATTGGGAGGTTTTGACTGTGTTGAGGAGTTCATTTGTGTTGAAAAGAAACTTGTAGTCGTGAGATTTTAGATGCCTATCTATCACCTCACTTAAAACATAGATCTGAAATATCTCCTGTAGAGTGTGTATCTATCGATGCTTCTTTGTTTTTAATAAAATACTTTAATAATCTTTATGTAAATTCTACTTCCTGTAACCCAATTTAAGTTCCAAATCAACGTCCTGTGTGGGGTGGCCAATTCAAACTCACACTCATGAACTGAAAAGGAGCCAGTTCTTAATTCTGAATTTTGCACACCCCTGGTATGTAGTCATAAAATCATTGACAGAATCCAGTCACATGTGATCGCAGGAGCTGCATTTAGATGCTTGTTCATGCCAAGTGTAATCTCTGTGAATGCAGAGACATTTGGTGGGAATGATGCACAGCTGACTGTTGTCAGTACTCAGTACAGTATATAGATAACACAATTGAGTATTTTGATGTGGGTGGAGAACAGTAAGGGGCCTAACATTGATCCCTGCGGGACACCAGTGGTGTTGGTGGGAACTTCACCCAAAAATTAAAATTCTCTCATTAATTACTCACACCTCATGTTGTTCTAAACCAGTAAGACATTCATTCATCTTTGGAACACAAATTAAGATATTTTTATGGAATCCGAGAGTTTTCTGACCCTGCATGGACAGCAATGCAACTGAAATGTTCCAGGGCCCAGAAAGATAGTAAAGACATTGGTGAAACAGTCCATGTGACATCAGTGGTTCAACCGTAATTTTACAAATCTACAAGAATATTTTTGTGCGCAAAGAAAACTAAAACAATGACTTTATTCAACAATTTTTCTCCTCCAAGTCACATCCTCCACCATTATAGAGAGTACCACAACGTGAGCATTCCTCTGCTTGTAAACAAGGCGCAGCTCATGCATGTTGTACGTATGCATCGTGGTACTCTTGTTGTTATTTTTGTTGTCTCTACTGATGTCACATCGACTGTTCTACCAATGTCCTTACTATGTTTCTGGCTTGGAAGCATTTCAGTTACATTGCTGTCTATGCAGGGTCAGAAGTCTCGGATTTAACCAAAAATATCTTAATTTGTGTTCCGAAGATAAACGAAGATCTTGGAACAACATGAGGGTGAGTATTTAATGACAGAATTTTCATTTTTGGGTGAACCATCCCTTTAAACAAGTGAGAGTAGATCTCACGCCAAAAATGAGCCCAGACATAAAAAAATGTACATCATGGACCCATACAAAGAAATGTCAAAGCATTGCATTTTAATCAGAAGTAAAGGTCAGCAAGGTGAACGTTTTCAGGAGAGTGACTAAGCAACTCTCTTAATGTAGACATCACTTCAACTCAGACTTTTTGGAGGTAGATGGAGCTTGTAGAGGGTCAGACCTCCAACATCATTCAGATAAGGTCATCAAGAATGAGGAGAAAAGTTCTTAAGAGTCTTTGATGGGTTCAAGACAGAGGTCAGGGTTTTAGGTGAATGGTTTTACCATTCCTTTTTTTCCTATGGGCAAGAACAATCAAGCTTTATTGCAGTGTGCTGATATTTAACAGCAATTGTGAGCTTCTACATGGATTTTAAAGGGTTAATTGGCCCAAATTCTTTAACTGGATTATGAGGAGCAGGGCAATACAACGAGCCAGGTTTTAGTGAACAGGAGAAATGAAAAGTAGGAGCCTGTCTCACAACTATAAAGACTGAAACCTAAGTGGTACTGTCAAACCAAAAAATTATGCAGTTTATTTGCTTTCAGTGTAATCTCTCAGTTATAATAATTTGTGATGGTTGTTGATAAATTGTATTATTGGCTATTTAAGACTAGGGGTAATTTACAAAAACCTCAAGGCAAATGGCATAAAAATTTGGCAAGGACAAGAAGAAACTTGTATGTGATCTCAAGCACCGGATTAAAGTTTTAATTAGACCCATTTAAAATAAAGTTTCACTCTTGAGTTGCACACCTGGAAAGATGTTTTAGAAAATTCTAGAGTTTGTGTATTTGATAACGCTACAATATAAATATGAAATGATAAACTGAGTAGGATAGCAGGTCAAATATTTATATATGATATATGGAACATTCACTCCATATCTTTTATTTTGATTTACATGCATAGATATGCCCATTTTATCACTGCTGACAGTTTATATCTCCAGACATGCTGTTCTTGCAATGACTTTGTGCATTAAATTCACTTTTCTTGATTATTGAAAATAATCTAAATTGTAATTATATCTAATAGCCTTTCTGAAACAGACTGATGGTGTTTGTGAGTGTCTGCATAATTTAGGACAGTATCCTGTCCTACTTAGTACTGGAAGAGGTGCAAAGCCTTTTTGATGTGTACTATAGCACAGCTTGAAAGAAACCGCAACGGAAATATTTGGATGATAACTACCTCTCCTATACACCATATCAGCAGAGAGAGAGAATGAGAGAGAGGGAGAGAAAGAGATATAAAGCGGTCTAGAAAAACATGAACTTTAGCTGAGGGGTTTTGTGCTTGAGCACAGTACAGATAGTTCCATAGATAGTTTTTCAGTATTTTAACTAGCCAAAGGCAATGGATTCCAAGAGCTATAGGTACACACAGAGTTAGACATAATTGTCCTTTAAAATTCCTAAAGCTTTGACTCAAAAATGTGCTTGTTTTGAATATTTAATATAAAAGTTTTATCCTGTAAAATAGCTGCATTAGGTGTGGGATAAGAGAAGAAGGTGGATCATAATAAAAAAAAAGATACAAAAATATGCATGACTAATCTTTATTATCATTCACTTCTCACACTTTCACAAGACACTGTTGTGCTCTTTGTGTGAATATTGTCTTAGTGTTATCACAGAGGACTCCCCCATGAGAAATTCCTAGGCTGCCTGGTACGTGTTGAGAGTTTTTCTGCACTTTTCCTTGCTGCAGGTGTCGCTTTCTGGAACATTCCTCCAGGTCAGACCGAGACACTTTGTGATTGCTTTGTGATTTGTTAGTGACCCTCCCTGTTTGAACCTTCCCTGGGGCACAAATTCTCTATGCCCCTTTCCATTCATTTAAAAGCTGTAACACCAGGAGGTAATGTTTATGGCCCTCTATTTGATATTAGGATAAGTGGATTGAGACAGATGAGTTGTCAACTCTAGACAATTGAGAGCATGATGGAGAAGATTACTGTTTCTGTGTTTGTTATATGTTAAATATCACATTAATGGTCCAAATTAAGTTTAGTAAGAAATGAAATAGCAACATAGAGAGCTGTCATATAACAGATACTTTTTATAGCAGTTTACTGTAGCTTGAAACAGTTCTCCTGGATTGACCTAAAGTCAGTGTGAATGTTTAATAATTTAAAGGGTTAGTAAACCCAAAAATGAAAGTTTTGTCATTAATTACTCACCCTCATATTGTTCCAAACATGTAAGACCTTTGTAGCTTCTTGTAGCTTCATAAAATTATGGTTGAACTGATGTTACATAGACTATTTTATTGATGTTCTCACCTTTCTGGGCTTTGAACGTGATTTTTGTTGCTGTCTATACAAGGTCAGAAAGCTCTTGGATTTCATCTAAAATATTTTAATTTGTGTTCCAACGATGAACAAAGGTCTTACAGGTTTGGAATGACATGAGGGTGTGTAATTATTGACAGAATTAAAATTAAGATGGGAATGAACTTCTTTTAAAGGAGAAGTTCACTTCCAGAACAAAAAATTGTGGATAATTTACTCACCCCCTTGTCATCCAAGATGTTCAGATGTTGTCTTTCGTTCTTCAGTCATAAAGAAATTATGTTTTTTGAGGAAAACATGTCAGGATATAGTGGACTTCTATGGTGCCTGTGAGTTTGATCTTCCAAAATGTAGTTTAAATGCAGCTTCAAAGGGCTCTAAACGATCCCAGCCGAGGGAGAAGGTTCTTATCTAGACAAACTATCAGTTATTTTCTAAAAATTTGACTATTTATGTAATTTGTTACTGCAAATGCTCATCTCTTTTTCTCTTCTAACTGTTTTACCTTACTTACATCGCTGTTTTCCCTTTTTTTGTTTGACCCTCCTTGTGTGTTCACTTTGTTAACACTGGGTCGGTACTTCTGCAGTGAGGTAAGGTGATTTTGAAGTTGGAGGAAAAAAAGAGATGAGAGTTATTGAGCCTGAATGCACAGAGTTCAAGACGAGCATTAGAGGTTAAAAAGTATATAAATTGTCCATTTTTTTTTAGAAAATAACTGATAGTTTCACTAGATAAGACCCTTCTTTCTTGGCTGGGATCATTTAGAGCGCTTTGAAGCTGCATTTAAACTGCATTTTGGAAGTTCAAACTCACGGGAACCATAGAAGTCCACTATATGGAGAAAAATCCTAAAATGTTTGCCTTAAATCACATAACTTCTTTACGACTGAAAAAACTTGGATGAATCTGTCATTTTTTTAGTCTGGAAGTGAACATTTTTAGAATGCTGTTTCATGCATGAGACGTTGCAAAAGACACAAGCGCAAGTCAAACGCGTCCATGTTTACACAGAAAAAACAATGGGAAAGCAGCACAATCTAATAAAAAACATGAAAATCTACTGTATGTCTGATGTTTCATGTTTGCATCATGGTAACAAGTTGAAAGCTGCTGTTGATTGTTTTTACAGAACTTTTATAGTTAATAATAGTCTACTGGTGTACCTTCAGTCAATTTGAATTGGAATTAACTTGACATTTGAGAATTTTTAAAAGCATTTTCCTCATATTATTTCTGAATATATAATATGCATAAGACAAGTTTGTACAAGATGTAGCTGCAGTTCATGCATCTTTTCTGCAGAGATATTTAGCAAATGATATTTAGCAAATGATTTGCACATGAAAACTTCATGTGTGGTGCACTTGAAATAGAATTTTCTTTAACTAGAGGGTTAATAAAGCAAAAGTTACTTGAATTATGTTGTAGTTACATTTTCAAGTTGACTAGTTAAAAATCGTAAAAAATCAAGAGTCAGTCGAACGTTCTGAAAAAATCGAGATTTTAATTTTTTGCCATATCGCCCAGCCCTGCTGAGTAGATATTAAGTAATGTCACTGAGAGCTTACGCCATACATGGCCTGCTTTTAGTGTATAGAGGCTTGTAGTTGTACATGAGAGGGATCCTTCAGATCTGCACATTTTCACAGTGCCAAAAAGCAGACAGTTTTATTGCTTTTTTTCTTTCATGAGGATGGATAGCAGGCTGTATGTAGATCTGTGTATGTTTGTGGGAAAACGTGTGTGGGCTGGCTTTTACTGCTTCCCTGTGTCACATCTCCAGCCAGGCTCTTCTATAATGTCCTGCAGTTACAATCAATACAACATGAATTTAAATCACAGCACGCTACTGTGTCATGTTCAGCTGCTAAGGATCATTTGATTTCATGCAAAGTGTAAAGTGTCTCTTTCCCTCAATGTCTCCTATATTCTACATGGTCATTTTTTGCCCATCACCTAATGGTCTTTTTTTATCTTCTCTTTTTTTCTCAGTCCCCCGATCTCTTCTTCTCGTTGAACCTTTCAAATCATGCAGCATGTAGCTCTTTAAAAGTGTCAGTAATAAATTCCAGAGATTTGGGAGATTAAAGTCTCGGAGGTGTTGACAGATTTCTCTTCCACAGCTGATTTAAGAGAGTGACGGGTCTAAAGGCATGCCAGTGACATTTTTGTCTTCGTCTTGCCATCAGCTCTGCACCTATGATAGAGCTCACGAAGATCCATGTTCACTCTTGTTCAAAGCCAACAAAGGGTCGAAGGTTATGCTATGGAACAGAGTGAGAGTATGTGTAGAGAGCTTCATCTTAACATTCTTTCCTTCACTCATGGGTTTCTGATACACTGTAGAAAAGAAAAACAGAGAGGAAAGGACAGAAAACTATTCTAGCATTCTGGGTGTCTGCTAAAGCGTTGCTAGGTGGTTAATCGCTGACACACACGCACAAAAAAGATTAAAGAGAGATTTTCTGATTTGTACCTTTTTTTGTTTGCCAGAAATCATAAGTCTGATCCCTTCTCTTCATCAAGTTACATAATTGGAGATATAGTTCATTTCCCTAGCATAGCGGGTGCAGGAGATGGGTGTAGAGATTTGTTTAAACATCTACCTCAAGTAATAGCAGTAGGATTTCTCCCATTTAGTGAGTTCTCACATGGAGAGTACGTGGAAAAACAGATAGATGAAAGATTGATGGGTTGATGGAAGAAAATAAAAATTCCCCTTAGGGTTTAAGAAGAGTTTTTTTTCTGCGTGAAGAGGGCCCCATATTATTGTAACTTATAGGTAGGTTTATGTTTGTGTTGTTTTAGTTCATTGTACACGCCTTGTCTTGCACCATCTACTGTAGCCTTGGGCTGGATTTGCGCTTTGTTTTAAAATGGATTTTTGCTCTTTTCTCTCTGTTTTTCTTTCATTTGTTGATGGCTGGCTTGCTTTCACTCATTCTTTCAACTCCTTCATGTACCCCACCCTTCTCTGTCATCTGTATAACCCTCACAGAGAATTAGCATCCTCAAGGCAAAAACCGCCAAGCACACTTTTGTCCATCTATACGTTCACCATTGTTGAGAATAACTCTAACATAGACAGACATAGAAGCACACTAATATTTTGTACCAGCAATAAGTATTGGCAGTGAATAAGCAAGTAAATATTGCATTTATACCGCATCTGTGTAATTAATGCATCATGCAGTTACTCTGTGTTGTGCTGCATGAAATCCTGTTACTGAAAAAGCTGTGTTTATTCATCTGTGTTTGGCCTCTTCTCCCTCTCTACGGGACTACATCATCCATTCTTCCCTTTGTTTTTCCAATTTTGTAATTAAATTGCATTTTAAAATACTTCTAATCAGACTACAGTTACTTTTTTATGGATTACATGATTACATATTATTCACACAATAGCAATAAATTATTTATAGATTTTCCCTAATTCTTTTTTTTTTTTTTTTTTTTTACATTTCCCTTTTTAAAATGGCCTATACTGCTTATATAAATTCAAAAGGTCTTCAGGTTTTCTGGACATTCACACAAAGATCAGTCAGAGGTGGTGACACAGCATTTGACCACTGGATTTCCATAAATCATTTCAGGTTTGAAAATTGCATCAATTACTGATGAACACATTGATTTTTATTCGAATGATCACTTTGTAGGTTATTTAACCATGTATTTCTGTGTCTTTGGAAGGCTTTTGTCTTTCAAACACATTAAAATGTACAAATGCACAAACTTTTTTGTCATCTGATTCTAGGGTGACCACCTGGCAATAGATCTGTTGCAGGACATAGATGTGATTTTGCGGGACAATGCGGGACACGTGTGAGACAGATACATTTTCTACTGTTATGCTACGTAAATACTGATTACATCTGTTTTCATATGCTCTGATTTATTTTTATGAGCACGCACATGTATGCGAGTGAAAGCGCGTCTTTTTTTATTGTTAATAGACTCTACCTGCGAGAGAAGAGATTTGTGCTTGCGCATTTTGATGTGTTCCCACATTACAATAAATCGTGAGTACAAATAGAGTAAAAATAATAAAATAACACCATAGAAACTGCATCAAACAAACTATTAAAATAAGAAGAAAGCCGCATCTGAAAGCTGCCTCGATTTTTAAATTGGTTAAAACGAATAGAGAACATCATGTTTTTCCGTGTGCGTGGTGGTGGTAGATCACTTGATGAGGTCCGCAAATCCTTTGCATGGAAACTATGCCAAAAGAATAAATAAAAAGCTTTATTAAAAAGGCAAAAGAAGGCATGGACTTTTCTCAATATGATAATTACAAACCAACAGACTGATGAAAATGTGGGACATTTTCTCAATATGCAACATGTGGGACAAGGGGTGAAAATGCGGTGCGGTACAACGCAAAGCAGGACAGGTGGTCACCCTATCTGATCCTCTTATATCCTCTTTTATATACTTGAAGTACCCCTGAGTTTTTAAAGTAAGTGTTTTAATAATTAAGTATCACATTTGCATGTTTATTGGTTCTCTGATGTTGGTTAATGTTCACATAACATGCAGGTAAACAAATAAAACAATAAAAAAAATTTTGTACAGTTTTTTTTAGGGCTGCCCCCTAATAGTCGCATGTTTAGAGCAGAAAAATCTTTAGTCGAGGGCAGCCCTATTTTTATTTTTGTTGATTTTGAGGTGATTTATTTAAATTTTATATTTTTTAATATTTAATTAATTATTAGCTTTTCATTAAACTCACAAACAGCAGTTTGTAAACCTTGACATAACATAATGTTTAATGCACGTCATGTTGTTAATAACAACAAATGGAATATATTTTCTTATTCTTTGTATTTTTATGTCAATATGGTACAAGATTATTCTATTTAAATCAATGTAATAAAAAAGTTAGGTCAAACGTAATCTAAAAGTAATCTAAAAGTAGTCTGATTATATTACCTAAAATGTGTAATGTAATGGATTACGTTACTAACTACATTTTTTTGTCATGTAATTTGGAATCAGTAATGGATTACAGCTTGTAAGTAATCTACCCAACTCTGGACCAGTATAGAAACCGAAAGTGTAATTTACATTTTTTTTTAAGAAACTGTGATTGGTGCTTGCCCATAATAGAGCCAATGTTTTCTTTAGCTATTTTATTGTATGTCTAGCAAAACATTTCTTCATGTCCTGTCAAACCTAAATGAAATACTTTCTTGCATTGATGCCAAAAAGTCAAATATTTGTTCTGCAGAAGAATCTAAGTCGTACATATTTGGAGCGACTTATTCAGGATCATATTCCTAACCATGATTGTAAATAAAACTACCATATTTTCTGCAAAATAATTCTGAAAGTCACACCGGGGCAAAATTGCATAGATGAGAGGAAAAACAAAGATGAGTCACACTGGTGTATAACTCTTTCAACATTTTATCATTATTCGCAAATAATGTAAAATACCAGTAAATAAAACAAAATATTCACAAACATTATAAACCTTATTAACTGTCGTCATGTGAGGAATGTGCTATGCAAAAAAACTTGGGTTCACGTAATGCTCTCATTCGGCACAAATCCAAATATGTGCACTTTGCTCATGTTTTTTGCGTGCTTGGAGTGCATTATATGCATGTAAATCGCTTTGGATTATAAGCCGTAGCACGTTTCGGATGATGAAAAAATGTGACTTACATTCCAGGAAATACATTACTGGTGATTCTTACCTTAACAAACACTTCTACACCTCAAGCATCAGAGTGTGAATCTATAATGTTACAGTGAAATCTACTGTAGCATAGTTTAGCACAGCACGGTCAAGTACCATCATGTGTAAAGCATCGAAAGTATGTGTGTCACGTTATTGTTAAATAAGAGATCATTTTAGTGGTAATGTACATGGCTGCAATCATTTGGAGTTTCACTGCACTTCATCGCTTGCGGATGTTAAGACGGAATGAAAAATGGTGTACGTCAGCTCCCCTCCAGGCCTAAGGCCCTGGAGCTAGACATTCCCGTGATGGCATTTCCAAATCCGTGACGGGGCAGGCCTCAGCTTAGTCTCCAACCGTTGGCTAAGCAGCTGAACCCCCTCACCTGCAAAGAGTAGTAGACACACCCACCGCCTCTGATCCGCTGTATTATTACCCTCCGCTCTGATGCTTTTTCTTTTTCCTTCTCAAACATTTACCCTCCTGCTTAATCCAAAAATATCATATCTTTCCTGAGACCACCATTTACTTGCTCTCTGGTTTCCCCCCTCGTGTCGCCCCTCTGTCCTGTCTTGAAAGAAGAGTGTTCTTCCTCACTTTCTCCATGACCTTTTTATCTGTCTGTCTCACCTGTCTGTTCCCGCTTAACTGCTCCAAGGCAGATTTAAGGCAGGTCTGCTTTTTACTGCTTTGGCCTGTAAACGACAATGAAGGTGTACTGTTTGTTAATTATATTAGTGTGTTGGTGTAATCACATGGGCAAGTGGAGAGAGTTAAAAAAGAAAATGGGGTAGTGGTCCTTACATTTAAAGATTTGTATATACCAAAGATTTGAGCTGTTTCAGAAATAGTTTGGTGAGTTTTTATTGACTGTGATGAGTTTGTCAGCTCATTGGTTGGTTGAGTGTCCTCCAGCCAAGTCATTAGGTTTCACCATGTTTTACAACCAAATGTGATCTGTGGTTTCTGTTTAATGGCCAAGATTTGTACCTTTGGTAAAGAAAAGCTGTACTGCGTTGGTTCAGCACAAGGTCACAGCACAAGAACTACTAGGCTGATCTTAACAGTGATACACAACGTGTCTCTAACTAGTGTAATCTGGACCACATTAACTCTTTCCGTGACCCCCTTAGGAAGTTTTAAGCAGTTAGCTTTAATAAGAACATCATGTTATGTTAATTCAGTCAGGTATATTTGTACAATTTATTTAGGCTTTTACTTATTTAAAACTTCAGCAACCAGTACACTCCCAGAGTAAGTTTATTTGCTTAGACGTTGCTCTTTTAGAGTTGAAGTTCTCTATTATGACATTTCAACTCTGTCGCTAATGTTTCTCTAAAATTCTTAATGAGAAATGAAATCTCAGATATTTGAACGCAGTATCATGGACTTTGGTATTGAGACTTTATTGGAATTTTTTTTCTGAAACTAGAGTAGATATGAAACTTATAGAAGGCTAATAAGTAAATTATAAAGTGTAAAATTTAAATTTAGAAAAAAAATCTCATCTTAAAACATCAAAATATAACTGTTCTACAAGAAGATTAAATATTTTGTATGCTTGCGTGTCATATGACTATTGAGGGATAGTTCGCACAAAAAATGAAAATTCTGTCATTAAGACCTTTGTTTATCTTCAGGAAACACAAATTAAGATATTTTTGATGAAATCTGAGAGCTTTCTGACTCTACATAGACAGCAACGCAACTACCACGTTTAAGACCCAGAAAGGTACTTGGTCATGGTACTTTCGTGAACGTGCATCGAAGACAGGCACAGAAGAGAAGAAATTGTTAAATAAAGTTGTTATTTCTGTTTTCTTTGTGCACAGTATTCTTGTATAGGGCTGCAACAAACAATTATTTTGATAATCGATTAATCTAACCATTAGTAGAATGATCGACTAATCGTCGATTATTCCACTGATTAATCAGTAGACTTTGATTTATTATTCAGCTTTTGCAATTATTTAAAATATAAAGCTTCAGCTTTTGGAAATCGTATTATGTAATTACAATTATTATACAATTAAATTATACAAATAAATATATTTGGCACACAAAATGAGATGACAGAAAGAGATACTCTTATATTCACCATTTAATTAGCTAAATAAAAAGTAACTGAATGACATCATTCTGCCTAAAATCTCCTTTTGTGAGTCATATAGATAAGAAACAAAATAAAGGTAAGTGATAAGATTTATTTTGGGATAAACTGTTTTATTCACAACATAATCTCTCTAAAAATACTTTATAGGGTTATGATAATCAAAACAGTCCTGGGCTGTATCAAGCTTTGATCTCTGCAAATCATTTTTTTCCTCACTTTTCGTTATTGAGAAGAAAGCGTGCAGCATATATTTATTACTTCTTCTCTTGAACTGCATCCAGAAGGGCTGAATTACAATCTTGCACTACAGTGCCACACTGGTCAAACAGCATTATTGTAGGCTCTTACATTAGGTCTTATGAGATCAAATGACTACTTGACAACAAAAATATTTGCAGATTTTTTTTGTTAACATTGTCAATAATGTCGACTAATCATTTCAGCCCTATTCTCGTGGCTTCATAACATTACAGTTGAACCACTGATGTCACATGGACTATTTTATCAATGTCCTTACTACCTTTCTGGGCCTTGAACGCGCCGGCTGTGTTGCTGTGAGCAAGGGTGTGAGGGTGTGAAAGCTCTTGGATTTCATCAAAAATAACCTTAATTTGTGTTCCGAAGGTGAACAAAGGTCTTATGGGTTTGGACCAACATGAGTAAACAATTAATGACAGAATTTTTATTTTTGGGTGAACTATCCCTTTAACCAACATTAGAGTACTGTAAAAATGCAAATGCGTTGAAATATTAATTTTAAAATATCAGGGAGTACTTCAAGTAAATATTTTAAGGTCAAAGAGCTTCAACTAAGCACAGCATCCCTGGTCGAAGAGAAGCAGAGTTCTCAGCTTTTCTATATATTTTGCTTTAAATATTTTCTGTGAGCCTTCCCTGTCCTATCAGTCAAAGAGGACATGTAACTGGTTGGAGGACATTATACATATACATGCGTGCATACATGTCTTTATGTTTATCCCCTGATAATGACAACCAAACATGAGTGTGTTCCACACATCCTGCAGTGCTGTAAATATTCAACTCTGTTTGCCTCAGGACTCCGGCGGTCTGGGAGGAAGTGTATACAATCTGTCTCTGTTCTGTTCATTCATTAACATCCAGCTTTGTAGTATGGATTACATCAAACTGTGGTCAGAGACACAGCAGGTTTTAGTAGATGAGTTTGGCTTAAGGCTTACAACTTTGTTTGAAGTTCAGGAGCAGCATGCTTTGACATCTTTGCACATTAGGTCATTCCCTTAGTCAAGAACTTTTTTTCAGTTCTCTCTTTTTTTGGCCCTGCTTGAGCCAACGTGGGAGGACATTACCTTTCGTTAATGGGAAATGTATAACAACATACTTGCATTGCTGATTAACTGTGTGTAATGATCCGTTGAACTGGTTCAGAGATATGGCTGAAATATCCAGGCTGAAGTAATTACATCTGTATCGCAGTCTTCAAACCAAATGGGACTTCAACCTCACCAGGCTTGTGTGGTGTAAACCATTAGCTTCAGCTTCAGCACTTTGTTGAGCTATAAATTGGCCTCCCAGGGGGATTTAGTCCACTGCTCAAAGCCTAGTGCCGATTTCCTGTGGCGATGATGGACAAGAGACTCCTTCTCTTAACACTTTGTGCTCTTGGGACTTGCATAAGGCCAATCGCTGCCCTTTTCTCTAACTCAAACTGAGTTTTAATGTTTCCCTGGTGTGGCTTCAAAGCCTTAGACTCTGACCTACTGCTGAGTGGTGGTTTCCTGTAGCGTTCATAGCAGGTGGTCTGCACAGTGTCGGCCTGCAGCCTGTGATGCTCAATTTCCTTCAGCCTGTCGTAAGGCCGTTCCAGGCTCTTTCTGCCTGTTGAGAGTGATGTAAAAATGCCAGTTTCACTGGAACTTTGTGAGGCTTCATCAGAAGTTTGTATAAAACTTGCAAGTGATCTTGGATCGCTTCAGTAGTGCAATAGTCAGTGAGATAGCATTGCTGTTAGAAGTTGCATCATCGTAAATGGAAAAGAGTAAAATGGAGAAGGAAATCAGTACATTTAATAGATGAAATTAAATAAACACTAAAAAATCTGTAGAAAAGCGAAAAGGGTACAGTTCCAAAGTAAGATATTGCTTTAGTAGTTTTTCTCTGAATTAGGCATTTCTTTCGAAAAGGTGGTTTACATGTGGTGAACCTTAAATGCTTTTACATGTGTCATGCATACACAGTACATTTACAGTCTCACATGTTTGGACAGTTTGACAAACATTGGAAAGGTTATATATCACTTTTCATGTCTTTTATTTACATGCTATGTATAAACTCTGTTTCATGTTGTGTGGACCCAAATGCGCTTAAACATACCAGGATGTTTTTACAAGCTCCATATGGGTCTTCCATCACAAAAGATACAAAAACCATAAACATAAACCCTAGAAGTTGCATATGCTGGTGTGGTTTGCTCCATGCTGTAAATCAGAAGAATCTCTGGCTCACCGTGAAACAAAAATTGTGTCCCCACTTGGAATAAATGAATCATGAGTTGTGATATATGCCCATCTATATCCTACCTGGAGAGCTTTGATGCTCTACATGGTTGGGTTGTGTTTTTCCAGCACACTTTCTCTCACACTTTCTCACTTTTTTCCAACAGAAGTATGGGTCCTTAAGTGTGATTGCTAAAAAGCAAAATATTTTCTTATTCTCATTCCAAAGGATGAATGCTTGGTCATGGACATTTCCAAGAATAGTTTACAGAACCAAGCTGAACTAACAGATTTTAGAGCACCGCAAACTGAGATCACACCAATGGTCCATGGTCCCCTTCCCCTACTCAACTTTTCCTTAACATGGGCCTGTGATATTACTCCAGCTTTCAAGTTCTGCTTCACACCGGCCAGCAAAGTTTTCCTATACACATACTTTGGACCGAAAGAGAGCATATGTAGGATATACCTATGCCTGCCCTAAACCGCTTTCATAAACTTAACTTAACATTTCAGCAGCCAGTTGATTCCCAGAGGATTTTTTTTTTTGCTCAGACATTGAACTCAGACAGTTCTTTATTATGTAGGTTTGCCAGGTTTCACAACTAAACCCACACAATTGCTATTCAAAATAGACCAAAACTAGGCCAATTGCGTGTTGAAGGAGGTCCCCCTTTAAAAATCCCGCGTTCCGGGGGATAAAATACACGTTTTTTGTTGCGGTTCCCCTGATAAATTCATATTTCACAGGCTAAATATGATTTTATTAGGGTCGCTTCAACTCAACTTTGCATCAAAACAACAGTGTTAAAGTAGCCCAATTCCTCTGGAAAACCGCAGAATTGGCAATACTGTTATTATGTCTGTAGTGTTTCTCTAAAGATTCTTAGGGGGTAATGAAAACAGACATAAGTAAGACAACTGTTGTATGGAGCTATGAAATGAATGTGGATAAAACAATGTAGATGCCTTGGTTTTGGAAGAATTTGATAAGAAATGTTCATATTGAAACGATGTTTGACTGCAGTATCATGAATTTGTTATTGTGGCAAAGACTGAGACATTTTTTTAAATCAGTGAAGATGGGAAGTTTAAATAAATTTGAACTATAAAAATGTGAAATTTAAATAAATAATTTTAAAATTAAAACAATCAAAATAAAACTCCATTTGTTTTTCTGCATGCCGTGTCCTTTAACCACCATTAACCAATACAATGAATATGCAAATGTGTTGTTCAAATTTTAAAATATAAATGTAAAATCTCTAGGAGATCTTTAAGCTGAAACAGAAGTCTCATTTGTGACGATGGGAAAAAGCTTTCACTACATAATCATCCTGCTCAGATATGGAGAACACAATATTTGCCCCCAAGACCCTGTTTGTCCAACACATTCTCATTGCCAACTTGTCACATACTGATGCTTGTACCCCAAGGGTCAGTACCCCTTGGCGTCACTTTTTGATGCACAGGGTACCCCTTTAGCGTGCAGGGTCCTCCATTGGTTTAAATAAGACACCTTTGCAAACGCAAAAGGCATTTGGAATTTTATCGTCATGATTAAATTACATATTGGGTAATAATTTTGCCATTACTGCAAATATGTTGGGTTGGGTTTTTTTTCCAAAACAATTTTTTACACTATTTATACACTATTTACACATTTATGAGCACGTAAACCCAACCCTCTGCCCCTAAACCTAACCATTTATCAATATAAAACACAGGATATAACAGGCAGATACAACTACAGTCACAATTTATTTAAAAAGTATTATATATATAATAAATATCCCAAGACTTCCGGCAAATCAGTAGATTTCTGAGAGGAATAGATGCAGTAGCCTTTGCTTTCATTTTGTGACAGCCTTTGCTTTTATTTTTGTCTTCATATTAATAGTGCATCATACTATTCACATATTTAAATACTAGACATTAGACACTATAACAATGTGTATCCTCTCCCCAAATTAACTTTCTGTTAATAGATAGACAGATAGATAGACAGACAGACAGACTTTGGTCTTGGCTGAAATATTTTAAACTTATGTCTGTGTTCATAATGCAGTAGTAAGTATTGCTTAAAAGTCAAATATGTGAATGGATAAACTTGCTTTATAAATATCGATAATTATCTCATCACCCTGTTGATAGGGTGTCATGTCAGTGCTTGTGTTGCTCTGGGCTCCACAGACTGCTGGGCTGAAATAAGCTCTGTTGAACTCAGGGGTTGCCACGGGCAAAGGATCTGCTTCGTTACAGACCCCAATCATCTCAATAACACACTAGCCAGTGGGGGGGTTTGGCAGCACACTGCCCGAGGTGCAAGGCGGAGCAAGAGTGGAATGACATGAATGGATTTTAAAAGGCTAGAAATCAGAAGTGGAGTGATGGATCTGATATTGACCAAAGATCTAGCCCTGGAACAAGAATGCAGATAAAACACAGAGCATGTTTGTTTTTGTGAGGATAGGCGATCTTCAGGTGTACCCGATGGGGGCTCACGCTAAGACATGTTGTCTTTACTCACCCGCTCCTCATTCCTCTGAATCTATCTGTCCTTTCACGTATTCAATTTCCCAGCTAAGGGAATCATGTACCTGGAAGACTAACTTCCAAGCTGCATTCCATGGTGTTAATATCTATTAAGGGTTGTTTTTCTCCAAAGTCTTATTGACTGTAAATATTGACAGTGGAGTGTATCCAAAAGCCAATGGGGGGAAAAAAACTTTTTCATGATACAACAAGCTTGTATATGTTCGGAATTTACCCTCTAAACAGATCTCAATCGTAATAGATTTAATGGAAAGCCCAGGGAAACTGCTCAACACCTGTGAAAACATAATTAGATGAAACAAGATTGACTGTAAATATTTTACTTAAACTGAACACACAAACTGATTTTTCCTCAAATAATTCTTAATTTATTGAGTTGTTAAATTAACAAGCATGAGAGTTTAGTGTCCACCAAATGTTTACTTAGGTCTTCTGCAGTGTTAGAGGCTTCCCTGAAATAGATAAAGTGGACTGAGCTCATGCCACCAGGTAGTCTGAGCTACTTGATGCTTGTTTGACCCTTGCTCTCCTTCAAGTTTCCCCATTCATCAAACATGCTTTCCGTTTCCTCTGCAGATCTCAGTGGATTGTGATGTCTCTGTCCATCAAACCATAGCCTCAAAAAGATTTAAGTTTAAGATGCAAATGTAGCAGAGGTATAAATCCTGTTTCCGCCACTGAATAAAAAATAGAAAAAGGTAATTGCGCCTTTTTAATCTTACAATTCTGACTTTTTTTCTCACAACTGAGAGTTTACATCTCGCAATTCTGACTTTTTTTCTTATAATTGTAAGATATAAACTTACAATTGCGTGTTATAAAGTCAAAATTGCGATACATAAACTTGCAATTTTAAGAAAAAAAGTAAATTCTGAGAAACAAAGTCAGAATTGCAAGATATAAACTCATTTCTGACTTTTTTCGTAGAATTGAGTTTATCGCGCAATATTTTTCTCAGAATTGCGACGTCATTTCTCAGAATTATAACGCAGTTGTGAGTTTACATTTCACAATTTCACAAAAAAGTCAGAATTGAGGGAAAAAAAGTCAGAATTGTGAGTTTTTATCTTGCAATTCTGACTTTATTCCGTGCAATTGTGAGTTTAAATCATGCAATTCTAAGAAAAACGTCAGAATTATGACTTTATATTTCCCAATTCTGACACAATTGCGAGATTATTTCTCAGAATTGTGAGTTTGTATCTCACAATTCTGACTTTATAACATGCAACTGCAAGTTTATGTATCGCAATTTTGACTTTATAACTCGTAATTGTGAGTTTATATCTCACAATTTTGAGAAAAAAGTCAGAATTGCAAGATGTAAACTCGCAATTGTCGGAAAAAAGTCAGAATTGTGAGATACAAACTTGCATGATGAATCACCAGATGTTCTGCACTATTGTTGTGGAAATGCTGTGGAAAGTATCTACACGTGGTAAAATGTAATAAATAGGGCTGATTCAAACATTCTTATCGATAGCTGCATTATTATGCAATTATTAAATTAACCAGCCATTAAATAAACAAGCATGCTTGTGGCAAGCAGTGGACTTTCTGTATGGGCCTTCAAATTAGTTATTTGTTACTGATGGTTATTTATCAGAGGCCAGTTAAATGCATTTGCCTTTGATAACCTGAAAACATTATAGATACTTGGAGATCATGTGAGTAATTCAGTATGAAAGAAACCAAATTTTGCCTGTTTGCGTGTGAACGTGTGTTTATATAACATGGAATGCCAGAGAGGGTCTCTCTGGTCATGCCCAGTGACAATCATTTGTCAAAAATCAGATAATCATGACGATAAACAGCTTTTCTTGAAACGTCAAACCAAAGCCTGAACTGATGAACATACACAAAAGAGAGCAAGGAGTGCACACATTTATTTTTCTGTCTTTTGTGAAGTGAACATGGGAACATACAAACACATATACGTTTGCACGTTAGCACAGGTTCATGTGTTGATGAGTGACGATTAGTTATGTGATGGGGGGCTCTCAGCTTCAGACTGGGCCTCATTGCACTGTCATTAACCTTGGATGCCGGAAAGTCAACCGGGCAAAGAAAGGCCCCCTCGGTATTGAAAAACTAGCATAAAATTCAAAATAGCTTTTCACACAGCACAACAGCTCCTGTCATTCTACACCCACAATCTGAAGCAATGTCAGTATTCAAACAAGCACAACAAACAGTAAACAAACAAGATAAAAATTTACCTGATAAAAGTTTCTATACATTATAAACCTGACCTGCATCTGCCTACTTTCTTTTTATAAAGTATGCAAAAAACAAACAAATTCATAAGTTTGAATTCAGAACTACGTCTGTCCGAATTTCAGAAGTGGACACTATACTGACTATACTGTCCCATGAGGCCACGAGAGAGGAGTATGGAAAGCGACACAACTGACATTGTAGGTCACAATTATACTGACAACGTGATGAGGGTAGTATGAATTTCATTCATGCTACAAACATTCATACTATCTATTTTTAACAGCTGTGAAATGTGTGATTTATTATTATTAATCACCTATGAATAATGTTTACCATCAAACTGTGTTTTGTACTGTTTCTTTAATAATAATATATTTTGTCACTTTTGTGATGGAATTATCCTGCCCCTGAATTCAGCGGAAAGCTTACCAGATCTCCACTAATTCTATCCCACAACTAGAGTAAAAAATGTGTATAAAGTGAGTGAGATTGTGTGTCTGCCTATAATGGTGGGATATGCATAATCTTACCCTTGCAGAAACATGTCAAGCTTTTGTCTACATCTCAGTTGAAAAAGAGGAGGTGAGAAGAGATTGACAGGGAGAAAAAGTGAGTTTTTATAGAAATGCATGGTTTCGAAATACACTGAAGCTTGAAGCAACAGTAACTATCCACCTTATTTTTCAATGCGGAAGTAAACTGTTTTCTGGTAATGTGTTAGACGTCCTGTCATAATCCGCCATAGGGAAATAATGAGAAGAATATCAAAGTGCAGTAAATTTGCACTACAAACCAGTGTGTTCGTAATTAAGACAATACATTAAAATAATATGATAAAACACACTCGTTTGCAATATCAAGCAGCAAAACAAGCTTTTTGTGCAGCTAAAAATAGCTGGAAGTGGATGAGACCGGAAGCCAGACACAAAAAAAAATACAAATGGCTGCACCCACTCTTACGGGAAAAATAAGGTGGATAACTAGTAATTTGTTTTTCATTTTCACTTATTATTTCCTACAAAAATTGGTGTGATGTGAATGAAGAAATGAAGTTTGGTAAATGAAACGAGATTGCATGTCCATTGAAGTAACTCATGAAATAATGTTAGACACATGGAATCCTGGTCTCATTGTTTATACATAGGTATTAGTATGCCTGTTTTTATCCAGGTAAAACAGTTCTGTACAGAAGATGTGTACTTGTGCCCCCTAACGTATAACAATGAAAACACGTATTCTAGGAGCACAAGTATAGCTCAAATATATTTAGACTTTTTGTAAGTATCACGTAAATATTTAAGTAAGTCAAGTATACGTAAATGTCATTTTAAGTATATTTCTGAGAAGTACATAAAAAGTAGACTAAAAGTAAACTTTTCTATTTTTTTGTTTAAAAGAAGTATACTAATAGCACACCTGAATAAACTTATTTTTCGTAAGGGCTGTCCATCACAGTCTGTGTGACTCTGCTACTTCCTGTTGAGTTTTCTTTCTGCGACCAGCTGACTAATTAAAATTTGGTTGACTAAGCCTCTTCTCATCGACTATTGTGTAGTTGGCTATTAGGGGGCAGCCCTAGTGTTTACCTTATATGTGCATTGTTGCTATTGTTTTTTCTTGATCATGCCAACCTTTTCTTCAGTGCAACTGAAATCCTTAATGATGCAATTGTTGGTTAATTAGCAGTGTGTTAATTCAAAAGCGTAATTATCATCTGCCTGTAGAGACTTTAATGACAGTAGCAATTTCACAGAAACACTAGCCATACTTGGTCTCTTTCTGTGATTGCTAGTGCGCTTTCTATGTTGTCAGGGGGACCATATTGGCAGCCAGCAAGCAACAGGGTGTCACAGTAGGCGACCGTATTTCAACAGCCTTTCCCACCTCTTCGTTAAGAGCGGCCAGCTCCACTACATTCCCATTCACTCACCCCCCTCTTTGCAGTGCACTGACCAGGCCTGCATGCCCTATACTTCATATACTGTTTATACTTGTTGCTTCATGTTGTCAAGCCTTTAGAAAGCAACAAAACTGCATTATGCCCCACTTTGGATTCCTCTCTGTTAAACCTTTTATACCTCAGTGTTGTTACTCTCACCTTAAGAGCTACTACAGATTTGACACACCCTCCCCTAGTCGTGTTAAACAGGCTACCATAGTGACCAGTGATTTTCCCATAGTCTATAAAAGGTCAGGAGAGGGCATATCTCACAGAGACCCAATGGCCACCAAAAGAGAGTACATAACTTTTTGTTTAGTTTTTGTGTTACCACAAGCCAGAATGGGTAAAGGAGAGCAACATAGTCAAGTTGTTCAGCCACATTTAATGAAAAATCCCAGCAAGTGTTGAAAAGTGCCCTGTTCTTGTTGATTTAGTCCTGCTGTATCTGGCGGAATGTTTCCTGGCATTAGTGTAAATCTTAGACATAATACCTCACAATGTGGCCTGACCTCCCCTATTCAGCCCACATCTCTCTTGATTAACAGGAGCTTGTTGACGTTGTTAAATAAAGCAGTCTCTGTCACATTTTTATGCACCACCTGAAAGAATTCATGTCAATTAATGTGATTTCCCAGTGATGACAAAAAAGGCGAGTGACTGGCTACTGTGAAGTGAATGTCTTAGAAATGCTGTGAGCCAAGAACGACTCTGTCTGTCGAGTTCAGACCAGCTCAGTTAAGGTTTAGTGCTCTCATTAATCAACAGCGCAGAGAAAGCATGAAAAGAATGTTTACAGGTGACAAAAGAAAAGCAATGCTTTGTCTCAATTCATGTTTGTTTATATAAATAAGAGAGGGTTTGAAGGCAGTAACTATGGGTGGTTAATTTGTAACCTTGATATTTGTAAGAAAGTTGACTGTTATTGTGCTTTCTGTTCACATGAAGAACCTTCAGCACTTTTATAGCTAATCCTGTAAGCTCCTGGATTTAACAGGCCTCACCAAATCCAGTGTACGCGCGCACCCAAACAGACAGAGAAAGTAAGCTCTTACACTCTCTTCACCTTAGTCAGACCCGTGTGTTCACGACCTCTACAGCGTTTTAGGGATACATCATCAAGCCCAGAGGGTAACTGCACCTAATGGCCTGACGTTAACCTCTGCAGCACCCTGGGAACTCTGGATCCACATGCTGGATTTGATAATAATCAGCGGAGCATGACCCCGCTGCTGCTTCACTGCCTGTGCTGAGTTCACAAGGCATTTTTCAGGTTAAGCTATTGACATATGAATGCTGGTGGGTGAAGTTACCACACTGCACACTGGAGGACTAATGGAAAGATATAACTGTGCTGCCTTCCTGTAGCTGGATCTCATTCACAAAGATTGCACGAGTTGATACAGTTTATATTTTAAGTACAGTTTTTGTTGCTTTGGATAAAAATGTCTGTCAAATGCATTGTCAGTATAGATATCATTGTAACTATAGATGGATATTTTGATCAATTTGCACTGCTAACATTAATTCAATTTAAAAATGAGATCCTTTTTGATGTCTCTCTACAAGATCTTTTTCATAATTTATAACTATTTAATTGTGCAGTCCATTCTTTAAAATGATTTCAGATACAGTAGTAAAACAGGCAGTTATCATAAGAAGTCATAAAAGAGCAACACTCACACGAAGTGTCTGTTTATAGTGTGTATCAGGAATGAACCTGGATTCTTCCCAGGATTGATTTTCAGCCCTTGTGTTTTTTGCACAGTGAATGACATATGGGCATATATGGATAGATCTGAGATCTTGGCATGCGTATCAAAATCAGTTGAAACCTGTGTATTCTTAAGTGGTCTTTAACATGACATACTGTGCATCTGTAATAAAACATAGTGAGCTGGTAGAACATTTTAAGGTGTCATAATTGCACCTGCAATGTAAAGATGGTTCCAAAAAGTACACTGTACAAAATAATTTGTTGAGTCAACTTAAAATAATTTGTAACCTGGCTGCCTTAAAATTTTAAGTTCAGTCAACTAAAAAAAAAAAAGCGGATACAGTTCGCAATGTTAAATTATACTAAGTGACAACTTAGATATTTGAGTTGCATCAACTTAAAATTTTAAGGCAGCTGGGTTACTTACCCATCTGTTAAGTTTAGCAAACACAAATATCTAAGTTGTTACTTAGTACCACTTAACATTTCAAGTTGACTGAACTTAAAATTTTAAGGCAGCAGGGTAACAAATTATTTTAAACTGACTCAGAAAATTGTGTGTTTTTTTTTCAGTGTAGGCAGAAATATTATACTTATAATTATATATATATATATATATATATATATATTTAAATTTGTGTGCCGTGTAGAGTTTCACTTTGAGTGTTTCGAAGATTTTGAGGAATAAAACTGCTAAATAAAACTCAAAAGCATACCATTTAAAGAAAATACATTACTTAAGAATTTTAGATTTTTTTTTTTTTAAATGAGGCGCAACAAATGAGCATGATGTTATTGTTTATACAGTCATCAAGAATATGCAGAGTGAATGTGGGCAGCCATGCCATTGTTTTCAAAAGTCTCAGTTTTAGTCCGTTTACGCTAAAACGCAACCCCAGAGTTTTCAAACTAAAACAGGGTCTGTAGCGTTTTCGAAAGTCTCTGTTTTTAGAATCAAAAACGCTGGAGTAGTGTAAATGACAGGTATAACCATAGCAAAAGTTTTTCTGTGACCAAGGAAGGTCTCCAATTATCATTGTAAAGGACCCCACAGAAAGGGGTGTGGGAGGTCTCACTTTGTCTCATGAGCTCCACTCAGCTCCTGCTGTGGGACCATCAACACCCTCTTTCCCTTTCACTGTCCACTCCTACAACTGGACTTCAGAATCCAGATGGCTGGGCAGCTCATGCTTTAAACCTGCCTCTTCCTCTGTTATCAGATCTATCTTATCTGTTTTTTACACTAGAGGAAATGAAGATTTTACTTGATTTACGCTTATATAAAAACACTGTGTTGGGACCTTTTTGGCAAAGGAAAGAAAGAAAGACAGGCAACAATTGAATATCTGCCAGCAGAGGAGCCAAATAAAGCCAATCACAAATCACTCTGGGTTTACGAGTTTAGCATCCCAGTAAACCCCCATTGCTAAAAAAGAGCCCTTATTTAAAGCCCCTGCGTTCTCACCCCCTACTTTGTCTCTGACCTCATATTTATCGCTCCCTCTTGTCAGGTGGGGGTAGTATGTTTTTGTCTATGTCTGTGTTTGTAGTTGGGAGTGTTTAGTCTCACGTTAAATTAGCAGTAGTGGTGTGGTGGCAAGACCTTATAACATGGTTTAAAAGTATAGTTCTTACAAAAATAAAAATTCTGTTATAACTTACTCACCTCCATACCATTGCAAACCCATAAGATTTACCAGTCTTCGAAACACAAATTTAAAATATTTTTAATGAATCCTTAGAGATTTATGTTCCTCCATTAAAATTCCAGGTAATCAGTATTTAGAATATCCAAAAGACTTACTAAGGCATGAATCCATATAAATCGAGAGTCGTGGGTGACGCAGTCTCCAGGGTGACACAGAGAAGAAAAATTGTTGAATAAAGTTATTTTAGTTTTTTTGCGCAACAAAAAGTATTCTCATAGCTTCATAAAATTACGGTTAAACCACTGATGTCACTTTTTTGTCAATGTTTTTGGTACCTTTCTGGACCTTGAACGTGATAGGACCCTTGCTGCCTATGACATGACATGAGCTTGAGTAATTGATAGAATTTGCATTTTTTTTGGTGAATTATCCTTTTAACTCAAATGAAATTGGATCTTATTTTGAAGCTCACTTGATTTAAATGTTTTGAATTTAATCTCAATGTGTTGACTTCTAAAACCCTTTTGGAAATATTGTGTGGCAGGCAGCCCACCATCAGCGACACTCAAAATCTTAGATTTGTCCTATCACTAGATATTAAGGAAACATCAAAGTGTCATGGTGACCTTCAAGGAGGCCAGGTCCTCACGACCATGCTTCCCATGGAATTCCCATGGAGTTTTCCACCTCAGCGTCTGTCTCACACAAAGCTGTCTGTGTATGAAAAGCTTGTGGAATTTCAGAGAGACGTCTTTCTTGTCTCTCTATCTTATGCTTTTGTCTCTTCCAACTTTGTTCTTCTGTCTTGTCATCATAGACATATTACTAGAGACCACTGTAGACCTTTAATCTCCTTGACTGAGACAAGAGATTCAAGAGACTTTTCATTCCTGTAGATCTTTCTCGCTCTCTCTCTTACACACACACACACAGACAATCTCATCTCTTTATCCTCCAGGTTGGCAATCTAATTGAACTTATCTTTTTGAGAATCAAATACCTTGCAACCTGGGTAAATTTACCTTGCTAATGTAACACCTCTTACCAACACCCATCTGCCCACTTCACTTCTTCACTTCACTTCACAGCTCCTTATCAGATAGATCACATCAATGTCTTGTTCTCTCCCTCAGTTCAAATGTAATTTGCAAAATACTAGTTCCTGTTGTTATGCTTATCTTCTCTCTGCTAATTATCTTTCCTCTGTTATCTCAAAGTATGGCATGAAAAAGAGACACTGACAAAAATGGGTGGGGTGGTGGGTCATTAAAACTTTTAAGAAACATTTGTGTGGAAATCACTTATCCAGATATCAAGCATAAGCACATTTAGGGCCAAGTGCAGGTGTTTAACAGAGCTTGGGAATAGGACAAATATGTGTAAAGGTTATGGACAGTTATAAACGTTACAGAGGGTCTGATTGACAGCTTGGGATGACAGCACTCGTCTAGTTTTTTCCACTGAGAAGCAGTGACCTTCAACCTTTTCCCTTGAAAGTCTTTTCAGGAATTCTTCTCACTTGTGACAATTGCTGCAATCTATGCAGCTGTTGCCCAACACTGCACAGCTGTATGCTAACTTTTCTTGTTCATCCCTTCTTTGCATCTTTCCATGCTAACTGCCTGGTGGGGCAGCCAAGACTGGAGGGTAGGAATAAGAGTGAAATGTTCTTATGGTTTTGGAACCACATGAGGGTGAGAAATTAATGACAGACTTTTCATTTTTGGGTGAAGTAACCTTGTGAAGTGATTTGTCACAGGGCTTTAATATGTACAAGACTTAATATATATATATATATATATAGCAGTTGCATCCTGTGTAGATGTGCAAGCTGGTCTCTATGTTTAGATGTGCTAATAGTGGAGTTTCAGCTGAAAGCCACGCTGGGTTAATTGTGGGTGTTTATGGTTTGAAGCAGTTGGTGTATTTTGCGGCTTGATTGGGAGCTAGAGCGGGCGATGATTCATTCAATTAAGCATCTCCATTCAGCACCTGTTTGGTCTTGTTATTAAAAAAACACCACTGACAGGGGGCATGTCCAGTCTCACAGCTAAACCCCCAGCCCAACCAGTGTTAAGACAAGGCATGATTTGTGGCAACCAGCAAGCACTATTCAGTGCCAGTCAGCCTGATATTAGAGAGAGTGATAGTAATCAGTGGCTGCCAGCTGCAAACCAATGAGCGACGTGTCCAGTCACATCTATTCCTTGTCACCTCCCTCTTTCCGCCCACTCCCCCTATTATTTTCTTTTAAATGCCATTTCAGCAGATAAGGATTTTAAATATGCATGCTGTTTCCTGAGTACTTGTTGGTGTTTTTCTTAAGGTAACGATTTGAGGTTAAATGGTTAGTTCACATCACAAAATCTTGATCATATATGTATGGAAGGCGCTAAATAAAAAAAATATAAAAAAGGTAATTGCAACTTTCACAATTTTGCCTTTTTTTCTCACAGTTGCGAGTTCTTGCATCTTTCAATATTTAGTTTTTTTTCCTCAGAAAAAAAAGTTACAAACTCAAAGACTTTTTTCTCAGAACTGTGAGATAAGAACTCTCAGTTGTGAAGTATAAAGTCAGAATTGTTTGATATAAACTCGGAATTGCGAGTTATAAAGTGAGAATTTCAAAATATAAACTCTGACTTTTTTCTCAGCAAATCTGACTCCTCAGAATTGCGTGATATAAACTTCCAGTTGCGAGATATGATGTCAGAAGTGTGAGACATAAACTCGCAAATCTGACTTTTTTCTCTGAGTTTATATCTCTAGTTTATATAGTTCTGACTTCATTACATGCTGTTGTGAGTTATTAAGTCACAAATGTGAGATATAAACTTGCTTTTCTGAGAACATATTGGTCTTTTTTCCCTCAAAATTGGACTTTATAACTTGGAATTCCAGGTTTATATCTCAAAATTCCAAAAAAAGTCAAAATTGCGGCATATAAACTTGCAGTTGTGAAAAAAAGACAGAACTGTGAGATACAGACTTGCATTTGTGGAAAAAAAAAGTAGAAATTGCAAGTTTTTATCTTGCAATTCTGACTTTATAACTAGCAATTGCGAGTTTATATCACACAGTTCTGAGGAAAAAGTATAAATTGCGAGAAAAAAGTCAGAGTTGTGAGATATAAAATTGCAAATGTGAGAAAAAGAGAATTGTGAGATACAAACCTGCATTTGTAAGAACAAAAGTCAAAATTGCAATTCTGACTTTATAACTTGCAGTTGCAAGTTTATATCACACAATTCTAGTAAAAAAAAGTCAGAATTCAGAGAAAAAAAATCAAGATATAAACTTGCAGTTGCGAAGAAAAAAGAATTGTTGGATATGAACTTGCATTTGTGAGAAAAGAAGTCAGAATTGCAAGTTTTTATCTTGAAATTATGACTTTATAACTCGCAATTGCTAGTTTATATCACAATTCTGACTTAATTTCTCAGAATTGCAAGTTTATAGTTAAAAAAAAAGTCTAAATTGCGAGAAAAAAAGTCAGAATTGCGAGATATAAATTCACAAATATGAGAAAAAGACAGAACTGTGAGATACAAACTTGCATTTGTAAGAACAAAAGTCAGATATGCAAGTTTTTCATCTCACAATTTTGAATTTTGAAAAATAGTCAAAATTATGAGATACAAACTTGCAACTGCAAGAAAAAAAATTGGCAGATACAAACTTGCGTTTGTGAGGGGAAAAAAGTCAGAATTGCCAGTTTGTATCATGCAATTTTGAAAGAAAAAAAAGTCAGAATATTGATATAAAGTCGCAATAATGTGTTTTATTTTTTTTTTATTTAGTGGCGGAAATTGGCCTCCATAGATATGGCCTTTTCCTCTGCCTCTCTAAATGGAAGTGATTTGTCGTTTTCTCAATAGTAACCAGAATGCTTTTGTTTTGCTGTTCTGGTCATTGCTGTTAGTAAATACCTGTGTGGCACATTTGAGCATTAATGTCAGTAATTATATGTTTTCCTGTAGTCCTTCCAGATGTTTTCCTAAACAACAGTGAGAGGATCTTTGATATAAAGCAGAATGCACAAATACATTGCCCGCACAACTCCTGGTAACACCTGGTTCACTACCTAAATCCCATCATCCATCTCTCCTTCCCCCATCGCTGTGACCTTCTTCAACCCTGTTTACAAGAGACTTTGATTCCTGACCCCTGACTTCTGACAGACTGGCACATCTGGTCAGGTGTATATGAGCACTTTGAGCGATATGAATTGTCCTGTTCTCAGGCAAGACGTACAGATATGTGACCGTACACACACAGACACAGTGATTAGAGCGGTGCTAAAGCATTTCTAAAACAACCACCTGTCAGTTGATAGTCTGCAGTGGGACAAAGAAAAGCAAGTAGAAAGTAATATACAAAAGAATCATGGGATAGCTTTCATCTTTGCTTTTCAAGCTTTTGTTTGCCCCCCTCAGGCCACACTCAATCTTTTCTTATCTTGTGTGTAGCAGTGAGTTATGAATTTTCTCTTTTCTTGTTTTTACAGTTCCACTCTTTCGCTCTCTCCCTGTGTAGCAGGATTAGTTATGTATCCCGGCCGGAAAACACGCAGAGAATTTGTGGCCGTTTGTAGTCCTTTCTTCACTTCTTTTATAAAAGTTAAGCTTCTCACTGTCATATTTGCTAGGCCCTGATTCTTCTGAATGAACCCTTTTTTAACTTAAACATCCTTGCAAAGAAAAAACAGAGGAAGGTGCACTTCAGAAACTGCTTTGGTCTTCTGTTCTTCCTTATCTTCTTTTCTCTCGCCGCCCTCCTTCCCTCCTTTCTCTCATTTCTCTCATTTCTTCAGCACCCGCCCCTCTCTATTCACAGCCCTGGGCGTCTTTTGCCATCAAAGGAGGACTGGCTTAATGGTGTGTAGGTAAGTCTGTTGTCAGCCATTCACCCTGCCCATGACAAAAAAACGAAAAAAGAAGTTGGTCTCCTAACAAAGGACATGTCCGACAGGGAGATATTTTAACCAGATCATGGCCCCACTGCAGGAATCTGTGAATAGGGTCATTGTTTTGAAGGAGACAGAGGGACAAGGGGGAAGGGAGAGAGAAATTTTTTCTTTTCACCTATCTTTCTGTTTTTGAAAAAGTAGTTGTAAAAGTTAATGAAAATTAGGCCTTCTAGTTTAACACCTCCCGTCAAGATAGTTGCATCCTCCATCACCCTTCCTGTGTGTGAATTTTAATGTACTGAGGAGACTGAAGTGAGCTAAATCTGACTTTTGTACTTATTGTATCACTTTACAATAAGGATGTTAACATTAGTTAACTACATTAGTTACATTAACAGACAATGAAAAGTGCTTCTAAAGCATTTAATAATCATAGTTAATTTTGACATTTACTAATACATTATTAAAACCAAAAGTTGTATTTGTTAAATTACTTAATGAACCTGAGCTAATATGAACTAACAATGAACAGTTGTATTTTAATTAACTAACTATAACAGATGTATTGCTCATTGTTTGTTAATGCATTACCTAAGGTTAACTAATGAGACCTTATCAGGGCTGTGCCCTTTTGAGGGGCATGTCCTGAAACTGAAAAATAGTTTTGCCAAACTATTTTGAAATATAATTTAAATAATTATGTCCAACACAATTCAAGTCACAATAGGACATTATAAGAAACTATACCGTCACTATAGCATATCCAACATGTATCCGCCTACCTGGCAAAAACTTGATATTGTTGAGGACCAGGAATGTTGGTCTCATGAAGGTCTAAAATAAGCCAGCAATGAAAAAAATTAATAAAGTATAAAATATAAAAAATATATATATAAAAAGTACAGTTGCAGTGAAAAGTTTAAATTGTACCAGAGCTCCCCCCCTCCTGATCCTATATATACAAACATGAACCATGCGACCATATAATATGGTTTAAATGTTAATAAATTAAGTGTATCAGCAATCATAAATCAAAAAAGAATTTTTTAATAAATATATTTAGGTGACAAGAATCACTCAGTCGCTTTGTGTCAAACTGAAATGCAGTTACAGGTTTTTTGACCAGCGAATGTCCAAGTAGAGATGCAATGCTACTGTATGCACAGGCTATTTAAGCGTATTGGCTATAGACTAGATGGCAAAATACATAGTTAGACTTAGACCTCAAATACATAAAATATCAGCCTTTATAGACACAGTGTTTCTTGCGTAAAGAAAACGCTGTACGTATTCAAACAATAAGATCTTTATTCACCCTTGCAAGACTGTGTTCATTCCATCAAGATAGAGGGGGGGTGGAGTTATTAGGTTTGACTGACAGTTTGAGCGGATCCAACAAGATTTAGTCACAAGCTCGTTTTAAACCTCTCACTGCCTAAATATGGGTAAAACAGGCAGACAGTTGTAAAGGGTGACCAATAGGCATTGATTCATTGAAGAAGAAGAAGAAGAAGAAAAAAAAAAAACACACACAGGCGCCACCAAAACTGGGCACTTCGGAGAAAGGAAAAAAAGACCATGTGCCCTGCACAGGTTGAGCCCTACCTGTGCATGTGCCTGGACCTAATTGTATATTGTTAACGGTAACACTTTACAATAAGGTGTCATTTGTTAACATTAGTTAATGCATTAACTAACATCAACAGAGGTTACACTTTATTTTACGGTCTCTAAACTAGTTGCATATTAGCATGCATATTACTAGAATATTAGCCTTTTATTAGTACTAATTAAGCATATATTATTTCCTTATTCTACATGACCTTATTCCACATCCCTAATCCTACCCAATACCTAAACTTAACAACTACCCTACTAACTATTAATATGCAGCAAAATTAGGAATTTATAGAGGGAAAAGTCTTAGTTTAATAGTGAACTAGTGTTTCCTATTCAAAAGTGTTACCGTTCATTGTTAGTTCATGTTAGTTTACCATGCATTAACTAATGTTAACAAACACAACTTGTGATTTCATAATCAGAAATTTACATTAACCAAGATTAATAAATGTTCATGTTAACTAATGTAGTTAACTAATGTTAACTAATAAAACTTATTGTAAAGTGTTACAATGTTAACAAGTTTTGTTTTAGATTAGGGTTAGTTTGTAGTTAGTATAATTAGCTGTAGCTATAATTAGCAAGTCTGGCCTGTCAGTGTTCTCTTTGCTAAGTAAATGTGTGTCAGTGGCTGGAATGTCTTCTACATTTGTGAACACGTAAAGACATCTTTTGGTGTGTGTGTGTGTGTGTGTCTTGCTCTATGCCACCCTCAACAGGCAAAGGCACGAATTACTAATTCAGACATGCACAGACACACGCAGAGCACATAAAAACATATTCACGTGCCTGTATGTGAAATCCACTTGCGTCTGGTGTCACTCCCTGTATTGTATGAATCAATGTATCCTTAGAGCCAAATGGAACTCTTTGACTCACAGCAAGTTCAAAGCTTTCCAGCGCAGCTGAATCAGCTCAAACAAGACAACTGAGAACCAGGGTGTTGGTGGGTGCGTGTGTGTGTGTTCCCCTATTATGCCAGCTCAATGTTTGCATTAACTAGGAGATGAGGAATTCCTCAACATAACTTAATCAAGGTTTGCAGCAGACACACACGCACACACTGATGTGTAGTCTTACACATACAGTCTTCCTCATTCATTTGCTCTCATCCTGGCAGCTTACCGTTCAGGTGATCCTTTCTGGTAAAGCTGCCAAAAAAAAAAATCCCAGTACTGTGAGACATCCTTTTTTCTATAAATAGCAGAGCTGACGATTGATATGCATGCTCAAAACCTAGTGTTGTGCCAGTGGAGTCAGCATTTAAATTGATGCGGCCTTACATGTTTTAACTGAATTCTGGGGCAGAATTGCATATTTTGTGACAAGAATACATTATGGTGAGCATAGTGAAAAAAAAAATATTCCAAGGTGGCAAAAGTAATTTTTAAACAAGCATATTTATTAACTATTTAATTCAGGTGCACTACCATTCATATTTTGTTTTTTAATAAATTAACACTTACTAGGATACATAAAATTGAACATCTGCAAAATGTTAATTATTTTAACAAAATAAGAGGGATCATACAAAATGCATGTTGTTTTTTATTTAGTACATACATACCTTTACATATAGTCCAGAAGAAAAAATAATAGTTGAATTTATAAAAATGACCCCGTTCAGAAGTTTTCATACACTTGATTCTTAGTAAAGTGCTGTTACCTGAATGATCCACAGCTGTGTTTTTGTTTAGTGATAGTTGTCCTGAACAGTTAAACAGCCTGCTGTTCTTCAGAAAAATCTTTAAGTTCCCACAAATTCTGTGGTTTTTCAACATTTTTGTGCATTTGAACCCTTTCCCACGACTGAGGGACTCATATGCAATTATTACAGAAGGTTCAAACACTCACTGATGCTCCAGAAGGAAAAACGATGCATTAAGAGCCAGGGGGTTAAAACTTTTGAAAAGAATTAAGATGTGTACATTTTTCTTATTTTGCCTAAATATCATATTTCTTTCATTTAGTACTGCCGTTCAGAAGCTACAGAAGATACTTACATGTTTCCCCGAAGACAAATAAGTTAAATTTACCTTGATCTTCAAAAGGTTTTCACCCCCCCAGCTCTAAATGCTTTGTTTTTCCTTCTGGAGCATCAGTGAGCATTTAGACCTTGTGTAAAAGTTGCATATGAGTTGTCCTCAGTGTGAAAAGATGGATCTTATAAGCATACAGTCATTGTTGGAAAGGGTTCATACTTATTATTAGTAGTATTTTTTAGCATTTGTTATTGTTAGTTTGTGTTATGTGTTATCCTATAGCAGTGGTTTTCAAACTGGTCCTGGGAGCACCCCCAGCACTACACATTTTCTGTGTCTCCCTCATCTATCACACCTGATTCAACTCATCATCTCATTAGTAGAGACAGCAAGACCTGAAATGGGTGTGTCAGATATGAGAGACCTACAAAATGTGCAGCGTTGGGGGTGCTCGCAGGACCAGTTTGAAAACCACTGTCCTATAGCATTAGCAAGCAGTTTCAACATGCTATATGATATGATTTTGTGGCCCAACATGAATTTATTTTGTAATTTTGGTATCCTATTCCTGACCCCCCCTGTGTGGAATTCTCTGCTGAATGGAGAAAGGAAAAGCTCCTCCTCTTTTTGTTGCTTGCTGCTTCCACTTCAAACAGCGTTACTAGCATCCCATCACTTAACCTTGGAAATTACAGCCCCGAGATACGAGGCCTGTGCCTCACCTTTCATCAGTGTGATTGCACATAAGTGGGTAATGTTCACACTGGCTGCAGTGGCATTGGCTCTCTAATATATGCTCTGGATTGACTCTCACTAGAGCACCAGAGTGCTGGCTGTCTTGGTCAGTTTTTAAAATAGTCTAAATGTGAAATCTTGTAAAAGGCAGCAAAAGGTAAATGCCCAGAGTGGTGAGGAATGATGAGACTAAACTTCAGGTATGCTAAACTTACAGTGTCAGCATTGGGTGAGGAGAAACTTCAACCTGATCTGGATGAAGTCATCATTCCGGCAGTAGTGTGAAGGTGTGAGAAAGATCTATTCTGGGATCAGCAGGAAAGAATTCGCTCTGTACTGACGGTGTACATGCTCAGCTACCTTCACCCACTGTTGATTTATTACAATTGGATCAGAGCAATCATAGGTCTGTGCTCTGTAAGACCCTCAAACACAAGCTCTGAAGAATCTGTTGAAGCAGTGTCCTGAGGAAGGCAGGTGCTGGGGCTTGCCAGAGTAGGGTGTAGAGCTTCTCTCCAACTCCGCATGCCTTCGGTGAGCGTGTCCAGACTTCCGTGTATGATGTAATGTGCCTGAGGGCAGCTTTGTCAGTTTCCAAAAGTCCAAAATGACTCGGTTGATGACATAGTAAATCTCTCTAATAATTGAAGCCATATTTGTCATGTGTCTGCCTCTGTGTTTGGTTAATATCCACAACAACCAGTATGAAAGCCTGTTTCTGCCACTGAAAAAAAAAAAAAAAAAAAAAGATAGTTGTGAGTTTATATCTCACAATTCTGACTCACCATTCAGAGGAAAAAGTCACACGTTCTGAGGAAAAAAGTCGGAATTGTGAGTTTCTATATCGTAATTCGGATTTTCTCACAAATGCGAGTTTATATCAAGCAATACTGACTTTATAGAACGCAACTACAAGTTTCTATAATGTAATTCTAAGGAAAAAAGTTGCTATTCTTAGAAAAAGTCAGAATTGTAAGTTTATTTATCATATTTCTGACTTTCTCAGAATTGCAATTTTGAATTCTGAGTTTTTTTTCTCGTAATTGCGAGTTTATATCACACAATACTGACTTCATAACATAAACTACAAGTTTATAGCACGCAGTTGTGAGAAAAATGTCAGAACTGTGAGTTTATAGCTCATAATTCTGAAAAAAAAAGGTATTGTGAGATAAAAAGGTGCATTTAACTTTTTTTGGTGGAAACAGTCAATACTCATGCGAATGATTAACTGTGTGGAAAAAAAAAAAAAAAGTAGTTATCCTTTATAGCAAGTTGCATAATAGCCCAGTGGGTGAATCAAGTTTGAAATAAACTTTGATGGAACTTTATATATATATAATTTTTTTTTTTGAGACCATAAAAAAAATTTGCACAGTTGTTTGTAGTTGACCAGGTGATTAGTAGTCCACTATATTATATTTTAGACAAAGTACCAATTAGCTGCTGCAGGTAATAGAAAATCTTATTCTCATCACTATACTGTGAAAATCTAATTAAAATGTATAAAGTATTTTTGTTGTTTGTGTTGACTTTATACTGATTTAAATAAATATGTTTAATTGTCATTTTGTTAAAAGGGTCATCGGATGCCCATTTTCCACAAGTTGATATGATTCTTTAGGATCTTAATGAAAAGTCTATAATATACTTTGGTTAAAAATTCTCAACGGTTCTGTAAAACAACACCCTTTTTACCTTGCCAAAATCAGCTCTGCAAAAATCATCTCATTCTGGTGGAGGCTGCTTTAAATGCAAACGAGCCTGTTTACTTTAGCCGCATTTAGCCGTGTTTAGCCGCTAAACTTGCTAACTAGCACATTATTAGAAAAGACGATCGCAAAGATTCATAAAAAACAACTTATACTCACTTCTGCTGTAAGTGAAGCGGGATCACGACCGATTCGCGTGAACATAGACGGATATATGTAGATCGGGAAGTGCATTCCATTCACAAACAAAACGTAATCTACTGGATGGACTTCAGCGGCTCAGATGTCGGGAGTAAATGACGACCCCTGTTCATTATTACATCCAGCAACACAACACCTCTATCGCTCAATCGGAGATATTCTTGTTTAATTTACATCCCTGCTCCCGCATCAAAACAAAGAGGGCGAACAGCTTACAGCTGATCTGAGGTAAAACGCTCATGTCAATCAACTATCGTGGGAGCGGCCTCTGTCAGTGTGACCCCACAATGACAGGCATCTGAGAATGGCTCGATTTGAAAAAGGGGATATTATTTTTACAGATTAATTAAAAACCACTGCATGGATTTTTATTATTATAGGGTAGATTTGTGCATACACTGCCAACACACATTAATGTTCAAACAACATGTAAAAGTGGACTTAGCATCCGATGACCCCTTTAAAATAATAATAATAATAATAATAATGTGACCTGGCGAGTTTCCTCATTACAGTTCATCATTATGTATTTTCTAGGTGTCAGCGAGTCACTGAGAAGCGTACACAAGCAATTATGAGTAGGCTTCAGTATTTTCTGTGATGTCATCAAGTTCATTCTGCCGTTTGAAGTGCGCTGTGTGCATTTGAATTTTTGTTTTACTTGGATGACATCAGACATACGTAGGTCATGGTCTGTCAGTGGGGGGCCTGGGGTTTTAAGAGACCATCAAAACCAAATGTATATGCAGTTGATAGTAAAAAGAACTTGGCTTGTTTGGCCTGAGGTAAACTGTGAAGTACTGAGAGTTTAAACACAGCTGTGAGAACGGACACATATGACCGACAGACCCTAATAAGAGGAGCACAGCCTGTTTTGTAGGGGGTCTGTTTAGAAAACAGGGATTTAGGTGAAGGATAAAATAAAAGAACTCAGAAACATGTGCATGCCAAGATGTCTGTGCACTGTCTTCACATTCATCCTGGTGACACATACAAAAAGCAAGGCATTTCCTGTCAGATGTTGGGATGACATTCTGCAGCTGGATTTGTGATGTTTAAATTTATGTTTTATTGATGTGAATCTGGTCGTTTTAAGATGTTAATTAGATGTTTGTACAAGAATAGTATGTTATAAATAGAAGATGATGACAAACATTTTAGCTCTCATGCTCTTTCATAGGCACCTCATCATGTAAATGTAAACCTTGTTCATTTCCTTTCTTTTATAGCATTTACATTCGTGATGAGTTGTATATATTTATACACAAAATAATTATTCTAACTTAAAATAACTTCTTCTAACTAAAGGACTCATATGCAACTATTACAAAAGGTTCAAATGCTCACTGGTGCTCTAGAAGGAAAAACGATGCATTAAGAGCCAGGGGTGTAAACTTTTGATCAGAATGAAAATTAGTTCTCATTTTGCAAAAATATAATATTTCTTTCATTTAGTATTGCCCTTCAGAAGCTACAGAAGATGTTTCTCGAGTTTCCCAAAAGAGAAAATATGCTAAATTTACCCTGATCTTCAAATTCAGGAAGTTTTCACCTCCTGACTCTTAATGCATAATTTTTCCTTCTGATGCATCAGTGAGAGTTTGAACCTTCTGTAATAGTTGCATATGAGCTCCTCAGTTGTCCTCAGTGAAAAGATGAATCTCAAAATCATATAGTCATTGTTTGAAAGGGATCAAATACACAAAATTGCTGAAAAACCAAAGAATTTGTGGGACCTGAAAGATTTTTCTGAAGAACAGCGGGCTGTTTAACTGTTCAGGACAAACAAGGGACTCATGAACAACTATGACTAAACAAAAAAACACAGCTGTGGATCATTCAGGTCACAACACTATTAAGATTCAACTGTATGTAAACTTCTGAACAGGGTCATTTTTATAAATTCAACTATTATTTTCTCTTGTTGATTATATGTAAATATCTTTTATGTGAAATATCATATTCAGGTCAGTACTAAATAAAGAATAACATGCATTTTATATGATCCCTCTTATTTTGGTAAAATAACATTTTGAGGATTCTGCAAGGTGTACAGTATGTAAACTTTGACCTCAACTGTATCTTGATTCGTATTAAAGGAAAAAAAAATGTGTTAAAATGTGGAAGTGTAACAGAAACAAAATGCAAATAATGTAAAATAAGGCGAGTAAAGGCAGACAAGTGAATTTGCATGTCAGATTCATGTCCGAGTATTCTTTGTGAGCTCTGTTCTCTGTGCTGTGCTATCTGTCAGAGAATCTCATCAGTCAAAGGAGAGCAAGATGAACGTCTCTTACTCCTACGTCCTTTCCCTTTCTTCTCCTATGTTTTTTTCAGTCTTGTTTTCTATTCTGTCATGCACTGATATGGTTGGATTGATTGATGACAGCAGATGACGGAGGGAATGTGAGAATACAAACGTCTAAACAGTGAGAGGAAACTAGAGGTTAACCTCTCTCAGAGTGTGTGTGGCCACTGTGTTGCTCAAGTGTACGTGTATGCAAATGCCAATGACTCTGAAGGCTTTTGGCGTGTTTATTTGTGCATGCTGTTTTGTTACCCAAGGATGACCAAACATCCCGATACAGTCTTGGCATTCCCAAACAAACAAACTAACCAGAGAATCTTGATTTCACCCTTATGTGTACAGTTCATCATATTCTACCCATACATTGTTTGCTGTGAGTGCAAATAACTAAAATTTAATGAATGAAAAGGAGGTGTAATACATAACATGTACAAACAGACCTCAGGTGTATCAGGCTAATTTGCTTTGGAGGAAAATAGAAAGGAGGAAGGCAAGACCCCCATTGATTTCTTTGGCAAAATCTGTAAATGGATCCTGTCCTCTTGCCTGCAGGGCTGAGTGTGCGTGTGGATATGTGTGCTTTGAGATTTCGCCTTAAGTTGCACTCTTTGTCCTGCTTCAAATAGCTCAATTTATTTCCACTGAACAAGCTGCAAAGGAATGTCAAGGTGTGCTATTGAGAGGGGCTTGTTGCTCCTTGTAGCAGAGGTTTGCTTAACTTGCACGAGAAGGACCTAAATTCACATATATGGCTAATGTTTTCACTTCTCTGCCAGGTGGGTTAAGCATCTTGAAAAGAGGGTGAGGTGGCAGATCTCCTCAGGGACAGGATCAGCCATTTAAAGCTGAGAGAGGGGTGTTGGATTATCCTTCTCTCCTTTCTGCATTGCCACCTGCTGTCCACTCTAATCTGTCAGGTAGTCGTTATAGAATAGGATAATTATATGACACTTAACTTTGCACCATATGTGCCCGTGTGTCACTCAAGATCCACAAGTGTACACAGATCATCTGCTTTTGTGTCATTTAACTATCTACCTAACTTTGAGGTTGTATTGTTACTGCAGTTATCCATATTTTTTCTGAGTAACTGTTGAGTGTCACCATGATGGATTCTAATTTGCGTTCAGGTGCTGCACTGTTCCGGTCTCCATAGAAATCCATGTTAAAACATAAAAAAATAAGATTGAATGAATTAAGTAAACTAAATTTTTTTCAATATAACTAAATATAAAAATGTGTGCAGGGTACCAGCAAATCTGTCCATATCCGGCGCTGTATGCATTGCGTAAATGATGACAAAAGAAAACGAGGATGGCTTTCATCACTTAAGTTAAAATACTGTGTGTGAAACAGTAAAATAATGTTTTAAAAGAATAATTTTGTGTGAACTTTGCCCCGATCGGCAGCTGCATGTACGTGCACCTGTGTTTTCAATGCAGCTAACCATTCGTTAAACTGTGACAGGAGAGTTACTGCAAAAAGCGGTTTTAAAAAACTCATGGCACCATAGTATGCTCACTTTACAGTGTCGCAGTAACCATTTTCATAGGGATAATCAGCTAGGAAAATATGTTAACTTGACTAGAAACACTGGTGACTGGTGTTGTGCCCAATTCTGACTCTCCACCAGATTATTACCCCCCTAGTATTACCAATAATATGTATTAGTAGTAGTAGTAGTAGTAGTAGTGGTAGTGTAGGGAAATAATTTTTGATAAAAATGGAAAACACATAGAAATATAATATTGGAAAACATATTTTTGTATTTTGTATTTCCGTTTCAGCCTCATATTCTTACATTTTGTACAGTCTTCAAAAATCTTTCTTTCTTTGGTTTCCAGGATTGTTTTTCATGTGTCTGTGTTTTTCAGCAGTCAGACTAAGGTCACTAGGCTGTATTTGGTCCGGATCTGTCTTGTGTGATATATGATTTTTCCCCCCCTTCTCTCTCAGTCACTACTTCTATCTGAATCCCTCTCTGCATATTTTCTGGCCTGTTTCTGTCAGAGCAATTAGTGGTAAACAGGAGATCAGTAGAGGAGAGGCGAGGCCTGTCCAGGGCAGTCCCAGCTTTCTAACCTACTTTTTACTGGTTTCCTCTCATGTACCCCCTGTTTTTCATCTGTACTCATTCTCTTACTCTTGCTTTCAGTCTCTTTATGTCCCTCTGTTATATGCCTGAGCCAAAACCTCACTGAAAAAATGCGGTCACAAGTTAGAAAAGTCGCAGGCTTTGTGGAGTCATGTGACGTTCTGAGTGGAGACGGATTTCACAGGGAACCTTACATCACCTTCACTCACACACACAGAGACGCTGTACACACATGCCCTTTGTGATTAGTAAATAAGGTCTTGGTTATCAGTTTTAAGACCTTTGAGGTTTTTTCCAGACGGCTGTCCGAACACCCCTGACCCTTTGGGCATGTACCCACTGTCCAAAGCCTCATGGGGCCCTCATCCCTGCTTGTCTGCACCTTTTCATCCTTTAATCAAAGTGAAATGCTATCCAGTGACCTCTGAACTCCAGCAGGGGATGACCACTTAAAAGACCCTTACATGTGAAGCCTTCATTGATCACATTATGCACAGGTCTGCTGAATGAAGGAGATTGGGTTTCACAGAGCTTGTCCTACAGGTTAAGAAAGGACATGTTGTTACATAGAATCTGAATTTGTTTATAATGTTTTTTTTAATGTTGTGGTAAATAAAGAATGAGCAAAATAATCACATTACAACCCCAAGCCATATCTACAGACCAGCAGCAAGTACACGTGATAGTAATAGTGCTGTCAAATCTATTAATTGCAATTAATTGCATTGAAAATAAAAGTTTATTTACATAATATATGTGTGTGTACTGTGTATATTTATATGTATATATAAATACACACATAAATGTATATATTTAAGAAATATTTACATATTCCTTATTTATCATTCATATTTATATATAATTTACATTATGTACAAATACATGCATATGCATATATACATGTATGTGTGTGTATTTACATATTCATATAAATATACGCAGTACACACAGATGTATTATGTTAACACACTTTTATTAGGGGCTGTGTACTTACATTTTAAAAATTGTATTTCTATTTCTATTTAAATAGAAAACAGTTATTTTAAATTGTAATAATATTCCACAATATTACTGTTTTTACTCTATTTTTGATCAAATAATTGCAGCATTGAGCAAAAGAGACTTCTGAAAAAAACTTTTTTTCAAACCCAGACTTTTGAAGCATACATTAGGTAACATTGAAATAATTGAATATGTTCAAATACTGTATAAATAATGTATGTTGGGGGGCTTTCAGAGAAAAAAACAGCCTTGAAAAGAGATGGTTTGTTGGGAGGGGTGGGAGAAGCACGCTTTGGAATGTGATCTCAGCGTAGGGCGAGGGGACAATAGAGCTCATATGTATCTTAGTGTGTGTGTGTGTGTGTGCGCTTTACAGTAAAGAGGTTTAGGTTTAGCGTTGGGGATGTATAGGGTAACTAATCGTCTTTGCCAGTATGAACAGTATGACCTCTAGTTCTTGTCTTCCTCTCTTTTTACATTTTTTTGTGAAGTAGATCTTTTGGTATTCTGTACCAGAGGCTAAAATCCAGAGCAGGGTTTTGTCTTTTGTTCCTCTGTGAGATCACATACCACTTACTGCTCTAGCCTGCAGGGAGACAAACAGATCAATCTTAGACTGACAGTCACTTTCACAAACTACGCTACAACCTGTTGCTGTTACACATATTCACAAATACCAAGAAGTAATAGATGCTCATATAATTTTATTGCAGTTTTGAAAAGAAACTGTACACTGATGGATGATGTAATCTCTGTATAACTTGTCAGTCATTTCAGAGTAGAGTTTTCTTTGTATTGTATTGACATATGACTTGGACAGTAGCACAGGATTTAATCTTGTCTCTCTGTGTGTTTTTGTGTGTGCAGGGATCAAAGCTGCAGGAGCCGTGTGCAGGTCGGGACTGCAGTGGACCGTGCCCGTGTTTGCCCTTAAAGGGTAGCAGGGTGAGTGATGGGGAAACTCTGTTTGCCAATGTTATGACTGTTCATACCACTCGCTTGACCTCATCCCGTATATCATACACCACTGTTAAATGCAAATTTAGACCTGCACTTACCTTTTCACTCGCGCACACAAATAGATCCCTCATGTGTGAGGTAAACGCATGAATGAACATTAACTTAGAAACGTACATCTAGATAAATTCATACACATGATTCTGTTTTATTCTTACTGCTATCTCATTGACACGCTAGATATAGAAACAGAGCTCAAGAACAAACATAGAGCAGGTCACACAGTCAAGAGTTCATTGTTCAAACCAAACTGATACGAGACTGTCTCAAATGCCCTGTTCACACATACCGCTGAAGGTCACAAGGTCGCTGTACTGTTAGTTGGTCGTTAACCGGTCATAGCTTGTCAACAATCTGATTGCAAATGAGATGTATCCTGATTTTAAAGGATTAGTTCACTTCCAGAAATTAAATTTCCTGATAATTTACTCACCCCATGTCATTCAAGATGTCTTTCTTTCTTCAGTCGAAAAAAAATTACGTTTTTTAAGGAAAACTAGTGGACTTCAATGGGAGCCAATGTGTTGAAAGTCCAAATTGCAGTTTCAGTGCAGCTTCAAAGAGCTCTAAATGATCCCAGCCAAGGAATAAGATAAAATAATAAAATTGATATACTTTTTGACTACAAATGCTCATCTTGCACTAGCTCTACAATGCGTGATTATGTAATCACGTTGGAAACATCACACGAAAAATGCGTTTGACTTTCTTTTCATGTTTGCTTTGTAAACACTGGGTCGGTACTTCCACCTACATCACGCGTGAGCATTCAAATATGAATACGTAATGCGTGAGGTCAAGTAGTGTTGTCACGATACTGGAATTTCTAACTTTGATACGATACCTTGAAAAATATCGATATTCGATACCATTTTTGATACCACATCGTTCTCATCGTTCATAAATGCTGGTTAATACATTAAAATTATTTGATGAACAGATTTTAATGCCGGATTCACATATAATCACCGATCCACACATGCAAACGTGAGCGCATCACACGCGAAAACAATGCTCAGTTGCTCACTGGATCATCATAAAGACAAATTGTAGAATTTAAGTAATATTTTTTTTTAATAAAGTTAAATAAGCACTAGTTAATTTACATTTGACCACAGTTAAAGTATTTACTTGTCTAAGATTCCTCCTCAGTCAGATTATATTAACTTGAAGAATTATGGTGAAAAAATGAGACAACACTCATATCAGCAACAATACTAGGCCATCTTGGTTAATGATTCAGTAATGTTAAAATGAGAACGGTTACCAACCTCTTTATATTTATATAGAAATATATATTTAGATATTATTTAGATAGATATATTTCTTTATATAGATCCAGGTGTCTGTCTTTCAGGTGCTTTGCTAAATTAGAGGTGTTAGCGCCTTTTGTTAGCACTGCTCTGTAGCAACTCTTTCATATTGGCTTGCTTGTGTCCTTCGGCTTTCTATGTTCATTTGCTTCATATCCAAAATATTTCCAGATAGCACTCTTGCTGTGTTCTTTATCAACCAAAGCCGGTCGCGGAGGCGCCGCACTCGCCATCTTTCTATTCGCTTCACTTATGCTATTTAATCAGAGCGAATGAGACGGGACAGGCACTGCGGTCACGTGTGGTGTTTGTCAACACGCCTTTGGAGAAGTGAAAGTGACAGCTCGGCTAGTATCGGTATATCGATACTTCGGGAAATTAGTATTGGTACCGTTCAGATATTTCAGCATCGATATTTATCGAAATATCGATATTTTTGACAACACTAAAGTCAAGCTAGTGCAAGACAAGCATTTGTGGTTAAAAAGTATATATATATATTTTTTTTTTTAAGAAAGTGACCGATTGTTTCACTAGATAAGACCCTTAATCTTTGGCTGGGATCGTGTAGAGCCTTTTGAAACTGCGATTTGGACCTTCAACCTGTTGATCTCCATTGAAGTCCACTATACAGAGAAAAATCCTGGAATGTTTTCCTCAAAAACATTAATTTCTTTTCAACTAAAGAAAGAAAGACCCAAACATTTTGAATGAGATAGGGGTGAGTAAATGATCAGGAAATTTTTATTCTGAAAGTGAACTAATCCTTTAAATAGGATGCCATTGTATTTTGACCAAAAAAAAAATCAGTTTTTAGTTAAACTTTACTCAACTTTGTTGTATTACTGGGCACACCCACATCATTCTGTTTGCGAAATTAATCACAAAACATAGGCTTTGTTCATAATAATAGTCGGAATGAGATTTTCAGGCACATGAACACAAGCCTGAACAGCGCAGAACAGCACATGACATTTTTAATGTTTACAAAGCTGATCCAGGTCATCACGAGGCACGTTTTCCCATGTGCCTCATGAGGAACTGATGAAGCAAAATTTCCATTTTTCTGCTCTATTCCTACTCACAGCTTGTCGCTCTCTGTTGTTTTAGAAGAAAGTCACTAACGCCTACATCATTGCTAAAGCAACCAATGCACAAACCAGATATTACACTGACTGAACAAACATATCTGATTTAAGTGCTCGCAAAATATAAGTAGACAGTAGGTTCTTAAAGGATTAGCTCAATTCTAGAATAAAAATTTCCTGATAATTTCAGCACACCCATATCATCCATGTTCATGTCTTTCTTTCTTCAGCCAAAGAAATTAATGTTTTTGAGGAAAACATTCCAGGTCCATATAGTGGACCTTAATGGTGGTCAGTAGGTTGAAGGTCCAAATTGTAGTTAAAAAAAAACAAAACAAAACCAAAAAACGTATATATGTTTTAACCACAAATGCTCGTCTTGCAGTAGCTCTGCAACTCATTCCTTATTCTTATTCCTCATCTGGGATTGTGCCCTTTGAAGCTGAATTGAAACTGCAGTTTGGATCTTTGTTGTTTAACGTTAAAGTTCACTATATGGAGAAAAATGACTGTATTTACACACTTCGAATCTAAGTTATTTATTCCCACCTTGGCAGAAGGTCAAGCAGTTCAGGAGAAGTTATTTGGTAAAGTACAAGTCTTTACAATGCTTGAATAAACCACAGGAAAACAAATATTCATACCCCGTAGATATAGAGTTTCAGCCCACTTAATGTTGCCAATCACAGAGATGTGAAGCATTGTGCAGGAGTGAGAGAGAGATGGGTGTTTGCCAAGAAGACATGTCTCCTGAACTGGTATGACTTTGGAGTTTATCCAAGCCACTGCTGAGTCCTGCTTACTTCACACCCAGTCAGTGTGCCATGGCTGATAGTTGATTTTACCGATTTGATTTGAAGTCTTTCAAAACATACATTAGGATTTGTATGAAATCACAGAACTGTATCTTTCTAGAAATGGAAATCTTTCTAAAAAGACCATGACATTTCTTTGCTGGTAAGAAAATACTCCATCTTTCAGAGTTTGGGGTGAGTAGGGTTTAAAGTGCCAGTAAAGACTTGTACACTGTTACATAATATACCTGTTTTAAAAAATGCTGTTCTTTTGAACTTTCTATTCAGCTGTTCTGAACATTGATAATAATAAATGTTTCTTAAGCTCCAAATCATATTAATATGATTTCTGAAGGATCATGTGACACTGCAGATTGGAGTAATGATGCTGAAAATTCTAATAATATTACAATGTAATGTTAAAATACTGTTATTTGATGTCATTTTTTTAGCATACTTTCGATAAAATTTATGCAGCCTTGGTGAACATAAGAGACTTCTTTCAAAAACATTAATATTTCACAAACTTTTGAATGATGTGTGGATTTTAATGCTATTATACACATGAATTGTTATCACAGAAAGGCATGAAGGAGAGGTCGGAATGAGATAGCAAAGAATAAGCATCATCACTTTAACACATATGCATACAATATTTTTAATGATTTTCTCAAATGCCATTTTTTAATTATTCATCAGGCACATGTGATGATGGTTAAACCACAGCACAACAACACCCACAAACCAAAAATGCACAGACAAACCATGGTTAATCAAGTTCTTTTATATGACGCCGATTAAAGCCACAGTCTGAAAAGATGACTGATAAAAGATAAAACTGTGTGAGTTCTTGCGTATGCTGTACCTCTCAAATCTTGAACATTTGATGTTTATCACAAATGTGGCCACACACCTTTTTTTAAAATTGAGATTTTAGGGCTGTTAGGGCAGAAAAAGTGTGACTTTGCCTAATATATCTGTGTGTACTGTGTGTAATTATTATGTATATATAAATACAAACACATTCATGTATATATTTAAGAAATATTTACAAGTATATGTATTTATTATGATTTTCACATAATTTATATATAATATTTTGTACATACATTTATATATACATAATAATTACACACAGTACACACACATTTATTAGGCAAACTCAAATTTTTATTTTGATTGCGATTGATCATGATTAATCGTTTGACAGCCCTATTATATTTATAAGGTATAAGGTTTTTTTGTTTGATAAATAAATGAATGCATTTACATGAGATTAAGTTCTTGTTTTTTTGTATGCAAAAGCATGGTGACCCTGATGGTGGCCACCATGTTAAGGTCATCTGACCATGTTGCAGTAAAGTAATGCACCTTATGTTAATTTGCCTTTTGCCTTTTTTCTGTTAAAAGTTCAGAGTAAACAGTTGCTTTACAAACCCACAAAGACATGCACACACATACTCAAAATTCAAGAGTCATAGCACATCCATTCCATCTTCCCTGGAGCGTGCCAAGATGTTGACACACAAGACAGAACTGCTCTCGAGGTCAGATTTATGGTTACTTGGGATCTGTTAACACCTACAAGATGAAAGATGTATTTTATGAGCATGATCACACATATGCCAGCTACTATGTGACAGCGATAAGACATAATGTTGAGAAATCGGTTGTTTTGCTGTTTGGAACCACGAATGCTTATTAGACAAGCAGGAGGAGCAAACAAAGAGAAAAGTTGCCACCTCCATGCAGGATTTTCCACAAGCAGGAGTGATGATAAATAAGCATAAAAGAAAGAACAGGATGTTTCCACTCATCTGCTAGTTTAATTTCAGTATCAAGTGTGGAGGAAGATTCTGTAGTAGTGTTTATTTTCATAGTTATTGGAAGAACAGAAAGCTTCCTTTCTTTTGGCCTTACGTCATCATTTTAATGATACACTCAGGGTTTTGTGCTGCAGTCAAGCATGGTGAATATGCAACATAAACCCGCTGCATTAGTGCAGACGGATAATGCAGGTTGTTTAACATCAGAAACCTTGTGATTCAGTAGGCCTTGCTCTGTCAGTGTCTGAACCCTTGCAACTCAATGCACCCAGCTCAAAGTGGGCACAGTGTCAAGTCTGAATTGAGCTGCAGTCAGTGTCCAGAGCAGAAAAAAAATCAGCGTGGTTGTTTAGCTGCCTATTTGCCCATTGCCATTACCTTTGATTCCATTAATCCGTCGACACAAAAGACACGGCCGGAGTGGGTAAACCATCTTTGAGCCTGACTTCACCACCACCAATAGAACTGTGGCCCCCAAAAACAACAGGAGCCAATGTGATGCGATGCAAAGTGAGTGAGCTCTGAAAAGTGCAGTCAGCCGTACTGGGAATGTCTGCTTCAGAGGAGCACAAAAACAGACTGAGAGACAACGGGAGCGTTTACTAGTTAACCATACATTTATTTGCACCATCACTTAGGGGAAAAATATGCCAAATAGTGTTACATTTAAGTTTAAATCATTGTTAATTACAAAAAACAGAGAGCACAGCCTTTGCTTAACTCACCATAAAGGAGAAGTCCACTTCCAGAACAGAAATTTACAGATAATATACTCACCCCCTTGTCAACCAAGATGTTCATGTCTGTCTTTCTTCAGTCATAAAGAAATTATGTTTTTTGAGGAAAACATTTCTGCATTTTTCTCCATATATATATTATCTCCTGAGTTTGAACTTCCAAAATGCAGTTTAAATGCGGCGTCAAATGATCCCAGCCGAGGAAGAAGGGTCTTATCTAGCAAAATGATTGGTTATTTTCATAAAAAAAAAAATGCAATTTAAATTCTTTTTAACCTTAAACACTCATGTTGTCTTTCTCTGCCTGAACTCTGTATTCTGGCTCAAGACAGTTAGGGTATGTCAAAAAACTCCAATTGTATTTTCTCCCTCAACTTCAAATATCATTTCAAAATCATCCTACGTCGCTACAGAAGTACCAACACAGTCTTTGCAAAGTGAACATGCAAAAAAGATCAAGCACCCTTAACAAAAAAGGTAAAACAGTGATATAGGGCGATTTTGAAGTTGAGGGAGAACATGAGATGGGAGTTTTTCGACATACCCTAACTGTCATGAACCAGAAAAAAAGTCCAGGCAGAGTAAGACAAGACGAGCGTTTGACATTAAAAAGTATAAAAATTTTATTATTTTTATAAAAATAACCAATCGTTTCGCTAGATACAATCTTTCTTGACTGGAATTGGTTATAACCACATTTGGAATTGTTTGAAGCCACATTTAAACTGCATTTTGGAAGTTCAAACTCAGGGCACCATATCAGTCCATTATATAGAGAAAAATGCTGATTTTTTTTCCTCAAAAAACATAATTTCTTTACGACTGAAGAAAGAAAGACATGAACATCTTGGATGACAAGAGGGTGAGTAGATTATTTGTAAATGTTTGTTCTGGAAGTAGACTTCTCCTTTAACAACACACATTAGGGCTATACATTTTTTTCCTATATTGCACACCACAAAGAATTTGAAATTTAATACATAGAAACTCCCATACCTGCTGGGTGAAACTCTATGCAAACCTAGCTGCAAGGTATGCGAAAGTACAAAAAGCTAACTAGTTGGGCACATTGCTTCATATATTGCATGTCACATGTATGAAATGTTTGAGTTTTCTGTGCTCCTGCTACTAGTTTAATATATACACAACAATACATACACTATTTTCAAAAGTTTGGGGTTTGTAAGAATGTTTTTTTTTTTTGTTTTATTAATCTTAGGCTCACCAAGGCTGCATTTATTTGATCAAAATACTGTAAAAAAACAGTAATTTTAAAAGACTGTTTTCTTTTTGAATTGTTTTTTAAAAATATAATTTATCTCTGTGAGGCAAAACTGAATTTTAAGCAGGCATTACTACAGTCTTTAGTGTCACATGATTCTTCAGAAATCATTCTAAGAAGATTATTTGCTCCTCAAGAAAGATTTCTTATTATTAGGAATGTTAAAAACACTTTTGCTGATTAATATTTTTGTGGAACACATGTGGAACATTTTTTTGTGGAATATGTTTTATTTTTTTCAGGATTTGAATGAATAGAAAGTTTAGAGGAGTGACATTTATTTGAAATAGAAATTTTCATAATGTAAAAGTCTTTACTGTCACTTTTGATCAATTTAATGCATCCTTGCTGAATAAAAATATGAAGTTCTTAAAAAAAATCCTACTGACCTCAGACTTCTGTGATGGTGTTTTAGTGAAACGTTAAAAAATAAAAAGATTACGAGGTTAAAGTCATAATATTTTGAGAATAAAGCCAAAATTACAGTAATAAAGTTGAAATATTACGAGAATAAAGTCGAAATACTACAAGATTAAAGTCGAAATGTCAAAAATAAAGTCGAAATGTTTCAGGAATTTAAACTGTAAAAATGAAAGTTATCATTTTTAGTATAGCCTATATTGTGAGAACCAGGAGAAGTTGATGATTAGCAGAAATCATACCATGTGTCACACTCGCGGGGACAGTATGCGACCCGAGTTCTCATCTCCAGGTCTTTTGCTGATCTCACCCCCCTCTCTCCACCCAACAGTTTTACTGTCTGCTCTCTACTGTCCTATCTAATTAAAAAAGGCATAAAAGCCCCCCAAAAAATATATATATAATTTTGATTTTATTCTCAAAACATTTCGACTTTATTCTCAAAACATTTTGACTTTATTCTCGTAATTTCAATTTTATTCTCATAATATTTCGACCTTATTCTCGTAATTTCGACTTTATTCTCAAAATATTACGACTTTAATCTCGTAATCTTAGATTTTTTTTATTTTTTAACGCCGTCATAGACTTCTGAACAGTAGTGTGTATATTAATCTTCATGTGTAGTAAGTGATAATGTCATAATTAAAAAAAAAAAAAAGAAAATCAAATTAAATTGGTTTCATTGGTTGTACATTGGTAGAACATTCTAGAATCAACTTTGATTAATTTCAAAGTGGATATGTTGCTGTTTTAAAAATTAACTTGGAAATTAGTTAACGGGATAGTTCACCCAAAAATGAAAATTCAAGTCATTAATTACTCATCCTCATGTCATTCCAAATCCGTAAGACACAAATTAAGATATTTTTGATAAAATCCGAGAGCTTTCTGACATTGACAGCAAAGCAACTACCATATTCAAGGCCCAGAAAGTAGCAAGGACATTGTTAAAATAGTCCATGTGACATCGGTGGTTCAACCTTAATGTTGTAAAGCTAAGAGAATACTTTCTGTGTGCAAAGAAAACAAAAATAATTTATTCAACAATTTCTTCTCTTCTGTGTCAGTCTTCGATGCTCATTCATGAGTAGTAGAACCAGTGCATCCCAGTTTTACGTCAGAACACCCGCTCCTGCGTCAGCAGCACCACACGCAAACAGTACATTGTACTGTCATGAACACGTATCGAAGACTGACACGGAAAAGAAGAAATTGTTAAATAAACTCGTTATTTTTGTTGTCCTCAATATTTTTCTGGACCTTTACTGTGTCAGTTGCATTACTGTCTATGCAGGGTCAGAAAGCTCTCAGATTTCATCAGAAATATCTTAATTTGTGTTCTGAAGATAAACGTCTTACAGGTTTGAAATCACATGAGGGTAATTAATAACAGAACTTTAATTTTTGGGTGAACTATCTCTTTAAGACATGTTTTGTCCGATATCAAGAATAAGTGGAGCTTCATAAAAAGTGTTACCACTGTTGTTTTTTGACAAATACGTTAAAGAAATACACCTGCCTGCATGAGGCCATTCCTGAAGCATCTGTGTCCAGCTGTCTCAGAGCCCTCCTTAAAGACAAACATCAGTCATGATGAGCCATCTTAAAAGGGCGTTTTTCTTTGGTCAGCCACCCAACAAAAACAGGCACCCATACTGGTCTCATTTGGACCAAAAACATCCGCTTCCAGACAGGTCAGAGGCTGCAGGATGCTGAATTAAATGGCTGGGTTAAGGGCAGCCAAAGAAAAGCAAAATGTGCTTTCATGTGCGTGAAGCATGTGTGACCACTTTAGCCATTCTGACTCGGTCTGTCCATTCTTGGAGCAAGTCCAGCCTTGACTTTCACAGTGATGAGTCTCATTGTTTAGTCTCAGTTAGGATTATTAAAAGACACTTTGTCTGAAAGCAGAGATGTACATGTGTGTGTAATATAATGTGCAATATTTTCTTATCACAAGTGACTGATCCCAGATGTCACAGCAGACAATAAATATTCAACACATAAATAGTCAGTGAATCACTTAAATGTGTGGATATTTTGTGTCTGTTTATGCTGATGTTTTATTCCTTTTCTTTCCTTGATGATCAGAACCGGTTACTGATTAATTAATGTCGCAGATAGACAGAGAACGACTGGCCTAGTTTTCAAGGGAAGGGTTTAAATGTTATTTATTTTGATTATGAAGTGTTTTTTGTTAAACATTGCACCAGTAAAGTGTCTTAGACGTATGCAGTAAAATGTTTTCGTTACATAAAAATGCACCTCGTGGTGACAGCTTATGTGCCTGGTTTTATTGAAGTCAAATGACTTATAAAATTATTATTATACATTATATTTAATATAACTGAATCAACTTGATTTCATTAAGATATACAAAAGTAATTTGTTAGGGTCACATCATGTTACCTAAAAGGGTAGTTCACTCAAAATTCCAACCTAAACTCATGACAAAAACGTACCTGTGGGAACATTTTTGCAAAACGTGAAGTATGTTTATGTTGGCGCCAAAGCAGTTTGCTTTTTCCCCCCTAGAACAGATGAACGTACATATGGTACGTTTTATGTGATAACGTACTACACCTAAACCCGATTGTATGAACAAAAGCGAATGTGACATAAAAACACAATTGCAAGCATGCCGCTTAAGCTTGTTTTTCGATCTCTCATCTTTCAGCTTTTTCATTGTAAATCATGTTTTTCACAGGATTCGTACTCAAGGATTCCACATCCTGAGTCCAGTTTTGTGCCGACTGAGTTACTGAGCGAGCTTGTTATGTCTAGAAATCAAAATATATGGAGTTTTAATCATAACTGTATGAAAACAATTACAAGTGCTTGTTGTTTTACCGCCTCTAGTGTTAATTTCTGTTGGAAACTGCAGTGATACGTACTTATTGGCGCGTATTTTGCATTTTGGGAAAAAGTTCCCACAGGTACATTTTCGTAATGAGATCAGGTAGCAAAATTCTGTCATTTAAAAATGTTCCCACAAGGAAACACAAATGAAGATACATTTTAGTCCCTTAATGAGATCAGGTAGCAAAATTCTGTCATTTACTTACACTAATGTGAAACCCATAAGACTTTTATTTTTTGAAACACAAATGAAGATGTTTTTAAGAGATTTTAGTCCCTTAATTGAAAAAGTATTCATAAAACCAGTGACTTTTTCCCCTTTTTTGGACACTTTGTTTTATTGAATAAAAGCACCTGAAGTGTCTCATTACAAGACTTCTGATTGATATAAATTATTTTTATGATCTCTTAATAACCTTTTTGAAGCATCAAAGTTTTGATGGAATGGACTTTCAATGGAGGGACATAAAGATTTAAAAAAATATATCTTAATTTGTGTTTAGAAAGATAAATGAAAGTCTAACAGGTTCGGAATGACATGAGTATCAATCATTCACTGACAGAATTTTCATTTATGTGTGAAATATCCTTTTAAACAGATGTGCTGTTTTATCCCGTTTTTTTTTTAATCTGTTTGATCCCCATGCCTTGCTCTACTTTTAGAGGGATCTGCCTCAAATACAACCACAATCCAAACAAACATGAGTCATGTGTTTAGGGCTACAGATGATTTAACCAAACAACTTGACTAGACAGAGACACGCATGAGGGACGCAATCCATAGCTGTTTCATGCATCAGTAAGGTAGCTTGTGTGGATCCAGATCAAGAGGAAATAGCCAATAATTTTACTTGTTTAGACTGACCCATAGTGCTAATTCTCATGGATTAGTTTTAACAAGACTCACAATGTTACATCCAGATGTAAATTATTTACACTTCCTGTCCAGCTTGATTTGTATCCCTGTGTTTGGTGTTGTTCTAAAACAGGGGTGTCAAACTCCGGTCCTACAGGGCCGCAGCCCTGCAGAGTTTAGATGCAACCCTGATTAAACACACCTGATCCAACTAATCAAGTTCTTCAGACTTAATTGAAAACTGCATAGTATGTGTGTTGGAGCAAGGTTGGAACAAAACACTGCAGGGCTGCGGCCCTCCAGGAACTGAGTTTGACACCCCTGTTCTAAAACATAATCATTTATAATAAGATGCAAGGAGGTGAGAGGTCATTTTCACAAAGACCCCAACATGATCTTTGGCCCTAGTGACCTTTGACCCTTTGACCAGGTTGAATTTGTTAGAAAGCATCTTAGTTATTAACCACACTTTCTTTGCATGAAAGTCAATTGTATGTGTGGAAATAAGACTGTCCCCTACTGGAGATCATATGCAAGTACAAGGGCAAAAATGTATGTTAATAGAACTTGTAACACTTACAGTGAAATGGATGGGTTTAATGCATCACATGAATTCTTGCCAGCATATATGCAATAGGACTGTAAATATAAAAAGATATGATAATATTGTTGGTGCTTGATTTCAGATATATAATCTGATAAGAGGTTACATCTGTGAAATCTGATAACCAATATGCTGATAGATTGCAAAACACTGTGTAATAGATGCATTGCTTTCTCCATCTCTCTTCTTAATACTTTTCATTCTTTGCCTTCAGCATTGTTAATACATATACATAGTTCATGTAGTCTTTATGTCTTTTTATGTCTTTGTCATGGATAACACACATATATTTAGTTTGGAAAATATACAGCCAGTAATGTTTGATATGACTGAAACTTGTGATAAGTTTATTCTGACAGCCTTTTATCCTACTATTATTATTATTATTATTGTATTGCACAACATTGCTCAGTAATTCCAGAAACACGTAACATTTTTTGTTTGTGTGTTTGTTTTTGTACAACTTTATTCAGTAATTCCAGAAACTAATAACATTATATTAGCCAAAATGTTAAAAGGAAAATGTGTGACCTCTAAATACAAGTAGCTATTATTATTATTATTATTATTATTATTATTATTATTATTATTTGTAGGTGCTTTCTTCTTGTTTTTAAATATTACTTTCATAGCCTTTTGGCTGTATACTGTCATGACAAACCTCTCCATGGGTATGACACTTTTGACACTACCAGTCAAAAGTGTTTGAACATTTAAATTTGTAATGTTTTTTAAAGACGTCTCTTCTGCTCACCAAGCCTGCATTTATTTGATCCAAAGTACAGCAAAATGGTAACATTTTGAAATATTTTTCTATTAAAATTAACTGTTTTCTATTTAAATATATTTAAAAATGTCATTTATTCCAGTGATTTCAAAGCTGAATTTTTAGCACCATTACTCCAGTCACGCAATCTTTCAGAAATCATTCTAATATTCTGATTTGCTGAATAGAAAGTTCAGGCGAACAGCATTTATCTGAAATAGAAATCTTTTGTAACATTATAAATGTCTTTATCAAAAAATGTAATAATAATAATAATAATAATAAATGTTTATTGAACTGCAAATCAGCGAATTAGAATGATTTCTGAAGGATCATGTGACACTGAAGACTGGAGTAGTGATGCTGAAAATGAGCTTTAATCACAGGAATAAATTACATTTTAAAATATATTCAAATAGCAGTTATTTTAAATAGTAAAAATCATTCACAATATCACTGTTTTACTGTACTTTGGATGAAATAAATGTATGCTTGGTGAGCAAAAGAGACTTTTTAAAAAAGCACTAAAAATCTTACTGTTCAAAAACTTTTGACTGGTAGAGTACATAAATACATATATGTGTATACACACATGTAATGTTGAACTAAAATCAATCAGTCAGTTAATCCCATTCGATCATGCCCAGAAATACACAATTGTCTACACGATGGTGCTAAAAAAAAAAAAAAGCTGGCGCTAATAATCAAACTAGGTAGCTATTTTAAGATGAAAGTCTCACATAAAACCATAATAGCATTAAATGCCCAGCTGTTTATAAAGGTTGCACGCACACTTAAACACACCGTGACTCATTCATATATACTACACTTGCATGCCTGTGGGGTTAAGTTTTGAACAAGAGCAGGACTGCTGAGTCAGAGCGTGTGTGTTTTCACTGCTGTCTGCCTGGCACGGCTGCTTCTTTCGCTTATGCAGGCGGGGTAGTGCAGTTAGAGAAATTTGGTTATCATGGCTGAATCACTCAGTCCACACCCTGCCCCTTTTTGATGTGTTTCCTAATGCTGCTTCCATCACCGCTCCCGATGAACACACGGCGCGACAGGTAAAATCACGCCTGAGCCTCGCTGCCCTCGAACAATGATTCCTACCAAATCCTCAGAGCCAACAGGACTGAGCCGGGGGAATCTGTTGGCTCATGGATTCTGTTGGCCATTCCGACAGGAAGTGAGGTGCATGCTCGCTAGCTAGGCGAGTAAGACTGGGTGGCTTAGAACGGCAGAATGAGTTCTATTGTGTCCATTGTGAGGGGCCAGATTTGTGCCACAAATGAAGCAGTCTAGTGCGTGATAATTTGGCTGGAAGTCATTTTTTCCATCTTCGTGTTTTTAATATCAGTGTACACAGGTTGAAACCCTATTAAGCGGTGTGTGAAGGAGACAGATGAGAGCAGATCACAGTCTTGAAATGCCTTGCGGTAATAAAGAAAAGCGCTATAGTGGTTTTTAAAGCTTTCTGCTTTTGCTTGGCAGTGGAATGCAGTTCAAATCGTCATCAGTGGTCTCACTGGTCACACCAATTAGTGTAAATGAAACAACTAGATTTGTGCCATGCTAAGGTCACCAATCCATGTCAATTCCTGTTCCTGCAGAGTTTAGCTCCAGACCTAATTAAACATGCCTGTACCAGCTGATCAAGGTCTTCAGGATTACTACCCTAGTGAAAAATAAATATACATTTATTTTAAATATATAAAATATATATAAAGGTGTACTTTTAGTATACTAAACTGGTGTATTTAAAGTCTGATAAATTGGAACAACTAATTTTGTACTTAATGCACTTTAATTGTGTGTGGAAGTAGTGCTAAATCTTACATTTAAAGACTGATATTATTTAAAGATCATATAGTTCTCATCAGTATACAATAAAACATATTTTAGGCTTAATATTAAGGAAAGTGCATTGTGCAGAAGGAGTACTCCAAATAAAGTTTAATTACAATTTTTATATAAGTCTCGATCAATATGTCGGTAATTATGTTAATATACTTGAACTATACTTATAGTATAAAATAAATTCATTTTAAATCTATTACTTTTTTACTAGGGTAACAAGTTATATGCTGCTGTGTAGCAGTTAAACTCCTTAAGGGAGTTTTAAGTTTTAAGAACTGTATGTTTTTTAGTAAAAACAGCAGTTGTTAAAGATGGAAAAAATAAATATGAGTTTGAGTTTGCATCTTAATTTGCATTTTAATTTAGATTAGACTTAGATTGGTTCCATTTGTTAACATGAACTTCTAAAACATTTATTAACCTTACTTATTAAAATCAAAAGTTGTCTGTTAATATTTAAAGGACCTGGGCTACAGTAACATGAACTAGCATGTATTTTTATTAAGTAATGTTAACAAAGATTAGTAAACCCTCATGTCATTCCAAACCTGTCAGAGCTTTGTTCATCTTCAGAACACAAATTAAGATATTTTTGATGAAATCTGAGCGCTTTCTACCCCTGCATAGACAGCAATGCAACTGACACGTTAAAGGCCCAGAAAGGTAGTAAGGACATCAATAAAATAGTCCATGTGACATCAGTGGTTCAACCAGTGGTTCAGTTTTATGAAGCTACGAGAATTATTTTTGTGCGAAAAGAAAACAAAAACAATGACTTTAACAATTCTTCTATTCAGTGTCAGTCTTTGACGCACATTCTTGCGTGTACATTCCTCTGCTTGCAAACAAGACACAGCACATCCAGGTTCTACGTCAGCATCAGCAGCATCACACACATGCATTGTGATACCCTCATGAACGCGTGTCACGGAAGACAAGAAATTGTTGAATTAAATTTTTGTTTTTGTTTTCTTTGTGCATAGAAAAGTATTCTTGTAGCTTTTTAACAATGTCCCTACTACCTTTCTGGGCCTTGAACATGTCAGTTGCATTGCTGTTTTTGCAGGGTCAGAAAGCTCTCGGAATTCACCAAAAATATCTTAAAGGAGAAGTCCATTTCCAAAACAAAGATTCACATATAATGTAATCACCCCCTTGTCATCCAAGCTGTTCATGTTTTTTTTGTTCGGTCGTAAAGAAATTATGTTTTTTGAGGAAAACATTTCAGCATTTTTCTCTATATAATGAACTATATGGTGCCCTGATTTTGAACTTAAATGATCCCAGCCAAGAAGGAAGGGTCTTATCTAGCGAAACGATCAGTTATTTTCAAAAAAATAATACACTTTATATACTTTTTAATGTCAAATGCTCATCTTGTCTTACTCTGCTTGGACTGTTTTTCTCCGGTTCATGACGGTTATGTCGAAAAACTCCCATCTCATGTTCTCCCTCAACTTCAAAATCGTGCTATATCGCTGTTTTACCTTTTTTTGTTGAAGGTGTTTGATCTCCTTTGCATGTTTACTTTGCAAAGACTGTGTTGGTACTTCTGTAGCGATGTAGGAGGATTTTGAAATGATTTTTGAAGTTGAGGGACAAAATACGATTGGAGTTTTTTGACATACCCTAACTGTCTTGAACCAGAATACACAGAGTTCAGGCAGAGAAAGACAAGATGGTTTGAAAAAGAGAATATTATTTTTACAGATTAATTAAAAACCACTGCATGGATTTTTACCATTATAGGGTAGATTTGTACATACGCTGCCAACACACATTAATGTTCAAACAGCATGTAAAATTGAATTTAGCATCTGATGACCCCTTTAATGAATAAACTAATGCTAACTAAACGGGCTCATATTGTAAAGTGTAAACGATTATTTTAATATATTAATAGCAGTTAATTCATTTAAATAAAGTCATCCTGCAACTTCCTTGGAAATTTGCTGAGGCTCCCTAATGACCTCCAGCATCATGGTTGAGAACCATTGCATATATATTACCCAGGTCACTCCGTAAAATAGGTCTATGGGATTGTTTTGCTCATTTGCTTGTCTACTGTCATCCACTGCATGTGTGCATCCACATATGTGGGGAATATCAATGCACACAGGTCTTGTCTAATACTTGGTGGTTTCCCAATACCAACCGCTTTTAAACCTCAAACCAAGCCTTCTCTCTTCATCACTGTCAGAGGAATACCTTAAAGGATAAAATGAAACCACATTAAAAGTGAAACTTCCTACAGAGGACCTCACTGGAAAGCTAGTTGCTTTGAAACATCCATACTTTCTATTCTATTGTTCTTTATTTCTCAACACTTAAGCTCTACACTTCTTTACTGTGGTAGAAGTGCCTGGAAGGAATCTACTCCATGATGGCACATGGATTTATTTGTATTTTCTGGCAGACATCACAGTATGTGAGCTCACCTAGTTCCTCATCTTCCTTTAAGCTATATGGAATAACTTGTTTAACTGACGGAGTAACATCTGGAAGCATCAATAAAAAAGCTTGTGTTCAGCTGTCCAGTCACATAATAGATCACCATTATGAAGCTATAATAATTTTAGGAGCTTTTTGCCTTTGTTGGATAAGTGAGAGGGGATCAGAATTGAAATATCACACATAACATAACTCCATGCTCTTCATAATATTATAACTAACCGGTGTGCCACAGCCACAATATTTTTTAATGCTGCTAATAATTATTTCTTAGTAATAGCAGCTTAAGTGGCCTCAAGCTAGCACGGTCATGCATATGCTTATCTTCAATCTTGTTTTATGTGGTAATACATAATGGGGGTCTGATTGAGTGGTTATATTTGGCCAGGCTTCACCCTTGAAATGCAGTCACAGCCGGGCTCTTCTCTGGAAAAAACCCTATACATCAGTCCTAATATGAAGGGTTTTAAGCTCTTTGAGCCCCAATCTGTGTGTGTGGTGCATTTGAGGGGCCAGTACAAAATGAGCTTTCTCTGGTCTGTTGCCTTGCCGAATCACACTTTCTGCTGTCAATACTTGTTTCTTACATGCCCATTATAAGCAATTCCCTGAATAATTCTGTCAATAAGTTGTTCTGTCCTCTATGTAAAGAGACCAGCTGCATTGAGTTTTAAATACTGTATTGTGTCGCCCCCATTTGGTCAGGAGTGAGTATTACTGGTGGGAATGACAATGAAGTCAAGTCATTTTACTATTCTTACAATGCTATTCTTTAACATTTAAAATGTGTTCTACTACAACACACAAAAATAAATAGTACTGTTATATATAACTGTATTTTATTTCTATATATATTTTCTCTTTTTCTGATTACACTCAAACTGAATGAGTGAAATTTCTTCAAAGCTGGATAAAAAGTGCATGATTACAGCAACGAAGTTTGTGTGTGTTTATCTGCATTCCCTCATGCATAGTCATGAACATATAAATACACACATATGTATATATTTAAAAAATATATGTTATATATGTGACCCTGGACCACAAAACCAGTCTTAAGTCACTGGGGTACATTTGTAGCAATAGCCAAAAATACATTGTATGGGTCAAAATTATTGATTTTTCTTTTATGAAGCATATTGAAGATGAAGATATTTTATTTATATTGAAGATACTTTGTAAAATTCCTACTGCAAATATATCAAAACTTATTTTTTGATAAGTAATATACATTAGTAAGAGCTTTATTTGGACAACTTTAAAGGTGATTTTCTCAATATTTTGATTTTTCTGCACCCTCAGATTCCATATATTCAAATAGTTGTATCTCAGCCAAATATTGTCCTAACAAACCATACATCAATGGAAAGCTTATTTATTCAGCTTTCAGATTATGTATAAAGCTCAATTTCAAACAAGGGACCCTTATGACCTGGTTTTGTGGTCCAGGGTCACATATATTTAAAAGTATATATAATATATATATATGAATATAAATTAAATATAATATTATACACACACACACCAAATTATTTCTTAAATGTACACTTGTATTTGCTTATAATTTATATTTATTCATCTAGCAGATGCTTTTATCCTAAGCAATTTTATATGCGAAATACAACAAAGCTAATAATTTTAGGAAGGCTCTGTATTTCGATGTCCTTCATTTATTTTTGTCTCCTTTTAGGGGCAACCAGGGGAACCTGGACAGATGGGCAGCAGTGGTCCTGAGGGTGTCCCTGGGGTCCCAGGGCCAGTTGGACCCAAAGGAGAAAAGGGCCATGTAGGACGCAAAGGGCCCTCTGGACCAAATGGAGATAAGGTCAGATTTCGTAGAGGGGAATTATTATACATGATATCAATTTCTTCTTTGCTGTGTTTTTACCAGTGCTCTTTGTACTCTGTGAAAGTAATTAAGTGTTTACAAATGGGTATGTGTCTTCATATTAGATCTAAGTACAGAAATCAATACCTTTAAAATAACTTTTTGTATGTTTTATTTACTTTCTGACAGGGCCCAATGGGTGTTCCTGGGTTTTCTGGTAATGATGGTGTTCCAGTGAGTACACAGTTCTTGTCTCTTACTGTAGTTTCACTCTCTGAGAATGATTAACTAAGCTGTGTTATCATCCTGTGCAGGGACACCCTGGGCAGGAGGGGCCCAGTGGACCTCCTGGTTTGGATGGCTGTAATGGTACACGAGGTGACCCAGGTGACAGAGCCCGTGATGGGTTTCCTGGTCTTCTCGGTCGTCCTGTAAGTTTGAGAGCTTTTTCGTATTTCAAGATTGTAGTATATAATATTTACCAAATTGAATAACAGTATGTGATGTCATATATATATATATATATATATAGAGAGAGAGAGAGAGAGAGAGAGAGATCAGTTTTCATATACAAACTTTTTTTCACTTGATTTTAGGGATTCCCTGGTCAAAAAGGTCAAAAAGGAGAACCATATTATGTAGATGTTTTTGATCAAGTAAGTTGCAATCATTCTTTATGAAACCCAAGCAAATCACACATGTAACCTTTTGATATTTACATACTCGTACACACATCCACATTCAGCATGTGTTAATACTGTAGCTCATGTGGCATTTACTGCCAGCCCTGCTAATAATATGTATTGTGAGGTAGTAAATCTGGGTGTGGAGTGCAGACTTGTCTGGGAAAATCCCTCGGTCATTTTTAACACCTTATGCATCTTTTATGTTACCTGTGGTTTTAAAAGGGCCATGTCAGGTGGGCCATGTGTGCAAGCCCATGTTCTCAATGTTGCCACACATAAGGAGTTTAATAACATTTCTGCTGTTTTAATGACATCATACACCCTCGATTTCTGTTTTTATTTTGTAGAAAACATAGAAACACCAAATACACTTTAATATGTTATGCGTTTTATTAGACAGGTGAAAAATGCACAGAGTAGCATTATAACAGAACTTTTAACACACTCAAATGTATCCAGTATGTTAAAACAGCACTGCTTTAACCAAAGTCGCTTTCAAAGAAAGTCTGTTCACTTGGTGGCTATATTTGCAACCGGCCAGCTTTAAATGAATGGGGGAATCCAGAAATCTCAAAAACTGCCTGCTGAACTTACAATTAAATTACAATTTCAAATCAGCAGCAAACTCTGAAATGAACTGCCCCATGAATGTTGTTCCTAATGCTCAAATAGTGTTAAAAAAGCTTATTTTTCAGCTTAGACCAGCCAATGCGCATGCACAGTCATAAGCGTGTGTCTCAGGTTTCAGTGGGAACCAGAGCTTGTAACAGCAGCTGCAGTGATGCAGCGATGACTTTACCAATCAGTGATTGGCTGTTTTATTCAGAAGGTGGGATTATTCCACCATATTGTGCATTGCAGTTTCTCCCATTCATAAGTAATAGAAGTGAACCGTATTTGTATATCTATAGTCTCTGGCTTTAACTCGTAACGTAATATGACTGGAATGTCACGCTCATCTCTCATTAGCAATCACTCCAGTGCCCTAATTTCGCTTCCACGGCTTTCAGTCCCATCCTGCTTCACACTACAGTGATGATAGTAACATTTTTGATACATTACCTCATCCATGAACATGATTTCTCCCTGATTCCTGTCGAATTGCATCGCTGTGGGGAAGAAGACAACAACTCAATCATGACAACTACACCTTTGTTTTTTATTGTTTGTTTTGAATATGCGCCATCTAGTGGCGAAAATTACATACTGTGCCTTTAAAAATGAGGCGTAGTTTTCTGTAAATTAATTTCTTGTTTGCTCACTGTCATGTTTAATAAATAAGGACTTAAACTTTGCATCAGTGACACTGTTATTAAACTGAATTAAATGAACACCTAATCTAAACTGAACTAAAAAAAAAAAAGAAGCTGTAATTCATTGATGATTCAGACCAATCTGGTTCTCATATTCAACTCTGTTGAGTCTAGTAGTAGTTGTTAATAGCATACTCTGGGGTGAATAGGACAGTAGACCGTTTGACACACAAAGATGTCACATGGCTTTAGAAAATCAAATGTTGTCTTTTTGTAACTAAGAATTCTTTGTAAATCCTTAGAATTTTATAATCGAAGGCCCTCCAGGTCCACCAGGATTTCCAGGTTCAGTAGGAATTCCAGGTCCAGAGGGGCCCAGTGGTCCAGATGGATTTCCTGTATGTATTATATCTATATATCAATCTAGACCGTACGTATATCAATCAAAGACCATCTGTCTACAGTATAAAGACTGTAATTTTACTGTTATCTCCTTCCACAGGGGGTGCCTGGTCCACCTGGTCCTCCTGGACCTCCAGTAAGTTTAGCTGTCTAAGAAACAGTTTTGAAATAGCATTGTTTATGTTGCATGATCCTGTTATGTTTAACACATCTTCCTCCTGTCAGACAGGAAGCAGTGTGTAAACATATTTGTACTTCTGAGCACTTGCTTTGGAATGAAAGTAAATAGTGCAATCATTACAGATGCATTAAATCTTATAATTGGCTACTTTAAACTAGTAGCTCCTAAAATATCAATTATAAAGTATAAAAAGTAAAAGAGTAACAGTGATCTCAGAATGGCTGAAATATCCATGCATAAAGGTTTGCTGAATGTCTCTGCTTATTCTACAGGGAAGTCCAGGTCAAGGATACAAAGGAGAGCCAGGAGAAAAGGTATGGGTTTCATCAGCTTACAAACAACTAAGCAGCCCCCTACACACAACTGCTTTTAGTTTTCACCATTAGTATCAGTAGGTTCAGATAATAGCCTCATTTCATCCAATACTGTCAACAAATTTTGTTCCGTAAACACTTAAGATGCATTTTAGAAATAGATGTCTAGCTGAGTCCTGGGTGTTCATGTATGCTTGATTATCTTAATGAAAGCATTTTGTTCTGTACTGAAGATGTACTGCATGTGTTTGTTGGTGGATGAAGCCATTGTAATTGGCCTAACACAGAAAACAAACACTTCTCTGAGTGTCTCTCACTTTAAAGACCCCAAGAAGTTGCTTGATGACTAAAGTCTTCTTTTTTCATTTGTCTCATGATGACATATTTCCTGTCGAAATAGAATGTCTGGGCAGGACATATCAAATGGCTTGTCCCTTTGTATTTTAAACCTTAATTTGACTTTAATTATGCCACAGCCTGTTATTTTGTATTTGCTGATTGGTTGCAGGAGAGAGAAGTTTTCATTCTAAAGAACATTTAGATAGAAGTCTGTGTAGTGCAAGATATGTCTGTAGACTGTAAATCCAAATGCCTTTTTGTGCTAATTGTCAGTATTTAGAGTACACTAGCATATAGAGGCCTGAAAAAGCTAATAGACATGGACTAAACCCCCCAAAACTCTCATTTTGAATTCATGGGGTCGTATAAAATATGTTTAAGTATTAAATACTTTTAATATATCTGTATTTAAAAAAACAACAACTCCAATCTCTTTAAAGAGACTGGCACACTCAGAGAATGTTTATATTATAACATTCAGATCAAATAGTGTTTTAGTCTGCTTGGGGTCTTACTGGATATTAAAAGATTTTACTGCTTTTGTCTTGCGCAATAACACTATATCACTCTTTCATTCTTATAATGTTACCCTATATCGTCTCACTCTTCTTGTCTTCCTCGTTCTGTACCCCTAGCATGCCTATCTTGTTCCATTTATCTTTTAACCCAGCTGCAGTATGTTTCCATTCATCTCAACACACACTGCACATAATAAAAGCCTTTTCCTGTAAAGGAATGTATCATTATGGTATGTTCAATGCAGTAAACACTCTTGAATCTTACTAATAAGCATGGTAACACTGCACATTTTGGAATGGACTTTCCTCTGCTTTTGAATGGCAGTTCACAGATTTCATAGGTGTACAGAACAGCACCTGCAGTTTCTTTATAACTTGTAAAGTTACTCATACTGGTGAAGTCTCTGAGCTGCTGTTCAGTTTGTTGTTTTTGAGTGGTTTGTTCTGGTGCTGGAATCACCTGCTCCAATCTTCTGTGTGCCTTTGTTTCCTTTGGTTGGGATACTTAACCCATAGAACTCAAGAGAAAACAAGGACCAGCTAGTTCTATATTCAATTTATTGAATTTGTTAGATAAATCTATGAAATAAATTCAACATAAAGCATGATATGCATGCGTTTGCAGCAGTAAATATTACAAAAGGAGCCCTTAGTCCTGCTGCTCTCACTTTTCATTTCACCTTTCATTCTCTATCACTTCTTTCCTCTTTATTCTCTGTAAAAATCACTTTCTTTATGTTTATCTTGTTTTCCAGTAAAAAATGTGAATGAAGACCCCATCAAATCAAAATTAGAGTCCATGTGTGTTAGCTTGGGCACCATTTATATCCTAGTGTACTTTAAACATTGACAGTGAAATTAAAGTTCAACAGATACACAGTACATTTTTACAAGGTGCGTTTCCATCACAGATTTGCGCAAAACTTTTGTGATATTTTATAAATGTCGATAAACTATTGCAAAATTATGCCATTTCCATTAATCGAAGTTATGCGACTAAAACGTAATTATTTCCTCTCATGGCAAGTCATAACAACCGATGTTGGTAGGTTTATATGAGTTTATATAGGTGTATATCGCAGCCACCACATTAGCCATTATTTTTAATCAGAGGAGAAGATGTATCTTTAGCAAAGCAGTGCCGAGGGCTGCTTCTAGTGCAATTCTGAAACATGCCATGGCGTGGTTGGTGTAAACAAAAGCATTGACTAGAGTGGCCACGATCAGCTCCGGTGGCCATGTCAGAGCCAAAATGCGCTGCAGATATGTGAAGTGTAAATAAGGGGTTGACCTATTATGCCCCTTTGTACAAGATGTAAAATAAGTCTCTGATGTCCCCAGAGTGTGTATGTGAAGTTTTAGCTCAAAATACCCAACGATTTTTTATAGCTTGTTAAAATTGCCACTTTTAGTGTATGAGCCAAAATGCACCATTTTTGTGTTTGTCTCTTTAAATGCAAATGAGCTAATGCTTCCAGCTCTCTTTATAGAAGAGGGCGGAGCTTCAAGAGCTCATGCTCCAGCATACCGGCAACAAAACGTGACATACGCACTTCTTTATCTTACAAACTGAAAATGTCATAAACTCTCAGTCCCATTTGTGATTATGAGCTCGACAAATTCAAGCAGTCGATTTCATGTTGCTTTTCATATGCAACCACATTCCTATTTACGATCATTCTGCTGTGAAGGCAGCATCAGTATAAACAGGCAGAGACAATGGTCGCTTTAGCAACATTGGCCTTACAGAGTGCTAAAAAGCTCTTTCAGAAAGGCAATTTGGAAAACAAAAGATGATGCACAATACTTACTTTGTCTGGAGCTGACGTTCGCACACGAAGAGAACGTTGGTATTGATCCCTCTTTCAGAATCAACCTTTGCGTTGTATTTCTTATCTGACATTGTATATCTCCAGCAGATACAGCAAGAAAACAGTCATGGCGAACTGCTGCTTCTCACTCAGGGATGTTTATGCTAATAGGGCAGAGATCAAATGGGCAGGATTTCTGCCTATAATCACGTCAACATAGGGAGAAATCTTTAATTGCGTGTTCCGAGAGACTGTTTATGATTTATTGGGATTATAAAAAATGAGTGGGTGGATTTTTACCATTATAGGCTGGTTGTTTTCACACACTGCAGCCACACAACTGTGTTCAAACACCTAAACATGATTTTATCTTAATAGGTTCACTTTAATGACAAGGAAAGCCCTGCTTGAGAGCGACCATATATGAGATGTTTCTTGGAGGTTATAGTACATTAAAGAATGATCATGTGACGGTTATGTACGCCAAGTTAGCCGTAAATGCGAAAAATCGAATTGCCTGAGAAACCTCACCTCATGTGAGCGGAAAAACTTTTTTGTGACAGTTTCATTTTCCGTAATTTAAAGGGTAATGCAAGCGCAGCTACCATCTTTTTCTTCTGGGGAAAAATGACTCAGTCTGCACTATTGAATTATTGCTTTTATAATGAAATTTTAAAACTGACCAGCAAATAGCAAATTATGGTTCATTTCTGTGCAAAACTGAAGCCTTATTTCAACACTTCAATATGCCAAATGAAAAAAAAAGGCAACATGAGAAAATGCAGAAAACTACATTCATCAAGCAATGAAATGGTGTATTTCACATAAGCTAAATTTAAAAAAAAAATGTGAGCCTGGACCACAAAACCAGTCATAAGGGTCAGTTTTTTTAAATTAAGATTTATACCTCATCTGAAAGATCATATGAATATATAAGCTTTTCATTGATGTATGGTTTGTTAGGACAGGCCGAGATACAACTATGAAAATCTGGAATCGGAGAGTGCAAAATAAATAAATAAAGTTGTCCAAATGAAGTTGGACAACTAGGAATGCATATTACTAGTCAAAAATTAAGGTTTGATATATTTACAGTAGTAAATATTAAAGAAAATTAATAAATTTGACCCATACAATGTATTTTTGGCTCTTGCCACAAATATACCTGTACTACTGGTTTTGTGGTCCAGAGTCACAAATTTCATCAGATGAGGACTTTACAGAGAAGTTGTTTTGAATGAAGTTCATTTTTCTTAGACAAACTTGCTAATGGGGTGGGAAATATCAACAGGATATATATTGTTTTAAGAATGTTGGCACATTTTTACTGGAAAATAAGACAAAAATACTGATTCAGAATTTGATATCACTACCCTTTGCTTTCACATCAGTCCCTCTTCTTTTATCTTAACATTTTCAAGGTTTTCTCTCTCTCTCTCTCTCTCTCTCTCTGTTCTTACTCTTGCTCTTTCCCTTTTTTTCATTAGCCTTTTCTCAACCTGACCAAGACTCTTTCTCACATTTTCTCTCTCTCTCTCTGATAAAATCTTGGGCTCTAATGTGTCAAATGTCTGTGTTGTGGATCTCAGGGGGATGTTGGTCTACCAGGACTCAGGGGCAGTCCGGCCGTTCAGTTTAACGCACCAGCAATAAGCACTATCAACAAAGGAGAGAAGGTAACACACAGGGGAGCGGTGATGCCAACCCAGGGAGGGGCACTGCCAGGGTGAGAGGATGTGCATGGTAGGGGAGAAAGGAGCATTAAAGGGCACTGAACCACATCATCACTCCAGGGAAAATGTTCTGGAACGTTCTGACAATTGGGATTGACATTTGTAAACTGTTTGATTATGTCATAGAAACCCTGACAGTTACCCTGACAGTTATGGGAGTGGGGGTGGTTAGTTGCATAATTGAGTGGGGAGAGATGCATACGCATCTATTGTGAAAATATGTGGTTCATTACCAAAGTGCCTTCATTCTGCCTATGTCCATTCATCTCCTCTTCACCCTGATCTCCCCGCTGCTCTGGCAGTGGTCACAGTCCTCTTAACGTTCTTCTTCAAACCCAAAAAACTTCTCACCACATGCCACCTCTTCAACATGCTCCGCCGCTACCGTCTCCAAACAGCCTCCCCATCACCCCACATCTTGTCCCATATAAAAAAAAAAATCTCTCTTCCTTGGTTACCGTATCCAGGGAGATGTGGGCCCGCCCGGTGACCCAGGCCGCCCACTGGTCAATGGAGTGGTGGAGTTTGTTGGCTTTCCAAAAGGAGACAAAGGAACTAAGGTTTGTGAGGAAAACGCAGCTGTGAGGATCTAAACCTAGGATGAAGTCAATCGACACCGTCCTCCTCAAAATCTTTTCTACAGTTTCTTTGTCCCCTTCTGCCTCAGACCTGCTATCTGGGAGGGTGACGTCCACTTTGTGCTTGATGTACACATGCCCTACTTCACCCTGTGGTGAACATTGAGGGTGGTGTTTGTAAAGTCTTCATATTTGGTGGTGATTTCAGTCACATGTTCCAAAACTGTTGAAATTATGTGTGCATACTTACAGTGGCCCTAAAGAGGACACTTAAGCCACATTACAAATGTATAAATATCACTATATAATATAGATAATGGTTATATTTTGTTCTAGTACGATGAAATTTATTTGAAATGTGGTTCAAATGTGAAATTAGCTTTCTGAAAACTGTATACTTCTCTTAAATGATATACACTATTATACGATTTTTAAATAAATACTTTTATTCTGCAAGAATGAATTAGTTCCCAAGTGCTGACAATAATATTTAAAATGTTACAAAAAAGTTTTATTTCTAAAAAGTTTTATTCATCAAAAATCCTGAAAATCAGTTTCCACAAAGCAGAATTTGAATTAATAGTACAGTTGAGGTCAAAAGTTCACATTCACCTTGTAGAATCTGTACAATATTTTACCACAATAAGAGGGATCATAGAAAATGCATGTTATTTTTTACTCAGTACTGATGTAAGATATTTGACATAAAAGACATTTACATATAGTCCACAAGAGAAAAACAATGTTTAATTTATAAAAGCAATCCTTTTCACAAGTTTACATACACTTGATTCCTAATACTGTTGTTACCTGAATGATCCACACCTGTGTTTTTTTGGTTTAGTGATAGTTATTCATGAGTCCCATGTTTGTCCTGAATAGTTAAACTGCTGTGGATCACAGCTGTGGATCATTCAGGTAACAACACAGTATTAAGAATCAAGGGGGTATAAACTTTTGAGCCGGTATATTTAAATAAATTCAGCTATTATTTTCTCTTGTGGACTATATGTAAACATATTTCATGTGAAATATCTTATTCAGGTCAGTACTAAATAAAAAAAATAACAAGCATTTTGTATGATCCCTCTTATTTTGGCAAAATAATTAACATTTTGCTGAACCTGCAAGGTGTATGTAAACTTTTGACCTCAACTGTATATTGAGCAGCAAAACTTACTGCTGTTTAAAAAAATATAAAAATACTGTATGTCACAGTACTGTTTTTATCATATTGTTGATCAAATAAATACAGCCTTGGTAATGATGAGAGACTCCTTTCAAAAACAATAAAAAAAAAAAAATAAAAAAAAATCTAAAGCATTTATAGAATGTTTTTGTCAGAGCCCTTGTTATTCTTCATTTTTAGATTAATTTTCATTTTTACACCAGACAGATATATTGGTTTAAAATGTCGGTCTACTTGATCTGTAATAATCGGTATTGGCATCGGCCCTGGAAAACACACATTATGTAGGTGTTAAAATGTAAGATTCTTGTTTATTTCATTTGGAGCTCAAATCACAACACAGGACATTCAACTGAATTGAAATCTGTAGATTTCGTGCATAGTTTTGTGTACAACAGTAAATCGCTGCATATTGTATTGTGTAATATTCCTTGAACATAGAAATATCAGAAATATCATTAAAGTGTCATTCACAGGCAGTCTTTTCTGCATTTGCAATATATATTTTTCACATACTAATTAACATTCTTTTAATGACATTTTTACATACTACTATCTGGAGAAGAAATGTTTTAGTTGATTTTCAGGTGTAAAAAGCTCCTTAAGCTCCTGGGGTTTACCTAGCCCAGTCACAATTGTTCTTAAAAAACACAAAGTGACATAATGAATTCTCAGTCTTCTTTCTTCTCTCTCTATCTCTCTCTTCCTCAGGGTGATAAAGGCTATGACGGTTCTCCAGGTTTTCCAGGGAGACAGGGACCACCAGTGAGTAATCCAAGACAGGTTGTCACGCCAATAATGTTTGATATGTTGTTTAAAATTGACACACACGTTTTTTTTTTTTTTGTTTTTTTTTGCATATATAGAGCCCATTCAGTTATAAAGGTGAGACTGGAGAAAAGGGAATCCTGGGCTTGCCAGGCTTAAGGGTAGGTGACGCTACTGCCACATTTTGAGATTTTACATTACATCTCGGTTGTTTATACTGTATTAAAAATAAAGTATACATTTTACGCTTTATTTGTTTAAAATTGAAATTGAATTTCTTCTCATGTATTGTTCGACATGGCAGGGTCCACCTGGTCTGAACGGTCCTCCTGGGCTTCCTGGGATAAAAGTGAGTTAAGAAACTCTTTACTTTAAATAATTTTCCTCTCATGTCTTCATTAGATACCAACCATCTTCTGTCTCCTCTGTAGGGCTTCCCTGGGATTCAGGGTTTTCCAGGACAACCAGGTTTTTATGGGCCAAGGGTAAGAACAGAGGTTGAGAAATACACAAATAATTATTTCATAAATAGAAAGATGTTACACAATAGCATATTGTAAATATATTTTTAGGGTGAGAGAGGAGAGCCAGGTCCACCTGGACCGATTGTGGAACCAGTAGGTGGAATTAAAGGTATCAGGAATCCCCATTATTTCAGTCATAGAGGTTGCATTTATCTGTCCGAAACTTTCATACACTTTCGTGATCTTATATGTTGCAATTGCTTTTTCTAATCAGTCATGCACATACTCACTCATATGTATGCTGATGTACAGTCTTCAGTGATTGTTCAATTTAACTGTGCCTAGGTCCTTCAGGTGATCCTGGCTTTCCTGGTTATCCAGGGATAGTTGGAGATACAGGTTTTCCTGGGCTTCCCGGTCAGCCTGGTCCTCCTGGAGTGCCTTCTTCTCTCACAGGTATTTGTGAAATACTTTTGCAAAGTCCCTATGGAATCAAAATTGAAGTTTTTTTGGCTTTTAGGCTTTTAGGCTTACGGTTATCTGGAAGCTAGTGTGCTCCAAAACAATGACAAAATTCACATTTAGAAGATATAAGCGTTCAAAGCTTACAGTCTCTAACTTCCACCAATATGGTCAACAATTTTGATGACATCACCCTGCACTTTAGCTTCTCGTCAAACTTTCTGTCCAATCAAATGCTCTCTAGAATCTGAGCGCCTCCCGCCCCCTACACTATAAATAGACGCTGAAGCTGCGGCTGAATTTTCTGTATAGTAAATGGCACATAGTGCACTATATAGAGGATAGCGAGCAATTCCGATGAGGTGAATGAAGTCTGATTTCACATTGTGTCGCACGAACTGCCACAGCGTGGACACAGCCAACGTAACGGACACATTTCAAATCTACACAGAATGCTATTTTATATATAGATAATGCGATATGGATGAAATTGTGGCACTGCTGGCTGCTTTAAAAAGGGGGCAGGATATGTCCCACCCTGTCTTCCTGTTTCAGTTGAAATTACGTTAACACATAAAATATGGTTGTGTGTTTCAAAGCACTTCAGTTGTCCTTTAAAGGAGAGGTCCACTTCCAGAACAACAATTTACAAATAATTTACTCACCCCCTTATCGTCCACAATGTTCATGTCTTTCTTTCTTCAGTTGTAAAGAAATTGTTTTTTGAGGAAAACATTTCAGCATTTATCCCCATATAATGGACTGATATGGTGCCCCGATTTTGAACTTCCAAAAGGCAGTTTAAATGCGGCTTCAAATGATCCCAAATGCGGTTTTAACTGATCCCACCTGAGGAAGAAGGGTCTTATCTAGCGAAATGATCAGTTATTTACATAAAAAAAAAAAAAAAAAAATTTAAATACTTTTTATTCTCAAACGCTCGTCTTGCCTTGCAGTCCTTAAACTCTGTATATTCTGGCAGTTGACAGTTAGGGTATGTCGAAAAACTCAGACCATATTTTCTCCCTCAACTTCAAAAACATTTAAAAAATGATCCTACATCAGTCTTTGCAAAGTGAACATGCAAAAAAGACCAAACACCTTTAACAAAAAAGGTAAAACAGCGATATAGGACGATTTTGAAGTTGAGAGAGAACATGAGATGGGTGTTTTTTTGACATACCCTAACTGTCATAAACAGGAACAAAAACAGTCCAGGCAGAGTAAGGCAAGACGAGTGTTTGGCATTAAAAAGTATATAAATTGTATTATTTTTATTTAAAAAAAACAATCATTTCGCTAGATAAGACCCTTCTTTCTCGGCTGGGATTGTTTACAACCGCATTTGGGATCGTTTTAAGCCGCATTTAAACTGCATTTTGGAAGTTCAAAATGGAGAAAAATCCTGAAATGTTTTCCTCAAAAAACATAATTTATTTACGACTGAAGAAAGAAAGACATGAACATCCTGGATGACAAGGGTGTGAGAAAATTATTTGTCGTTCTGGAGGTGGACTTCTCCTTTAAGGCTTTATGGCTCAAATCATGCAGCTCAAGAATCTATTGTATCAGTATGGTGATAACTGTGACTCTTGGTTTTCTGTTCAGGTCGTCCAGGCACTCCTGGGTTTCCCGGTAGTCGTGGACTCAAAGGACCGAGGGGAAGCCCAGGTCGGGACTCTTATGGTCCTGAAGGTCTTTCTGGAAGTCAAGGGCTTCCTGGACTTCCAGGTCTCCCTGGACCACCGGGCAGTTCACGTAAGCTTTTGCAGATGATGATGATGGTCATCTTAATTTCATGGAACTTAAGCATGTGCTTCATGTTATAATATCTAAATTCACATTTTAATTCAAGTCAAAATCCCATTAAGATTTGACAAATTAAATCACACCAAGAAAGTCATTTTTATGGGGTCAAATCAAATAAAAGTAGATTATTGGGGGAGCGGTTGCAGGTTTCCACTTTTCTTATTTTATCTTTCTATCCAGCCAACCTGTTCCTTGCTGGACTGCCTGGTCTTCCAGGCCAGCCTGGGCCGAAAGGACCTCCTGGAAACAGAGGCTTTAAAGGGTTTAAAGGTAAGGCGCTTTGTTGTAGAGCTGAAATGAAAAATGTTATGTTTCATTTAGACAATTATGTTGAATGGCATACTTTGACTTTTTCTTTCCTACTTGACTCTGTGCCCTTGCAGGAGAAAATGGTGACTGCGACTGTTTAGGTGGAGGAACAATTGGTGGACAGGGACCTCAAGGGCTTCCAGGGTCCCCAGGTTTTGCAGGACTCAATGGCGTGAAGGGAGAAACTGGTGACGTAGGCTTCCCAGGACCCCGTGGTCCACAAGGCTTTGATGTAAGATATTAATTATTATTACATTAGCTTAGATCAGTTGGCTAATGCCTTGTGGGTTTTCGGGGGTACTGAATGATATTACATGGAAAGGTAGCATCCTGATGGTGAGAGTGGAGCAAAATATATCACAAAAGTTTACTGCTTTCACAAAAGGTTACACGTGTTTTTGTTTGTTTAGGAGTCGTGTGCGATCCATTTAATACCATAGTGCGTTATTGATCCTTGATAAATCATCAGGTAACTTCCAAAATGCTTAAAAATTACAAGTCTTGCTTTGTTTTAGGGTCGAAAAGGTGACAGAGGCTTTAGAGGGCGTAAAGGAGAAAAAGGTCATTCTTTCTTCCCGGAAGGCAGAGGACAAAAAGGTGATATGGGTCAACAGGGTCTTCCTGGACCACTTGGAGAAAGTGGCAAGCCCGGAAGGGACGGATCCCCTGGCCTCCCTGGACAACCAGGTCTACCTGTGAGTAGATTTACATTTTTCTTTCTGTCATTTCATTTCATCAGCTGCCAAAGAAGACTTGTGTTCCTTATTGCTTGTAGTAATTCTTATTCTGATTAGCAACCAGTGAGATCTCTAAATTTCTAAGTTCTGTCTCTACAGGGGGAGCCTGGTTTTGGGGTGACTGGAGATAAAGGTTTTCCTGGTGTTCCAGGGTTCAAAGGTCGTCCTGGTGACAGGGGCGAACCTGGTATTGGCTATCCTGGTGTAGCTGGGATCAAAGGTTCACAAGGTGATCCTGGATTCAATGGTCTTCCTGGAACACCTGGACTTCCTGGTTCTAAAGGTAAGTAGAAGAAACATTTGAGTAACACTTTAACAATAACTATCAATCTCCTCAAGAGGCCCACTTAGCATATTAAGCTTGTTTTGTGAGTTTAAAGTACACGATTAAACAGTATAAGATGAGCTTGGTTGAAAGAGCTTCAGTTTACAGGCTGCTAAACCTCATCTTGACAAGCATTTATCTCGTGTGTGAGAGTGAATGGGTGTGCAAATGAATCTTTACATTTTGCCTGTGCTAACAGAACTTTTGACCTCTTTACAAGCCATTCCATTCAGAGAGAAATTGAGCAGGTGCAATTAAATCATAACAAGTCTTAACATTCATGTCTGAATCACCAAATCTTTTCACTTCTCTGCATGCTCTCCATCTCTTTCTCGGCAATGGAATGGCTTTGACACAACCGTGCACATGTTCCCCTTTTGATTTCTGTATTTGCACTGCTTTAACCGAATGTGCTGGAATATTTGAATGAGCTTTTTAATTCTCTACTAAAGGTACAATCATTTTCATGCTTGTGCGTTTGATTGCTTATTGATGCTGCCCGAATGAACTGATTCATCAACCGATTGATTGACAGCTTCTCTTGCAATCTCTCTTGCCCTTGCATGTTGTCTGACTAGGTGACAGCTGTGGGCAGGCGGGGCTTAATGATGCCTCTTTGGAAGAGGGAGGTGAGATGTGAAGCCCAGAGCTGCAGCCAGTAAAAAATAAAAAATAAAAAAATTCCAAAGGCCTGACTGTATCAGACAGCTTAACTGTAGAGTGTCCACCAGACCTGATCATAATTTACCATCATTTTGACTTACCTATAGCTTGAGATGTCTATTTGCCATTCTGGAAAAGTGGTAGTTGCCATATAACAGCAGTCTTTTGTCAGTCATTTAACAAACTTTGCGCATGTTATTAGCTCTTCTTTTACTCGGGGAGGGTGGGGTTGTTTTCTTTCTTTTCCTTTTTTTCTTTTTTTGAAGTATGAAAACAAACTTTTATCAGATTTTGGAGACTCTGGTATGCCATCAAAGGCTCATTTGCTTTGCATACCCTTTGTAGTGAAACAACATTAGTCCCAACACGTTCACCTTTATCACCAACACTCATGACATGTCATCGATTACCACAGAAGATATTTTAACTTATCCTTTACTAGCAAAAATTGTTCCTAAATGCACTTACAATGGAAGTTTATGCAGCGGTGCATTGCAGCACTAAAATACACAGTGTTATGTGCTGTTATGAGCCTAGATATGGAGGGCCAAATTACTCAAAATTAAATAATTAAATAAATGCTGAAATATATAAATAAATTGTAAAATGCATAATTTAATTATTGAATAATAATTTATTTATTTAAATATTTATTTATGTATTTAAATATTTGTTTATGCATTTATTTATTTAAATATTTATGCATTTATTTACTCATTTATTTATGCATTTATTTATTGCCTCCACATTTCATTTTGAGGTTTGCGGTTGTCGGCACGTCACTCAACAATGGTGGGCGTCACCTTTCCAGCTCGATTTCTTTGGTCTTTCTAGTTCAGGCGCCTTTTTCATGTTTTCCGCATCACGAACTATGGCTGATCGAGGATGGTACAGTGAAAGATCTGTCGCTGGCTCTTGGAGATGAAGTGACATTGGCACATGCCTCTATGCTCAGTGGCACAACCGCTGACACTTCCGGTTTTGGGTCACTGACATGTATCAGCAGAGAGTGACATGTGCCACTGACACTCTTGCGGAACATGTCACCGTATCGTTGACAGCTGGAGTATAACATTGTCTGTGAAACACGCACACTTAATGGCAGTACGATATTTCATTGATGATGCGTTTTTATCAAATGTAGGATTAGTTACATCTCGGAATTCATTTGTATGTATTTGCTTGTGTGACACGTGCCGATGGATTGTGTCAGTGTCACGGAATGTCACCGTATGTCGCGGCAACATAGGGAAACACACTAGGAAACACAAGGAATTATTAATTATTATAATTATAAATATTGAAATAAATAAGTAACTAAATAAATAAATAATCAAATATTTAAATAAATAAGTAATTAAATAAATAAATATTTAAATAAATACATTTAAATTTAATTTATTTATGCTTTCAATAATTAAATGATGCATTTAACGATTTATTTATATATTTCAGCATTTATTTAATTATTTAATTTTGAGTAATTTGGCCCTCCATACCTAGATGGATAGAAATATGCATAAAACTCTGTCACGTTCTAACATTATTTCCAATATGTCCTTTTATGACCATCTAAAGCCAATAAACACTTTTGCATCATACACCCATGGATGGACAAATAACAGAAGATAATATAAGCACTTTAATTAATAGCTCTTTAACAAAAATACAAGCTGCACATTTCTTTTTTTTTTTTTAAACTCTCTGAAATGCATTTTCATTGTATGTGCATTACTATTCACATTTGTTGTTTTTATAAAGTTTGGGATAAATTGAAATGATTTCCTATAAAGCTGCTTTAGAGCACTATGGGCCAGATTTATTAAACAGGGAAAATTAGAGTGCAATTTCATAAAAGCACCAATGGGAGGGGAAAATTCTGTGTGTGATTTTCTGACAGTGCGCACATTAAAGAACACAGACGCAGCCAGATCATTTCCATAATGACCAACGCAATCTACCAAGAGCAGCGCAAATTACTGCCTGCTTTAAGACATGCATTACGCAAATACCAGTAATTTAACGTGTGCAAATGTTAGTAAATTGCATTGCATGATTCATTTTATGATTCATGTCCGCCACGGACATGCCCTTCAACGAAAAGTCAAGATCTTTGCAATTTAAAGTCACAAAGGGCTTTAGATTACGCTGACCAAATTTGGTGTTGATCTGATTAAATCTCTGGGCGGAGTTTGTTTAAATAAAATGCCTGAAAATGGCAAAAACAGCACAAAACTTGCCAAGAAAATTCAAAATAATAGACATCCTGTTGGGGTTTGGGCTTCATACCGGAGGACTTTTTTGTAGGTATTGGTGTGTTACATGTGTCTACCGAATTTCATACATGTGAAACATAGTTCGAGGGGCACTTGATTGAAATTTTATAGGTGGCGCTGTCGAGATATTTTGCCACATCCACTTCTGAAACCCATATCAGATGTAAATTTTCAACACTTTTGGCATTTGCACAAAGCTTCATGAGTTTTCAAGCATGTTTAGGCTCTCAAAAATGCGATTCATTTTGGAGAAGTAGAATCTGAGCAATTCCAATAGGGTCTTTGCACCACCGGTGCTCAGGCCCTAATAAGGTTAGACGCAAAAATAACCGCATCCTCGCCTTTTCAGCAATAATTCGTCACTGTTCGTCTTTAGTAAATCCTGACAGTACTATTTTAACGCCAGAAGAGGGTTTGCGTTGGCGCAAGCTGTTAATAAATGTGGCCCTATGAATTATAATGAAGTGTTATGGAAGTAAATTGAACTTTTCTGTGGTAATCGACAGCATAAGGCAAATCTCCCTGCCCTCCACATTAAAATGTTTTGGACTAATTCCCATTGTCAGGACAGTTCATGAACTTATAATGTTGGACTGCAGTGTAATTGCGTAGTTACAGTATATTCCCTCCTGTCCTTTTGCTTATCAGCCAGCATTTGCTGATCTTAGAAATTCAGTTATATTTTTTAACTAACAATTAACACAAACACCCATCTTTTAATACTTGGTTTGCCATGGTTAGTTGTAGGGGATGTGTGTGGAATGGGCCACCATTTGTACTTTTTATATGTTACTGACAATGATATGGATGTCTACAGGATCACCACTGCCCTGTAGGATTCCTGGTGAACCTGGAGATCCAGGATACCCTGGAAATCCTGGAGTGCCAGGTAATTTAGTTTCTAGAAGTATATTAAAGTTCAAAATTGTGGTAGTTTTTTTAACTATTACTTTAAAGATTATAGTAACATTTAAAATGCTTTAATGTGTTCTTTTGCATGTTTGTGTGTATACTAATATTAGGGCTAAAGGGTCAGCCTGGTTCCCCAGGAGTGAGTGGGCGCCCAGGGTTTGATGGGCCAAAGGGTGAGAGAGGAGATCCAGGCTCTGGAGGTCAGCCAGGACCTCAAGGTAAGATTACAGCCTCAAATGTGAGTGGGTGTTCCATCTAACCACAAATTTTACATATCATATAATAGGTCAACTTGTAATCCAGTCATTCCAATTGAAATCTGTGCAACTGGGAGTTTCGCAAGAAGGTGAAAAACTTCACCTCATGCAAGTCTTGCTTATTTTCACATTAAAGAAGTCCACTTCCAGAACAAAAACTGACAGATAATGTACTCACCCCTTGTCATCCAAGATGTTCATGTCTTTCTTTCTTCAGCCATAAAGAAATTATGTTTTTTGAGGGAAACATTTCAGGATTTTTCGCCGTATAATGGCCTTATATGGCGCCCTGATTTTGAACTTCCAAAATGCAGTTTAAATGCGGCTTCAAACGATCCCAGCCGAGAAAGGTCTTATCTAGCGAAACAATCGGTTATTTTCATAAAAATAATACAATTTATATACTTTTTAATGTCAAATGCTCGTCTTGTCTAACTCTGCCTAAACTGTTTGTTAGGGTATGTTGAAAAATTCCCATCTCATGTTCTCCCTCAACTTCAAAATCGTCCTATATCGCTGTTTTACCTTTTTTGTTGGGGTGTTTGATCTTCTTTGCATGTTCACTTTGCAAAGACTGGGTCTGTACTTCTGCAGTGATGTAGGATGATTTTGAAATGATTTTTGAAGTTGAGGGAGAAAATACGATTGGAGTTTTTCGACATACCCTTCAGGGAGAGCAAGACAAGACAAGCGTTTGAGATTAAAAATGATTTAAATTGTATTTTTTTAAAGATATAACTGATCGTTTCACTAGATAAGACCCTTCTTCCTCGGCTGGGATCGTTTACAGCCACATTTGGGATCGTTGAAGTCGCATTTAAACTGCATTTTGGAAGTTCAAAATCGGGGCACCATATCAGTCCATTATATGGGGAAAAATCCTGAAATGTTTAATTCAAAAAACATAATTTCTTTACGGCTGGAGAAGAAAGACATGAACATCTTGGATGACAAGGGGGTGAGGACATTATCTGTAAATTTTTGTTCTGGAAGTGGACTTCTCCTTTAACATGGTAACACGAAATCACCAGCAAAATGCTTTGTTGCTTCTGGTTTGAAAGTGACTTCTGTGTGAGCCGTGCTTTTTACATCTCTACGCCATTAAGAAGAGACATTGGATTTTTTACGCTGTAGTGTCACTAATGTGATGATACTTTATTAAAATTGGCTAACTTATGATTAGGTTTTACCGGACCCAGAGGAGATCCAGGTTTACCAGGAGCAACAAATGCTGGCTTGCCAGGGCCTCCAGGAAGAGGTGGTTTTCCAGGTTTGTCAGGAGCTAAGGGAGAACCAGGTGTGGTGCTTGGGGCCACCCCTGGACGTCAAGGTTCTCCAGGGAGACCAGGAGAGCCAGGAGACAAGGGTCAACCTGGTGTACCTGGTTTACCAGGGAGGCCTGGTAAGTTTGATGAGTTGTTATTGACAACATGTTAGGCATTGTAAGTTATGCTAGATATTAAACATTAACACTAATGGATTCCTCCTTAGGTAATGATGGACGCAGTGGATTTCCTGGTGTAAAGGGAGAACGAGGTGTAGATGGAAGTCCTGGTCCCAGAGGTCCTGTAGGTCCACCAGGAGAAATCCCTCCCAGGGATCCTGGTCCCAGAGGGCCAACTGGACCTAAAGGATTTAATGGACCTCCAGGTAACCAAATCAATTTGAGTTTGGTGTTTTAGCTAATAATATGAGTGAGCTGCTACTTATACTAGGGTAAACTCTACCTTAAGCTCTACAGTAAGCAATTTTGACCTTTCACATAATTTTTGGTGGAGCAACTCAACTTCTGAGACTTTGTCATGAGGCAGCTTTTTTACTGTCTTACTTATACACCATTAATAACCTGGGTAGTTGTGGTTTGGTTTACATTTTCATGTGAGCATTGTGTTTACTCTACTGCAGATTTGAGGCGGTAAAATGTTTCATTGGCCCTTACTCTTTTCATCAGTCTTCGTCAGCCTGTGTTTACTGATCTTCCTCACAAAAAATATCTGTTTTCGTTATTCTTTTCTCCATCCACCCCTCTTCCTCTCTCACCATCATTTCCACCCTCCCATCCTTCCATTTGTGGTGTCTCCCTCTTCTGTTTTTGGTGTTGGGTCACCTCACCAGGCTGCCAAGGTGAGAAATATTGTCCTCCCTGATGCCCTGCATGTAGTGTTGATGTTCCTCTAACACACTATTCACACTCTTGCAATGCTACCTTTTAATGCACTTATCTTTCACTTGTCTCCTTGTGTTTCCAGTAATCTCATTTAAAGCATTGATTGCAGGGGAGCATTTTTTTTCACTCTGAAATGAAAATTATCTCATCATTTACTCAATATCACCCTTGTTCCTAACTAATAATGCAGTCCGTCTTCAAAAATGGTATTTTCATATCATGAACAGATTTAAATTTTTTAATGTAGTATTTTACATAGATTACTTTTACAATGTTTTTGAACTGTCAGAGTTTTGGTGTAATAGGCATTCACTAGAGGGGCATAAATCACTATGCCCCTCTTAATTAGAATTATCTTCATTTGTGTTTCAAAAATGATAAAAAGCCTTTTGAGGGTGAGTAAATGATGTCAGAATTAAATTTTTATGGGTGAACTCTCCCATCTGTTTTTAAACCAATGGAATGGTTTGTAATTTCTTGGATTGACCATCTATATATCATCCATGGTCTTTTATCACTGGAGTGGTTTAAACTGTATTCCTCCATCTTTTTGTGTGTTTGTGTGCCATGAAGCAGGCAGCACATAGTATACTTACACATAAAAGATGTGTAATAAATGTGTGCTTAAGTACTAATCCTCAGGTTCAATGAATTTGAGCAATCTAGCTTCTAATCTAATCTAGCCAATAGAACTTGCTATAACCCTGATTTGCTTGTGTGCCTTTAACCACAAACCTACTGGTAAAACAGCAGCATCTTTAGTTAGTCATCCAAGTAATATTTCATATTCCAGCTACTTGTACATCCAGTCTAGAATTAGCCTTTACTTTGAACTGACATGTACACAAAATGTGAACAATGTTGTGTTCATGCAGAAAAACTAATATCAATAAATGTTTTTGTCAACATTTATTGCATCTTTTAGTATTTCATTAATGAACATCATTGTATTCGTCAGCATTTGCTTGTTTTTTCATTAATTACCTGTCTTTAAAGTATTTCTTTAGTGGGTAAGTGTGTTCACATGTTCAGTATTGTGAGTTTATCTCATATAAAAAATCTTAATGGAATTAATTTCAGTGAAATCCAAGTAGTTTCTAGGCATTTTCAGAGCCAGTTCCTATGTTATATTTTAACTATTTTTTCCTCCACAGGTTTCCCAGGCCTGAAGGGTATGAGAGGAGATCCAGGGCCTCCAGGGCGTCGTGGACTAAAGGGTATACCAGGACTTCCTGGCATCCCAGGGTCAGAGGGATTTATGGGACCTCCTGGACCTCCCGGCATTGGAACACGTCCAGGCATACCTGGAAGACCAGGAATAAAGGGTATGATGTTCATTTTAAATTGATTTGACTTTTCTGAGTTATATTGCTGATAGAAGCTACTCTAGATAAATTTCTGAAGTCATTTTAACATGCTTCCTACTACCTCTAAAACCACACTATTAAATTTTTTTTATGGTGCACATTATTACAAAGACATCAAACAAGCATCTCTGAGATCATTTCAAATGGCATAAAATAGTCTAATGAGCAAATTTTGCTTTTAATTGTAATTTAGATATTTTGTTGTCTGTGTTCCAGGGGAGAAGGGGTCTTTTGGATTGTTGGGGTTCCCAGGATTACCTGGTTCTGCTGGAGACCCAGGTGGTCCAGGAGTTAAAGGTTTACCTGGTTTCGCTGGGCAGGATGGCTTACCTGGGGGAACTGGATCAAGAGGAACCAAAGGTATATTGATGGCATTTGCGGGACATTTCATTGTTTTCTAGTTAAATAAAACCATAGAAGGCATTCAAAAATAATTTAGAACTTCAGAAGGAAGCAAGATATGACATAGTTTATTGTAATTATATTTTAAAATGCACTACAGTAATACAATGAATTAATGTACTAATTTAAATCACAATGTTTGTGTTTTAAAAGGGGAGCGTGGTGCTCCTGGTCTTCCAGGACCCTCTCTTCCAGTGCTTCCAGTAGAGGAGCTGGAAAGGGGTAATAAAGGTGAACCAGGAGGTGGCGGACTGCCTGGTTTCCCAGGACCAAGAGGTACAAAAAGTGGACAAACCATCCATTTAGAGCACAGTTCCTTAGTTTCTAATGATGAACTCATGTTGTTTAGTGATATAAAGGTATTCATGGACTTTTTTTGTAGAGTCATTCATTGACGACCAAAGTTATCTTTTTATTCTGTGATAAAAGTATGGGATTGAAATGACCCCAAAGACTAGTCATTCATTTATTAAAATTCTCAGAAAAAAAAAAACAAAACAAAATGTTTTTCTGTTTTTAACAGGTAACAAGGGTTTTCCTGGTAGACCTGGACGTGATGGCTTTCCTGGATCACCTGGTATTGCAGACCAAGCAAAAGGTTTTCCTGGCCAGCCTGGACTCCCAGGTATTCCTGGCTCCTTTGGCTTGCCTGGTCCTAAAGGTTCACCTGGAGTTCTGGGCTTCCCTGGCTCACCAGGCCCGAGGGTAAGTATCCTGTATTCAGGCCACAACTATATGTATAAAAGTTTACTATGGAAACAGCAATACTAATACTGTTGTTGACACGGGGTCTTATATGGTCTCAGAGTCTCATACTTGTACTTCTGTCAAAATGTGTTATGCACATATATCAATCGTCTTTTACTTTTTTTTTTTTTTGTTCTCCACTGCAGGGTGATGATGGTGTACCTGGGATTCAAGGGTTCCCAGGTGGTCTAGGACAACCTGGTAGCAAAGGTGAGAAATCTGTGGTTCTGTCAGTGCCAAGTATGATAATAATAATAATGTGCATTATTTCTGATCTACACTATGTATAACAAATGCAAGTAGTTGAATAGTAGTCTGATGCCCCTAAACATTGTCTTTAAGGTGAGAAAGGTGATTCATATGAATTATCTGGACCCCCTGGACCAAAGGGTACGATTGGAAATCCTGGATTCCCAGGTGAGAAAGACACTTTTTTCAGGTTCTTGGTATATGTATGTTTTATAAACTCTTCTATTTGTGTGCTGTGTTTTATTTTGTAATGTATATTGCAGTCTGATTACGTAAATTTTTGTCTCTTGACTTTCATAACTAGGTGGTTCAGGAGTTCCTGGTGCACCAGGTGATCCAGGTTTCCCAGGAGTCTCGGGATTTCAAGGCCAGAAAGGTTTTCCTGGAGAGCCAGGAGCACCTGGATTTGGTGGTACGTGGACATTTGGAGCCACCCTTATGATTCTGTTGAAATTACTTCAGCTTTTACATCAACAGCTCTTTTTTCCTTAATGTTAATTTTATTTTTGTATTTGTCTATAGGCCCACCAGGCCTCCCAGGAAATAGGGGTCTCCCTGGTTATCCCGGACAGAGGGGCCGTGACGGAGATTTGGGTCGTCCTGGAACTCCAGGTTCACCAGGAGAGAAAGGTTAAACAAGAACATGTACCACTTTACTGTTAGATATTGCTAAAAACATGTTTTTCAGCTCATTCATTCTACAAACTACCTACGTATTAGAAACCAGGATGTTGCCATTTCTGAAATACCCAGCTTTAAATCTTACTTCAGGTTTTCCAGGATCACCTGGTTTAGTTGGGCTCAATGGTCTTCCAGGATCCAAGGGGCAGTCTGGAGTTCCAGGTAAATTAATCGGATAAACCTTTGATTATGAGGTTCTACAGTATGCTTTAAACATGAACAAACCAGTGACTGCTCATTAAACATACTTCCTCAGGTGTGACTGAAGGTGGTCGGACTGGAGCTCCTGGTGTGAATGGCCTGAAGGGAGAGAGAGGCTCATCACAGCCCGGAGTACCTGGGCGTTCTGGAGAAAAAGGATCTAGAGGAGACACTGGTGAGGAGAATTATGTGTATGGACATTAAACATGGCAATGAACTGTAAATATCAATTTGATATTTATGGAAATGTCCATTTTAAATGAAAAGGAAAGCCATATATTCAATATTAATGGAAGTTGTAAATATTAATGAGCCATCAAGCTAATTCTTTAAGGATTAGGGTTGGAATCACACCAAAAAAACAAGCAATCATGAAGTCATTGCTTTCTGACCATCTTAGTTTCTTTTTTATTTGCATATTTGTATTTAATGCTTATGAAATCTTGGTTTTCAGGTGCCCCTGGTTTTTCAGGCTTCCCTGGTAATCGAGGCCCCCCCTGGCCCACCTAGTTTTTCTAATATCCCAGGTCTTCCCGGAGACCCTGGACTTCCAGGATTAGATGGACGAGAAGGTACAGGACATCTCTGTACTCTCTGTTTTTATTACTTTTATTGCTTCTCTAAGATTAAACTGATCCTTTCTTGAGCTATGTGTATCTAAAACAAAACAATATTTCATCTAGACGGCGAGCAATTATCACTCTTTTTAGATCTGTCCGTCTTTAAGTGTCAACGTCACCTTTAGTAATAGCAGTTCTTGTGAGGCAGTGTAATCAGCTGAACTGGATCATTTGTAGGTCCCTTTGGCCCTCCTGGCCTACCTGGTCCACCAGGCCCTGGAACAGTCCAAGGAGACCGGGGAGATGCCGGATTTCCTGGGCGACCAGGAATACCAGGTCCACGTGGAGACCCCGGTGGTTTTGGAAGCCCTGGATTTGAAGGCAGCCCTGGTTTTAAAGGTATTTTTTTTGTCTTTAACTGTGCTTCCATAGTTTGTTCATTGGAATTTATTAATTTTTGTGCTCTCTGGATTTACAAGGACAAAGAGGTGACCCTGGCTTTAGTGGTATACCTGGTCCACCAGGGTTCCCTGGAGAACCAGGAGATTATGGCAGGAATGGACCCAAAGGATTAAAGGGTCAGCAGGCATTTATATCTTAAAAAAGTTAGCTAACAGTTATGAACATTCTTGAAACATTAGCTTTTGCTTATTGTCCTCAAAGGTATTCCCGGTCGTAAGGGACCTCCAGGTATTGTGGTCCCACATAACATAACCGGCACTAGGCCATTTGGGGAACCAGGCCCAGCAGGTCTTGATGGATCTGTTGGTCAGGCAGGAATGCCAGGCCTGCCAGGCAGTCCAGGATTCCCAGGTGAGTGTTTTATTTATTTCTTTTTTATTTTTTTATTTTTGTCTTTGCAAAACAAAAAAAAGGAAGAAATATGAAACTAAAAGTCTGATTAATTATTTAACCTTTTAACTCCAATTTCAATTGCTCTGAAATTTCTCTAGGTCCCAAAGGTCTCCGAGGGTCAGTGGGTAGACTTGGTCCTGTTGGTGCAGCTGGATCTCCTGGAACTTTTGGTGACCCTGGACCTTCAGGAATCCAAGGACCCACCGGAACTCAAGGTAACAATGAGTGTCCTTCTACCTTTTACATCCTTTATGGTAATGGTGGTTCGGATCTGATCATAGACAGAAGGTAGAGCAACAGTAATAAGTTAAATAATACAATAAAACCAACCATCAAACTACACTTGATAAACTGAGAATTCTCTGAGAGCTACGGCTTGTATCACCTGACTGTCGAAGATTTAGCCTGTTTGTTTATAAATGCATAATTCTGAGTCAGAGGAAGCGAACAGCATTGAGTAGAATGTTTTGTGTTATCATTACAGTAATTACAACATGGCAGGAATGCAAGTTCAGAATAGTTTAGCTACCGGCCTAATCAAACACACCTGAACCAGCTAACCAAGGTCTTCAGGATCACTTGAAAAATCACAGGCCAGGTGTTCAGAAGCAGGTTGGAAATAAAATTTGCAAGACAGTGGATTTCTAGAAGCAGAGTTGAAGACCTAGGCATTAAAGGAGAAGTCCACTTCCAAAACAAAGATTCACATATAATGTACTCACCCCCTTGTCTTCCGACATGTTCATGTCTTTCTTTCTTCAGAAATTAAGTTTTAAACATTTCAGCATATTTCTCCATATAATGGACTGATATGGTGCCCCGATTTTGAACTTCCAAAATGCAGTTTAAATGCGGCTTCGAATGATCCCAAATGCGGTTGTAAACGATTCCAGCCAAGAAAGAAGGGTCTTATCTAGTGTAACGATCGGTTATTTTAATAAAAATAATACAATTTATATACTTTTTAATGCCTAATGCTCGTCTTGTCTTGAAACTGGACTCCGCCTGGACCGTTTTTGTTCCAGTTCATAACAGTTAGGGTATGTCGAAAAACTCCCATCTCATGTTCTCTCTTAACTTCAAAATCGTCCTATATCACTGTTTTACCTTTTTTGTTAAGGGTGTTTGATCTTCTTTGGATGTTCACTTTGCAAAGACTGTGTCGGTACTTCTGCAGCGATGTAGGATGATTTTGAAATGATTTTTGAAGTTGAGGGAGAAAATACGATTGGAGTTTTCGACACCCTAACTGTCTTGAGCCAAAATACACAGAGTTCAGGGAGAGAAAGGCAAGACGAGCATTTGAGATTAAAAAGTATTTAAATTGTATTTTTTAATGAAAATAAAAATAAATCGTTTCGCTAGATAAGACCATTCTTCCTCGGCTGGGATTGTTTACGGCCGCATTTGGGATCGTTTGAAGTTGCATTTAAACTGCATTTTGGAAGTTCAGAATCGGGGCACCATATCAGTCCATTATATGGAGAAAAAATGCAGAAATGTTTTCCTCAAAAAACAATTTCTTTACAACTGAAGAAAGAAAGACATGAACATCTTGGATGACAAGGGGGTGAGTACATTATATGTAAATCTTTCTATATTTCAAACAAGTGATGATGTTTTTAACTTTCTTTTCATCAAAGAGTCCTAAAAAATGTATCATGGTTTCCAGAAAAAATATGAAGTAGCAACTATTTTCAGCATTATAATGAGAAATATTTCTTGAGCACAGGGTTGCCAGGTTTTCACAACCAAACCTGCTCAATTGCTACTCAAAACTAGCCCAGAACTAACCCAATCGTGTTTGGCGGGGTAAAATATACATTTTTTGGCGGGGTTCCCCTTGTAAAATTCGCATTCCAGGGGATAAATATCAGGTCTTTGGGGTCACTACAACTCGCGGCAGCAGTGTTAAAGTAGCCCAACTGCAGACTTGGCAACACTGCTTGAGCACCAACTCGATTTCTGAAAGAACATGTTCAGCTTTGACATCATAAGAATAAATTCCATTTTAAAATACATTAAAATTGAAAACATATTTTATATTGTAATGATTTAATAATATGACGTTGTAAACTTGGTAAGCATTAGAGATTTCTTAAAAAAAATCATACCCAAAACATCTGACAATTGAATATATTTATATGTATATTCATTTTTTGCAATAAACTTTTTTTAGTAAAATACATTTTTGACATTGCCTTGTGTCACTTGATTTCTAGTGTAAAGTTTGGATTTTGAAGCAAAACCAGATGAGAACCAGTTAATCTAGTGTATTACTTTTGACTGGTTACTCTCCACTCAAGTGATGACATCTACATTAACTTGATTTATTCCTATCAAATCAACATATTAAATATGAGTCAATCCCTTTGACTATATAGGATACACCAATTAACGTAATTTTAGTGGTCAGATCAGGTAGACGTTTCATGAACTGTTTTCCAGTTTACATCTTTCACACATTTCCTCTCCTCCCTCCTGTAATTGTGTTCAAGTTCTTCCACTTTGACATGTCTTCTACAGGAGCCCGTGGCCCACCAGGAATGCGAGGTCTTCCTGGTCCACCTGCGCGCAGTACCGGTATCGGTTATACTTTGGTGAAACACAGTCAGTCCACCCAGGTGCCCATGTGTCCTCAAGGCATGGCCAAGCTGTGGGAGGGCTACAGTTTGCTCTATGTGGAGGGGCAGGAGAAAGCACACAACCAGGACCTGGGTGAGACACTAGGGTTGTTAATATAAGGGCTGTCAAATGTGTAAAAAAAAAACCAATTTGGATTTGGAATAGAAATTGCTGTGGATCAGTTTATCATGGATGTACATGTAGGTACAGATGAGTTGACTTGCCTCAAGATAATGCTGTGACAGATGGTTGAATTTAAATGTTCTCTTCCTCACAGGATTGCCCGGCTCCTGCCTGCCACATTTCAGCACCATCCCCTTCCTGTACTGCACAGTCGATGAAATCTGCCGCTACGCTAGTCGCAATGACAAATCCTATTGGCTGTCCACCACAGCACCCATCCCCATGATGCCCGTGGCAGATCAGCAGATAGCTCAGTACATTAGCCGCTGCTCAGTGTGTGAGGCTCCATCTCACGCAATCGCTATCCATAGCCAGGATCTCAGCATACCGACCTGCCCTCAGGGCTGGAGAAGTCTGTGGATTGGTTACTCCTTCCTAATGGTAAAATTCAGTTATTGAGCACCGGTGGTGCAAGGACCCTATTGTAATTGCTCAGTTTCTTCTTCTCCAAAATGAATTGCTTTTTTGAGAGCCTAAACATACTCAAAAACTCATGAAACGTTGCACACACGCCAAAAGTGGTGAAAATTTACATCTGATATGGCTTTCAGAAGTGGGTGTGACAAAAGCTCAGTAGCGCCACCTATAAAATTTCAACGAAGTGCCGCTCGAGTTATGTTTTACAAACATGTACGAAATTTGGTAGACACATGTAACACACCAATACCTACACAAAAGTCTGCCGGTACGAAGTCCGAAACCCAAGAAGTCTGTTATTTTGATTTTCATTTGATTTTCTGTGTTCAGGCATTGTATTTAAACAAACTCAGATTTGGTCAGTGTAATTTTAAAGCGCTTTGTGATGTTAAATCGATGAGTTTTCGTCGAAGGGTGTGTCCGTGGTGGCCTGACAAACTTTGATGTTTTGCCATGAAACAGAAAGTTGTTATAATTCAGGCATACGATGTCCAATCTGCACCAAAATTTACGTTTGATAAGAGTCCTATCCTGAACACATGCCCATATTCAGTTATAGTCACATTCAGTTATAGTCAAAATCTGCGTAGAAATCAATCACCGGTGATCACCGCGAGATGCATGCCGGTTAGAAATGTGTCCGAGTTACATCCGCCTTGCTCTGATGTCATGCTGACGTGTGCCAAAAAACACTCGGGATGCCGAGGCGGCTCTGTTGGACTGAGCAGTCAGGCGCAGTAGCTCTCCACCGACTGTGCTGATTAAAAGCACGATGGGAAACGACTGGATGACGACACAGCTTAGTGCTCATTGGTTCAGACAACCGTGATGTTGCCATTCTTTTTTACATTTTTTTATTTATTAATCTAATATCATGTGGTTATGTGTTTAAATTATAAATGAATATTCCCAAACACTATGCCAGTGCGATCTCTGCGTGAGATATGATTGTAGTCATATTTCTATAAAAATCTAAAATACGTTTTTATTAAAGTAAAAATGGATGATAAATATGCTTTTCGTATGGAATTAAATAGCAAGCACTTTGAGTGTCTTGTTCATCATATTTATTTTCATATAAAAACAACAGAGCTGAAATTATATCATGTTTATCAGCAACACAGCATGTGAGTGTGATAACGCGATATCCGTCTTTGATCTCGTAGGTATCTGTTCTACTTCGAGAGGTCAGAACTGTCCGACTTGACTGCACTTATTTCACTCCTCCCCTCACTGCAGCCGCCTACTCTCGCCTACATTTCAGGCGAGGCGAGGCACATCTCAAACAAGCCTATTTATTAAAAAAAAAAGGATTTGAGTCATCTTAACATTATTTGTTACCTAGCTGCCTTAAAATTTTAAGTTTAGTCAATTCAAATAAGTTTAGTCAACTTGAAATGTTAATTTTTACTAAGTGACAACTTAGATATGTTTGTTGACTGAACTTTAAAGGCAGCCAGGTAACAAATTATTTTAAGTTGAAGCCACATTTTTTTTTTTACAGTATATAGAAATATTGTAGAACGTGATATTATGTTGCCATATTTAAAAAAAAGGTTAAAAATGTTGCACATTTAAATAAAGGTTTTTAAAATGCAGGCTAAGTGTCACTAATTAAACAAGTATATGTTCAGCTAATTTTCAGCCTCTTACATGTATGCTCCTTATAAACAATTAGCTTTTAATTAACAGAGTAGTATAATCATGGATGATAGTAAGACATGTAAACGTAAAAGAAAACCAAACTGGATGCAAGTACAGCTTCTTGCTCAACTTGTTAATAAAAACAAGTGTATAATCAACAGAGAATTTGAAGTTAGGATCATCTCCAAAACCAAAAAAGATGCGTGGGAAGACGTATGTGTGCAAATAAATGTAGCGTGTTTCTAAAATGTTTACATTCTGAGGCAGATTGCTGGCAACAGCCATTTTAGCCCTGCTGACAGAAAACAATAGAAAGCATGAAAGAATTAGTAATGGTTTTACTGGGTATAATGGGAATTGTACTGGTTTTTAATGGTAACTGTAATGGTGCCTGTTGGTCTCTACTGGTTCTATTGGTGGCTTGTTAAAACCACTAAATAGTAATGGAATATGTCCCAAAACACATTACAGGAAACCATTTTTAATGGTTTTAATGGTTAAAAGTTGATGGTTTGTAATGTTTTTAGCAAAAAAACATTATTTTTGTGATGGTTTGTATTGTTTTTTCTGCAGGGAGGATAGTTTGTGATTTGGTCATAGTGACTTGAGTCCTCTTCACTACTCCTGACGTTTCACAGATTCAGGAGCTAGTTTTAGCGCTAAAACGCTTAGTGAAATACTCTTAGAGCAAAAATTTAGGAGTCCTAAATTTAGGATTGACGCTGATTTTTTTTTTTTAAGATTTTCTCCTAAATTTGGCAAGGTATGAGCTACTTTTAGCCTTCCGATGTTTTGTGAATACAGGCCCAGATGTTTGGTAAAAGTCCTGGCCTGAAGACACCTAAACGCCAATATTTAGTTATAATCATAGCCACCTGTTGGCAACAGGATATGTCATATTTTATACTAACTCAAACATACCATGTTCAATCTGCATCAAACTTCACATGTTTGATCAAAGTCCTGGCTTGAAGACATCTACATGCCAATATTCAGTTATAGTCATAGTGCCACCAACTGACAGCAGGAAGTTTAGCACATATAAATTACTTTGACATATTCCTCCTATTTACCATTTTAAATCCATATTTCTCACCGTTCGGTAGCGGTGAGCCCGGGTGCAAGGGGCCTTTCGACGCTTCTTGCAGCTGTAATACTTGAATGTAGCTGACAGAGCTTACAGTGTAGTACATGTTTACCTATGTGTATAAAATAATGTTCAAATGCTTGACAGTTATTATGATAAAACACGTTGACAGTTTATAGCTTATTTTTAAATGTTCATTAATTTAGAATGATATGGATACACTTGGAAAGTCATACTTTCTAGTCTCCTCAGTGCATATAACATTTATGTTTATCTTTCAGCACACAGCCGCAGGTGGCGAAGGAGGCGGTCAGTCATTGGTGTCTCCCGGTTCTTGTCTAGAGGATTTCCGCGCTACCCCCTTCATCGAGTGCAACGGTGCCCGCGGTACCTGCCACTACTTTGCCAACAAGTACAGTTTCTGGTTGACCACGGTAGAGCAGAATGAACAGTTCATCCAGGGTCCTGCCCGGGAGACGCTGAAGGGAAACGAGTACCGGTCACGCATCAGTCGCTGTCAAGTCTGCATGAAGATCTTGTAGCTTTTGTAGATTCATTACAGGAGACTTTAACGAAACGATTAGAAGAAGAGTGGATGAACTGAGCAGAGGAAGATAAAGGAAACAAACATGAACTAATCTGATTTCATGCCCTTGATGCCCAACAGTGGTAGTATGAAGGGCTAAGGTGAGCCCATGGTAAATATCAGGGGGTTGGAATGAAAAGAAGTGGAGAAAGAGATTTTACTCTTTTCAACAGTGGTGCTATGTTAAAAATGTTACATTGTGTTTTTGTGTTATAGCTTTTTCTTTAAGTTGTTGGTCATATTCACGGCTACCTCAGAGAGTACCTCATCCACCTGACTTCCAGTGGATGGCACAGAATAATACATCTTGATTTTTCAAAAGAATCCATGCAGCGATGCAAACAATATTGCATTTCATGTATATGTTCTGGTTTCGGTACCCTGTGTTAGTTCTTGCTTCACAGTCATATTAACCATTTGTTAATCTTGTTTACCATTCAGCAAAATGGACAAACCAGCACTTTGCAATCTTCATGAATAAGATTGTCTTCATGATTTTATTACATGACCAAAATGTGTATATTTTTCTGAATACTCAAAACGTCATTTACTTTTTATAAAATGTCTAATTTACTGTGTGCATTGGAGGAGATAAATAGACTAATTTTGAGTTAGCCAGTCTCTTAGAGAGATTGGTTGATATGTAACCACTATGACCACTAAACCTTTCAGTCTCTCAGGTAGCCCTGAGTATACGTTTTCTTCTATTCGTGTTACATTTCATCATGTGTCTGTAAGTGGTTAGATTATGATTTCTTCATTTCATCCCCTTGATAGAAAGGTGTACATTAAATTATATGTACATTTAATAATAGGGAAAGATTTAACAATATTTCCCCATTTATGTTGCTTTTGGTTATTTTACTAAAATGAAATGATGTGAAGATTGGCTGTCACAAGTGGGCAATTTGCTTATGTTTTTACTGCTGTGAGACTAAAAGAGATGTATAATTTCATAACCCGGTAAATGTTAATAACAGAGCATTAAACATTTTTTAAATGAGAGGATGACATTTTCCAGTATTTCATGTAGTGGTGTAAATGTTTGATCTGAATGCTCACAGTGAGTACATGTATGAAACCTCTCAAATAAAAGTACTCAAATTTTTAAATGTTGTCTGTCTTAAATTAAGTTGCTGTTGTGGTGCAAAACCTTTAATCTTTAACGTTTAAACTAATAGTACTGGCACTCAGTTTTGGGTTAAGTTTTTAGTGATGATGGAATAGGAGGAATGAAAATTGTTGGAACTCCAAATCATTCTTAAATGGAATCAGTGTTTTTTTAATGAATCTGAGTGATTCTGTGATTCACTTGTAAAGACAGTCACTTGTTGCCATCTACTGGTGTATCAATGTAACCTGCAGAAGGAGTCACTGAAAATCCATACTACTAACAGACTTGGCAATCTGTCTAGAACAGTGGTTCTGAAAAATGCTGAGCTTTGCCATTCATTTAATTCTATACTGACACATACTGTAAATAGAGATCCATTTAAGAAACTCTCTTCGATACAGAAACATACCCTGTGCGAGTTATTCTTTTTCATGTTTAAAATACGAGCAATACCGCAGTTTTCTTTGAATATCCAAACGATTGCAAATGTTGATTTTATATAACAGTTCAACCAAAAAGTAATAATAAGTGAACATTTTACATTTAAAATGTAGCCTACATTTTAAACACAATATTGTCAATATTGTATGTTATATTTTACAACAAAACAATAGAACTGGTATGCATCTCCAAGCAACTGTGGTGTTTCAACTGTGGTGGACATATATTTCACATCTTTATTTAACCATTGTGCGCTGTTCAGTTAGGGTGTATACTGTGGCTGTTTGGGGTCTCTAGAGACCCCAGACGGTAAAATATGATTTTATAACAGTCATGAATTGTAACATCACTTTAATTTTTTTTTACTTTACAGTTGGTATTGTTTTGTTTGTACTTGTTTTGTCTTAATTTCTGAATAAAGTATTACGTTTATATGAAATGAATGTTTATACAAAATATGTAGTTGACTTTAAAGAATATCTTCGTTTCTTGGTTTCATTTATGATGATATAAAAAATGTCATAGATTACTAGAAGATTTCTGCAATCTACTGGAAAATTTTTATAATTAGAATTTTAACCAAAGACACTAGATGAACATCCTGAGTGACTTTATTACGCTAAAATACAATCAGTCATAACAAATTTTGTTTTGGTTTTGTGTGTATAGATGTAGTAAGTGTGAAAAAAGCCATCAAGTGTCATGTCATTTAGATTAACGTGTCATTTTTTTGTGTCATAAAATACCCTGAACACTGCACAGAGGTTAAAATGACCATTGCTACATAAATTAAATGTCACTAAGCACAGAAAAAACATTTTGAATCCCATCCTCTTGTTTTTTTAATCCTAACTGCAGAAGGTGCTTCCTTACTAAATTATACAGTTACTGTTGCTATGGACTGTGAGATAATTAATAGCCTACACTGGGAACCATTTTGTTATCAAAAAAAGGTATTCAAATAAGTCCTGTATGTATTTACCTCAATCTGATGTGGTTCTTCACGCTTTCTTAATGACCTATAACATCTGGCCCTAATTACCACTTTCCCTGCAATAGATAAATAGACTGAAGTGTCCACACACACAAAACACACACACACATAGGTAACAAGAAGAGTTTTTATTAAACTGCTATGAAAATTATCTATAAAAGTAAATGAATTTGAAAATCAGTATCATGGGAACTGACTTATACATACCTTGATAATCAAAAATAAATTGCTCAAAAAAGAATTTGTAGCCTTTGTCCAATTTGGATCTCTTCACATCTCCCTGAAAATTCTCAACAATACGGACAACATCTGTAATTCTGACTTTTGGCAGATAATTTAATGATCGGGAGAAAACGCACTGTTCGTAATCCATTATTTTAATGAATGGAAGTACCGCTCCCCTACTTTCGGTCTCGGTCGCCATATTGTGAAATAGGCGTATTCTGGTCGAGGCTGCTTTATATGCAAATGAGCTCTGCTCGCCCCGCCCCTCTCTTCTCTCTGTGGAGTGACGAGCCGCTCTGTGGAGTTTACTTTAGGCGCTAAACTTGCTAACTAGCACATTATTAGGAAAGGCGATCACAAAGATTCATTAAAAAAAACCTTATACTCACTTCTGCTGTAATCATGAATGATTCGCGCGAACATAGACGGATATATGTAGATCGGGAGGCGCATTCTCTTCACAAACAAACGTAATCTACTGCATCTTAGAATGCAGGCATCTGAGACTGGCTCGATTTGAAAAAGGGGATATTATTTTTACAGATGAATTAAAAACCACTGCATGGATTTTTATCATTATAGGGTAGATTTGTTCATACACTGCCAACACACATTAATGTTCAAACAACATGTAAAAGCGAACTTTGCATCCGATGACCCCTTTAAGAATATGACATAAAAGATGACATACAGTTAATAAGTCTAGAAAAAACTTTGCCTCTATACAGGTAAAAATGTACCTGTAAATCAATTTAAGGGTTTAAGGTGGCAAAATATCCCTAAGTGCAAAAGGTGTGATTGCGGTGGGGGTACTTAGAAGAATATTAAATACCCTAGGAATAGAACCACTGGAATAGAATGAGCAAAACAAGCTTCTAATCTAATCACAACCATTCCATACATTACTGGTTGCAGCTGTGGGTCCGTTCATAGGAATCATTCCCAGTTTAAATGTTCAGCCTTTTATAGAATCACATGGTTATTAATGAGATGCTTTTGACAGATTTGTACATAGTGTCAAACTCACAATAATCACTAAATGGTCTGTATCTTGTGAATGGAATGCAACAGGACAGTGTGAGAAAACATCCTGAATTTGGTGAGAAACGTTAATAGAGTGTGATATATAGTTTTTAAATATCTCTGATGTTTAATAATTGTATTCATTTTAAAGTGTGACAGATGGCAGATAACAGTAGATGTTTGGCCTGAGTTCATGACAGGAAGCTGTGAAGCCATAACGGCTTCAGAAGTGACAAAAATGACTTTTCCAGGAGCTTCAAGGGCAACTATGTCAAGCAATGTACAATAAAATGAAACTCTACAGTGCAAAATAATTTAAACAAACATTTATTATACGTTTTATTGTACATTTTATTTATTTATTTATTTTTTACAAAATGTCTTACAAATTCTCACAAATTTCTTTTTCACATTTTCCTATACATTTCTTATACATTTTTTCATATACAGTTTTCTTACAATTTTTTACAAAATAAGTTTTAGTAAATAAATATGATGATATATAAATAACTATTAATTGCAGATCGCTGCTTTAAGTCAAGGACTTGGAGGGTGGGAAAGGCCACTCTTGTTGGTCCAGCAGATGGAAAACAGACTGAGAGAAGAAATCATGGGTGTTCATCACAGGAGTTATTTTCTGATGTTCTCTCCATGTCTTAATCCATGACCTGAAGCAAAAACACATTACATGTATTATCTAAATACATTACAAACATACACAAGTTTATGGCAACAGGTTTGTGATGATTATATAACAGAAACAACAAACAAAATGAAACAACATTTTGCTTACCTCTAAGCTCTCGACTCTGTACTTTAAACCAGTCATGGAGATGGATCTTCTCCAGAGCGAGTCTTTTCTTTGGCTTAGGCTGCAGACAATCACAAATCAACTCGCAGCATTCTGTGAAAAAACACAAGAGACAATTCTGATTATTAACTTATACTGATTACACGTCTGATTATCACTTTTAATATTCAAATTGTCCTTCTTTGTTCTGTGCTGAAGATCTTACTTTGTGACAGGCCTGGACTGGACCAGATGTTGGCAGCGGTCATGAACAGGTCCTCAGCTGCGGGTAAATACCCGCACACCATTTCAAACAGGAGGATCCCGAGTGACCAAACTGTCATCGGCTTTGCATGGTACTTGCCGGTGAAGTTGAACTCTGGAGGAAAGTACTCTCTTGTGCCTGGAAGAAAGACATGTTGTCTGATGTTTGATACATTTCCACAGCATGCTGACTATATAGGATGTGTTTCTGTGAGCTAATGATCAAAGCGGTTCGTGTAACATACCACAGAAGACTTTGTAGGCTGATTTTTTCATGAGCGCGCCGCAACCGAAGTCAATAAGCTTCACCTCCATGGTGTCTGGATTAACCAGCAGGTTCTCCAGTTTGATGTCCCGATGGAAGACACCGTTCTCACAGCAAACGTTAGCGGCACGAACCACCTGCCACATAACGCGCCGTGCCGTGCGCTCGTTCAGGGTTCCTCCGTGGAGCTCCATGAAACTAAACAAGTCCATGCAAGGGAAGGGCCGCTCCATGACCATGGTGTAGTGGTCAGTGTCTTCCTGCCAGTCCAGGAGTTTAATGATTTCAGGAGCGCTTGGGCCCTTATTGGCCATGACTGTCAGGCCGATCTCCAATGGGAGGCGTTTGGGATGACCAGGCTAAAGGACAAAACACGACCATTTGATGGAGGTGGTTTCCCAAATAAAGACTTACTCCACAAATCTAAACAGCTGATAAATAATGTGTAGCTTGTGATTTACATAAAAATAAGATGTTATAAACTGAAAACAGTGACTGGGAAGCAATTAGACAGAGAGCGCAGCACTCACCACTGTGATGTATGGCATGTCTGGTGCCTTCCGTGAAAATTTCACAGCCACCTGATCAACAAAACAAAGAGTTTGAGCATGAGCACAGAGGTCATATATTTTATCAATCCTAAAGAGACAATCAAAGTTTTGCAAGGCAAAAAATAAAAATAGGAATTGATACCTTGAGTCCATCCTCGCGGCGAGTCCCTGCATACACCATGCCAAATCCTCCCTGACCCAGCTGGGGACCGACTTCATAATGCCTCAAAATGTAACCTATTAAAAGGTCAACAGCTGTAGTTAGTATGAAATACAGTTCTATACTGTACATTTTCCCATCTTAGTTTACATTTTATAATATATATATATTTTTTTATGTATTTATTCTTGAGATTTATTATTCTTACCCTTGTCCAGGATGTTCTGCTCTGGCTGTTCCTTAGCAGAAGGAGGGACCTTCAAAGTTGAAGCTAAAATATGAATAAATTCAAAATAGATAATATTAATAAAAATACATCGTCTTCAAATTGTAGTGGTTCTTTATTCAGAGGCACTTTTGAACTGATATCTAAGTTAAACTTCTTTTATCAATGAAAATCAATGGATTCGTTTCTCAAATGAAATTCTCACATACTGATAATGACACCTAATAACGCTATTCTCCATTCTTGCTGGAATTCAAAGTAATTTCATTGATCTCTAAACTGATAATGACAGTAGTTGGGACAGTATTTGAATCTCTATGTTATAAAAATGAGACGAACAGAAGTTTGCTAACTAAATAATCAGCTATGAATCAGTACTTGTATCATTATGGCATGTTTGTGTGATTGTACCATTGTCATGTCTCCGATATGTTCCCGTCACACACTTGAACTCCTCCTCAGCCTTAACCAGGTCATATTTTGCGGTTTTGCTGAGAGGAAAGCGGAGAGCAGGCCATTTAAGGAAACTCTTCATCTTTTTCTCCTCACTCCCTGCCTCCTTTCTCCCTCCATCAGTTGTACCAGGCCCAAACGGCCACCTGAAGCATTTCTTTTTCTCTTCTATCCCTTCCTCCTGTTTCCCTCCTTCACTCTCACTAGGCCCAAAAGGCCACCTCCAGAAGTACTTCTTTCTCTTTTTCTCCTCTCTTCCTGTCTCCTTTCTCCCTACAACAGGCTCACCAGGACCAACAGGCATCTCATCAAACTGACGAGGATGGTTTTTTGCCGTGTTGGTGGTGGATTTCAAACAGTGTTTGTGTACAGACTTCATTTCAAGTGCATTTTAGGCGTGAATTGAGATGTTGCACGATAAAACTTTGTGATTTTGCTATCAGATTCTGCAAAACTTGGAACAGATAGGCTACTCAGATACTCCAAAACAACCAACAAAGTGAGCAAGTGATTCTAATGCGTTTAAATACTTCAATACCAACGTTCTAATAGAACTATAGAAACGAGTGACGCCATGACAACCCAATCAGAGGTGCTGAAAACAATGAGAATTCGAAAAATGCAAAAATGGAAAGAAAGCAAAAAAGAAACGACATTATCATCTGGTCCTTTTGAATTACAGAATTAATATCGAATGATATTTGTTGGCTGTGCCATGTATATTGCTTATATAGTTTTTGACCAGTTAAAGCAATAAAGAAACATGCATGAATGAAAACATACAGCTTGCTATTATTAAATTATTAAGCGCGATAGAAACCCGTTATGTCTTAAATGAACGTAAACTGGAAAATAATTCAGGCTTGTCAATGCAATGCATTAGAAAATGACAGCAGCCTAAAAAACCTGCTGCTGTCTGTGAGTCAGTTAATGTCAATAAAACAACAAAAGTACTAAAGTACATTATTATTATTATTATTATTATTATTATTATTATTATTATTATTATTTTAAAAGAGATCACTTTAAATTAGACACTTGTTTCTGGGTTCATCAAATCAACGCCATCTAGCGGCGGACTGTCGAGTTTTTTTTATATTTTATTTAGCGGGAAAAAAGAACACAACATATACAAGAATGAGAAACAATAAACAAAAATATTGGATTTTAAAATGTTTTGGTGAGTTTGATACAAGCTCCGAACCACTGATTCAAAATGAATAAAAGTTTCAAAGCTCCACGAAAGCATCGCCTTTTACTAGATGTATGCAGTAGCGCCCCACAGCAGCAGGGGGCGTTGTGAGCTCTCAAACTCACAGTTACCGCTGCAGCTGTAGTAACTCACAAACAACACAGAGACAGACATAAGCGACGGGACTTGAACAAGCTCAAGATTTTTCTCCTGTGATACCGCTGCACAAAACAGGTACATATAAAACAATAACGGTGCGTGTGAATAAGTGCGCTGTTATGTCCGGATTTCAGATGTTAGCAATTTAGTGCTCTTACACACGCTGATAAACCTGCAGTGATTGGAGTATTATGCAGCTGTTTACAGTAATGACATGTTTACAAACGCTATATCACTGGAGCTGTTTTTATTAGCAGCTGATTCGTATCTGTTGTGAATTTCGAGGAATTAATCTCTTAGCTGTGATTGTTATTTGTCAAAGATGGATGATTTTACATTAGTCAGCATCATGTAGCGGTGTGCTGGCTAATGCAGAATCCTGCTCATTCAACACTGCAGCTCATGAGCAGGTAAAAGGTGCAGGTGCTTTGATAAATGGTGTTTCAGCTGTTCAAAAGGCTTCATGTTGCATGATTGCAGTAAAATATAATCTGTTAAAACTTAATGAGGTGTGACCAGCTGGTCTTCCTCCTCATTTAGGACTAGGTCATATTTCACCTCATAATCAACAAGATAGAAGTAATAAATTATATTTAGTATGTAGAAAATCATTAATTAGTGTTATGTGTCAGATGTTTAGGACTTAATCAGGCCATGTCTTTTATTTACAAACATAATATTGCCAAAAAAATACCATAAAAGCTGACATAGACTGCTATTGTGCTCACTGAGTGAATAGTTTTGAAAATATGATGTAAGTATTGAGAAATAGATCCTAACAGTTGTAAAAAAAATTTAATCATGGGGTAAAATATGACCCATCCAGACTTTGTGAGATTCACCCCATTATTTTGTTTTCAGTTACGCTGGAATTTTCGGAGACCGACTCAGACATGTCATATGTCTTCATCAATGACTCGTCGCAGACCAGTGTACCGTTACTGCAGGCTTGTATTGATGGGGACTTGAGTTTCGCTAGACGTCTGCTGGAGGCTGGGTGTGACCCCAACATCCGTGACCACAGGGGCCGCACAGGTCTGCATCTGGCAGCGGCGCGAGGTAATGTGGACATCTGCCGCTTCTTGCACAAGTTCGGCGCAGATCTGCTGGCCACTGACTATCAGGGCAACACTGCACTGCACCTGTGTGGACATGTGGACACGATTCAGTTCCTGGTGTCCAATGGTCTCAAAATTGATATTTGGTGAGATATGCCTATTTATTTATTTGGACAATTGACTACTGTTTCTTTCTTTAATGTTTTATGTGACTAATGCTGTAGCACACCTGTGTTTTTTACTACTCCCATTGTGTAATTGCAGAAAAAATATGGTTTTATTGAACACATTTTAGGGCGAGAAAATCATAAAAAGTATTGATACAAATATTTTAGCTGTAGTAGGTAGTTATAGAAGTTACACTACCAGTCAAAAGTTTTTGAACAGTAAGATTTTTAATTTTTTTTTTTTTTTTTGTTAATAATTCCCTTCTGCACCAAACCTGCATTTATTTGATTTAAAGTACAGCAAAAACAGTAAAAATCTGAAATATGTTTTTTACTAATTAAAATAACTGCTTTCTATTTGAATATATTTTAAAATGTAATTTATTCCTTTGATTTCAAAGCTGATTTTTTTGCATCATTACCCCAGTCACATGACCCTTTAGAAATCAGTCTGATATTCTGATTTGCTGCTCAAAAACATTTATTATTATTATAAATGTGGTAAAAACAGCCGAGTAGATTTTTTTCAGGTTTCTTTGATAAATACAAAGTTCAGAAGAACAGCATTTGTCTGAACTAGAAATCTTTTGTAACATTATAAATATCTCTATCGTCACTTTTGATCTATTTAAAACATCCTTGCTAAATAAAAGTAATTTCATTAGAATGATTTCTGAAGGATCATGTGACACTGAAGACTGGAGTAATGATGCTGAAAATGTAGCTTTGATCACAGGAATAAATTACATTTTTAAATATATTTAAATAGGAATTTATTTTAAATACTAAATATATTTCTTTTGCTGTATTTTGGATCAAATAAAGGCAGGCTTGGTGAGCAGAAGAGACTTCTTTAAAAAACATTAAAAATCTTACTGTCCAAAAAGCTTTTGACTGGTAGTGTAAGTTTTGCATAAAATACTTGGTCAAAGTCAGTTTAGCTTTAGTTTATTCCATATTCTGTTAATTTCGATAAAACAATTGTAATAATTGTTTTACAGTATAATAATAAAAGTGTTTATTCACTAAATAAATTGACATTTTAATATGACTTTACAATATATTTTAAATATTCTATTTTATATTTTTAATATATTGGCGTCATTATAAATATGATTGTTATCTTTAATTTGGACACCCATCATAATAAATTATATTGACCATTTGAATGTCAACAAACACAAAAGTCAAACAGAAAAGACCCTTAATTTATTGGAAAATTTTTATTTGAATTACCTTGAACAAAACTGAAAATCAGGAACAAGACCTTTATCTCAAAATATATTTGGTAAATTTAATAATTCACATTTGCTACATAAAACTTAAACATTAAAATAAATAAGTAAGTTATATATATATATATATATATTTTTTCCATGAAAACCATAGTTTCTACTGAGGTTTTTATAAAAGTTAGCCACCACTTTCATAAAATAGAAATAATTAAAATAAAGTGAATTTAATAATGCATTATTAGGTAACACTTTATTTTACGGTGTCCTTGTTGCACTTTACATGTAGTTACTATTATTACAACATTCAATTATGCAAAATCACATGCAAGTAACCCTAAGGAAAACTATAATCCTAACCATAACCATATAGTAAGTACATAATTAATTAATATTACTCAGTACTTAAATGTGTAATTACACTGTAACAAGGACACCTTAAAATGAAGTGTCTGATTTTAATTATTAAAATCAGAAATTGTTTGTTAACATTAGTTAATGCACTGTGAATTAACTTGAACAATGAACAACTGTATGCACATTAACACAAACTAGTACTGTAATAAATGTTTTGTTTATTGTTTGTTCATGTTATTGTAAAGTGTTACCAAAATAAAATGTGTTACACTGTTTCTAAAAGATATTGTATTAATTTATTTTTGTTTTATATCAGCAGTACTGCTTGTAGAGATGTCATTATCTGACTCTGTGTGAAGTTTCTCAATTGTTCCTTGGCATTCGAACAGTAACCACAATGGCTCGACACCCCTGGTGCTGGCTAAGAGGAGAGGAGTAAACAAAGATGCCATTCGGTTGCTGGAAGGTCTAGAAGAGCAAGAGGTCAAGGGTTTCAACAGAGGAGCTCACTCCAAACTTGAAGCCATGCAGATGGCTGAAAGCGAAAGGTCAGATTTGAACAGCTGCATATTTTCGTTACCTGACATGTTTCAGTACCTGTTTTTCTAACGGAACACTGTTGTTTCTAGTGCGATGGAGAGCCATTCACTGCTGAATCCAAACCTGCAGAACAGTGAGGGTGTGCTGTCCAGCTTTCGCTCCACCTGGCAGGAGTTTGTGGAGGACTTGGGCTTCTGGAGGGTCCTGCTGCTGCTAGTGGTCATCGCCCTTCTTTCTCTGGGCATCGCTTACTATGTTAGTGGCGTTCTGCCCTTTTCTGCAAGTCAGCTGGAGTTGGTCCACTGAGGGCCAGATTGTGTTATATTTCGGGACCAGACGGGTCAAACTTTAAACTAAAGGGAGGTTTGAGTGGACTTTTAAGGTACACTGAAGGTTCCTCATAGTACAAGATTAGGTCTAACATGAAGTTTAGAAACAATCTTGTTATTCTCACAGGTGAGGTCGAGTGACGGCGTTCACATGATGAAGGCCTGCACTATGAGGGAAGACCGAAAGGTAAAGGTTAAGGTATTTATGGGAGAAAATGTTAGTATTTCAAATATACCCAAAGTGATGTAAACCAATTTCTCACAAATCTTTCCTTGATCACTGAACCTGGCCAACTGGTTGAACAGTAGACATATACACTCATTATAATTTCAGTGGTGATGTAAACAACATTATATGACTGTTGTAGGTTAGATCAGGCATGATGTTTTCATCCTTGTATTAACATATTTTCCTTTTCTGTCATCTTTATTTTTGTGTGTATATAAAGTCTTTGTTGTGGAAGTATGACAATAGACCAGTTACTACATACATATGCTTATTTGCATATCTGTAATTCAACAGTTTACATTGTTACATTGAATAACGGTATGTAAAATGTTACATATACCAATAAATAGCCATCAGGACTTTCCTGTTTGTGCACAGATGACAGTTTGTCAAAGAACACTTAACATTCTTTATTTTTATGTTTGTGTACCAATAATCCTAAATGCTAAAGGGTTTTGTGTTTGTTAAAATAAACAGAAAAACCTTTTTCCTTATCATAAATTGCTTTTGCACCATTAATTTGTTCTGAGCAACATTCTCCACAAGTTAATATGAAGTTAAATATGTGACCCTGGATCACAAAACCAGTCGTAAGGGTAATGTTTTTCAAAATTGAGATTTATACATCATATGGAAGCTGAATAACTTTTCATTGATGTATAGTTTGTTAGGATATGACAATATTTTCAACAATATTCAACTATTTAAAAATCAGGAATCTGAGGGTGCAAAAAAATCTAAATATTGAGAAAATCACCTTTGAAGTTCTTCAAATAATATTCTTAACAATGTATATTACTAATCAAAAATTAAGTTTTCATACATTTACAGAAGGAATTTTACAAAATATCTTAATGGAATATGATCTTTACTTAATTTCCTAATGATTTTTGCCATAAAATAAAAATCAATAATTTTGACCCATACAATGTATTTTTGGCTATTGCTACAAATAAACCCCAGTGTCTTAAGACTGGTTTTGTGGTCCAGGGTCACATATGGTCTAAAATGATTGTACATTGTCTAATAAAGCAGTTAGACTTAAAAAGCAGTGCTTTACAGTGATTTAGGAACAGCTAATGGGAGTTGTTAGGCCTTCAGCTGTTCTAAAATGGCTGTAAACTACACAGCAACAAAAGTAATTTAATGCTAATAAATAATAATTCTTCTGCCACCAATGTAGTTTTTCAGCAATGTAATAGTGATTTAATGAGGCCACAGTTTTAGAATTTGCCAATCATTATCAAGGACTGTAACTATCCGTTTTATAAACTGTTTTGGGAATTTGTCAACATTCTTTAAACCACATGTTAATATTTTCATTTTTGTTATAATATAAATAAATATGTACAACATGAACATTTCTTAGACGTTTTTGATATAAATTATGTCGAAACGAGAAGAAAATATTATGTAATTCTGTAAAAAATATTATCTGAATTATAGAAGTACATGCCGCCTAACTTTCTGTGTTTGTTTATAAAGGTTAGGGTCCATATCATACAATTTTTACATTAAATAGTACAAATATTTATTTTGATCACAATTTCTCTGTGAAACCTCAGTATTAACTCTTTCCGTAAAAGTGGGCATGACCATTTGTAAATTTGGTCTCATCTGCATCCAGCTATTTTTTTTTTTTTTTTTTGCTGCTTGATATTGCAAATTGGTGTGTCTTACCATAATATTTTGATGTATTATCCTAATTAAGAATTATTTAAGATAAGGTTTGTAGTGCAAACTGTTTTACCGTTTACTATGCTTTGTTTGTCTTATCGTTATTTTCCTATAGCGGCTAATGAACCGGAAATCTCGCCCATAGGCTTACTTCCATGTTGAAGAATAAGGTGGACAGCTGTAGTATGATTTATTTGTTAGAGCATAATGGGAAAGACACATCAAGTAATAGTACACATAGAACTTTTTTGTACTACTAAATCGAAAACCAGTATTCTAAAAACCCATTAGAAAATCCTAAGGGAAGCCACAAGTCAAATGCTAATGCACTTTCACTCTTTAGGGCTGTAAACAGCTGAACAGCTCTATTGTATTTGCATAACTGTCCCACACTGCCCCCTGACGTCTACAGCAGGTCTGAGCAGGTGTAAATACAGCATAGATTTATACATTCTAACAGCATTCTTTGTATCCGTATTTTAGTTTTAAATTTTAATCATTATTTGGTAACACACACCAACTCATTGTAGCTGTCATAAGTCTACTAACCAGTGGTCATATGCAGACACACTTATTGATTTTCTCATTATGATGGAAAGAGTGTGTAGATGCTGAATGTCTTATCCGGTTTCTTTGGGATTTGATATAGATTTGTCTCAGCAGGGGGAGATGGTGGGGGTTGTAACTTGTAACTACTCAAAAGCATGCTGAGATTTCTGCAGTGGTGGTATCACTCAGAGAAAGAAACCACTACCCTCAGAAAACCGGCAATCTGTGTCCGCACATATTTAGCATGTGCTGACCCACAAAACTCCACACAGAAAAAAACAAGACTCCAAAAGAGCTAAAATAACTGCGTATGCTAAAACAACCGGCCTGTGTCGGAGGCAGAATCCTAAACATGAATATTTTCTTTGTGTGGAGTTGAATTTAATTTACAGTTAACTCTGAGGTTTAAAGGAACACTCCACTTTTTTTGAAAATAGGCTCATTTTTCAACTTCCCTAGAGTTAAACAGTTGAGTTTTACCGTTTTTGAATCCATTCAGACGATCTCCAGGTCTGGCGCTAGCATCATTGAATCCGATTAGACCGTTAGCATCTCACTCATAAATGACCGAAGATTTACGACATTTTTCCTATTCAAAACTTGACTCTTCTGTAGTTACATTGTATACAAAGACCGACGGAAAAAAGTTGCGATTTTCTAGACTGATATGACTAGGAACTATACTCTCATTCCGGCGTAATAATCAAGGTACTTTGTTGCTGTAACATGGGTGCAGCCGGCGCAATGATATTACGCAGCACCTGAAAGTAGGCTAACTTCTGTCGACATAACCAAAGTGACCACATGCTTGCACAGAGAGACTATTTTCAGGCTCTGCATAATATCATTGCACCGGCTGCACCCATGGTACGGCAGCAAAGTTCCTTGATTATTACGCTGAGAGTATAGTTCCTAGCCATATCAACCTAGAAAATCATAACTTTCCATTTTCTGTCAGTCTTAGTACACAATGTAACTACAGAAGAGTCAAGTTTTAAACGGAAAAAGTGTCAAAACTCTTTGGTCATTTTTGAGCGAGATGCTAACGGTCTAATCGGATTCAGTGATCTATGCTAAGCTATGCTAAAAGTGCCACCGCCAGACCCGGAGATTGGCTGGTTGGATTCGAAAACGGTAAAACTGAACTGTTTAACTCTGGGGGAGTTGGAAAATGAGCCTATTTTCAAAAAAAAATTGGAGTGTTCCTTTAATATGCAAACTCAAATAAGAAGGTCTATAGGATATTTGGATATGTTGATTTGGTGCTATATATATATATATATATATATATATATATATATATAGTGTACATATCAACTCATACATAGTGGTTCTAAACCTTTTGGACTCTTAGCCCCTGCTTTCTTCACAACAATATTCAAAAGCCCCATGACTGTTCCACATTTATTGTTCGTGATTTAATAGGTAAGATAAGGATTTACTTACAATTTCTGTAGAAATTTCAATAGAATATTTTGGATATTGACATGATTTTAAAAAGTATCCTTATTTTTCCTGTAAAAGCGGGTGTGGCCATTTGTAAATTTTATGTGTCTGACTCATTTTGCTGCTTGTTATTGCAAACTGGTGTGTCTTATCATATTTTAATGTATTATCTTAATTATGAACACAACGGTTTGTAGTTATCGTTTACTGCACTTTGTTGTTCTTCTCATTATTTCCCTACGGTGGTGTATGAACCGGAATTCTCACACATTACCATAAAGTAGCTTACTTCCGCACTGAAAAATAAGGTGGATAAGAATGGGAATTGCGTTTTAGGATTTTGTTACGTAGCATGACTTTTCTATAGTTTTAAAATTAGGCTTCCCTCATATATCCTGCTTTAAGACTGTGGGAACCCTGGTTCTTCAAAAACAGTTTAATGCTTGTTTTGTCTTATTTTCAATGCTCTCAAGTGATCCTGACACCCCCTTGGAGGTTTGCTGAGGGTCCCAGCCCCTTGGTTGAAAACCACTGATATAAAATATACATAAATACTGCATTAAACTCATCATTTAGTTTTACTGTCACATGCTACAACCTTCTCCGCTTCAGTTCTCCTTAGGCTATTAAATGTAAGACTCAGCCAAATGTAACACTAGTGTAACCTTCAACTAATGTAGCAACAACCAAAAACTGTACTACAGACATAACAGTAATACATTCCATTATATTTAATAACCCATGATGGGTTGTAAATTAAACATGAGATGTAATGATCTATCATTTTCTTTTGGAGACTCTGAGGCTAGCCACAGCCTGAAAACATAGAAAATAATGTCTTAATGAAATTGTATTTAAAAAACAAAGTTTGGTGTGATAGTAGGATTAGGAGTAGTAGGTTTGCATGATAAAAATATAATTTGCTTGGTATAACAATCAGTAGCAGTCAATGGATTTTCCTGTAAGAGAAATAAAAAACAAATGTGTATGTGTTTGAGAAATGTGGTGGATGTCTTCAGTAAATGCATTTGTATTCTGTCTGATGGATGATGGCCATCAGGGAGCAGTAAAGTGCTTTAATGTATGAGTAGATCTCATTTGCTCTATTTGCTCTGTAAAAGCTGAGTGCTTTACCATGATTGTTCTGTAAATTAGTTGTTAATAGTAGTGGAAAAGGCTGTGTCATGCATTGTGCTTTACTGATTTTAGATAAAGTGACTGAGATGGCATGCAGAAAGCATGTTCATATATTGAATCGATGATTATCATAGCCTGCTGGATGACAGCTTTGTCGGCTAGACATTTCACTAGTCACTAAGAATAGCTTTGCAGTGATTGTAGTTGCTGATAACCGTTCATACAATTGGGGTTTGGATCTTGGCTCCCATTTGCAGCTTTTCAAGCTGAAGGAAAACTCACTTGACCATAGCATTTAGCATTTTGTTTTTTCAAAGATCACTGCTGATTTTTTGGTTTACATATAGACGTAACTTCTGTTTAAATGTTTGGGGGTTTTGAAAGATGTCTCTTATGCTCACCAAGGTTGCGTTTAATTTAAAAAAACACAGTAAAATCAGTAATATTTTGAAATACTGTGAATTAAAATGACTATTTTCTATTTTAATACATTTTAAAATTCATTCCTGTGATGGCAAAGCTGAATTTTCAGCAGCCATTACTCCTGTCTTCAATGTCACAAGATCTTTCAGAAATCATTCTAATATGCTGATTTGGTGTTCAAGAAACATCTTTGCTGCTTAATATTTTGTGGAATATATTTTAAATATTTTTACTGTTTTATTTAAAACAGAAATCCTTTGCAACATAAAAAAAAAATTACATTTTTGGTTTTAATTTATTTACCAAAAATAAATAAATAACTTTTGAACTGTAGTGTATAAATTAGGAATTAAGGAATAAGAACTGTTCCAAACTTGTTGTTTAAAGACCTTCGTTCATCTTCTGAACAAAAATTAAGATATTTTTGATGAAATCCGAGAGCCTTCTGACCCTGTATAGACAGCAACACAACAACCATGTTCAAGGCCCAGAAAGGTAGTAAGGACATGTTAAAACAGTCCATGTGACATCAGTGGTTCAACCGTAATGTGATGAAGCTGTGAGAATAATTTTTGTGTGCAAAGAAAACAAAAATAATGACATTATTCAACAATTTCTTCTCTTCACACATGCGTCTTGATACTCTCGTTTTCTCTGTGTACAAACTCCACCTCTGAGTCGCCGTCTTCGGAAGCCTGCATGTTGCCAGATGTTGATAGGTTCCTTTTGCGTTACAGATTTGATGCCGTCATGGACCACAACATAGTGCTCGTTGGTTTAAAAGCAGGACACGGTGGACGTAGGATCCACAGCTAGATCAATAAGCATGGAAGCCCTATGATTACCATCATTTGAAGTGTGAAAAATTATTATGGAATTTTTTTCATTATTGATTGTACAGAGGTCAACATTACCATACAAACACAATAATTATTGTACATTTGGCAATCCTGTCCCCAAAGAACCTTTCAGTGAACAGTTCCTAAAACAACCTTTTTGAAGAACATTTAAAAAATCGAAAGAACCTTTTCGACTATAAAGAAGGTTTCATGGATGTTCAAGGTTCTTCATAGAACCATTGATGCCAATAAAGAACCTTTATTTTTAAGAGTGTTGAACCAGTGATGTTACATGGACTGTTTAAACAATGTTTTTACTACCTTTTTTGGCCTTGAACGTGTAAGTTGCGTGGCTGTCTATGCAGCTTTCGGATTTCATCATAAATATCTTAATTTGTGGTCTGAAGATGAACAAAGGTCTTGGGTTTGGAAAGACATTAGGGTGAATAATCAATGACAGAATTTTCATTTTGGGTGAACTATCCCTGCAAGTAATTCTACAGACTCTATTTTACTTCTAATTGGAAAACAGAATAGCTAAAAACCCAGATTCCTGAGTGATGTGATTATTTTTTTTAAAATATGTGTGTGTACACACTGACAGGCTAATTACTTACCCCCTTTTTTTGTTTTTTGTTTTTTGTTTTTTTGGTTTGATTATTGCATTTTATGTTGTGTGGTGGTCAGTGAAAACGGATACAGTGAGGTCAGCATTTATTCCACAAAATGTAATAAACAATGAAAGTCAAGTGTCCAGGGAAGTGTTCAGAAAGTACACAGGGTGCTAACAAAATAGACGTGATGTCCACAGGAAACAGGAAGTGAAGAAACAGCTCAAGAATGAAGTAGGGTGTACGTTCAGAGTAGGTTTATTTCCTGGTGCTCTGTCTATGTTGTTCTATTCATGGACATCATAAACAAATGAACTGTATTAGAATGAATGCTTTAATGAACTTGTAACAACAGTGAGGAGGTGTGGTAAGTGCCAAGTGCTCTTTAGTGCGTGCTGCTAGCGATAATCCACTTTTGGGTGACTCCTGATGGGGGGGGGGATGGGGGATGTGGGATGTGGGATGGAAACTCTGAGTAGCTCAGGAACAGAATGTGTTAAAACAGGTGATTACAATACACTTTGACCTCATTTCATCATTTCCTCATTTCCCTGCTTTGTATATTGTGCTATCTGGCCTTTAAAACAAAGGATGACTTTGAAATTTAAGTTCCTGTTTACACCATTATCTTTCTAATAGTTATCCATCGTTCAGGCGACCTTTGAACATTTGTTAACAGCTCTTACATTTGATAATCAATTAAGATTAAATAATTTAGAATAAGATGAAACAATTCTAAACATATCTTATAGAAAATACAGTGTGAATTATATTTATAGCTTTTTCTTAAAACAGGCTAACATTAATTTTGCTAAAAATATTGATTCTGTTTGGGCCAGGAAACATTTGGCAGGGCCAATGGAAATCTTAACTATAGTGCCAGCAGAAAAAAAGCAAGTTTATTTTGGAGCCCTGTTTTCACATACATCAGGGTCCAGAACAAGACCTGGTGATTGGTGAGTATGTGTCTTGATGTGGGATGTCAGTGTGTGTATTCAGTTCAGCAGCTTTTAATGTTTTGTGTTTCGAATTGGGAAAGAAAGAACTTTTTTGTTTGGGAATCATGGCTGCATGATCTTTTTGAATGGGCTGAACAACCACAATGCATCATTTACAAAGCATGTTGTATAGACTATTCAAAACCTGTGTGTGGTCATGTACCTCTGCAGGATTCAGACCGGCGATCCCTCGCATGTCACGTGGATCAGCACTCTCCAGGCATCAGGTGACACAAACACATATCTGTTCTTCCTCTTCTGAAATTCAAGTGCATTCATGTATTTTATTATCATTGTATTTATTTAACAATGCGTTTGCCTTTATGTGTTGTTGGTTTATTCACTAAGAGCTATGTAATTCTGTGAACTGCCACAGGGGGCTGTTCTTATCCTCTTATCCTATTTGCATATTAACCCCTTCCAGTGTCCTCTCAAGATCTGAGAGAACATTTCACTTCCTGTCGAGTCATTTTTCTGTCATCAGTGACACTGAAACAGGATTTAATATATAAATCATCACCATAGTGTTCATTTGTGAATGTTGTGAGGAGATTTTCAGTTACAGTCTTTATTTTTGAAATATGGTTTACATACTGCCACAGCTATAGCAAATATAAACATGCTTTCAAATACCTGACAACTTGAGTCTTGCAGATGAGAAGCAGTCTCAACTTGTTTGAGGTGTTAGAGCTGGGGGCCTTGAATTTAATCTTAGTTTTGGTTTGTTCTGTACTGTATGTACTCTGCTAAATGGGGAAATCTGTGGTTTTCATCTATAGTGACACATCTGATCTTCTTTGATGCTGCACCTACTTCTGTTTCACCTCCACAGCCACTGAATTCATCTTCTGTCTCATCTATAAACTAGTATACTTAAATACCAACAGAGGCCTTCCCTGCTAATCCTCAGGCAGGTGGTCACCAAATACACAGCAGTTAGTCAATCATCGAACAGCTGCCACACAGCAAAGCCCACCCCCTAATCAGCCAAAGATCACCGTGAAAAGAGAAAATACAGCAGAAATATTTCTCACTGACACAAATGAGCACATATACAGTTGAAGTCAAAAGTTTACATACACCTTGCGGAATCTGCAAAATGTTAATTATTTTACCAAAATAAGAGGGATTATACAAAATGCATGTTATTTTTATTTAGTACTTGCCTGAATAAGATATTTCACATAAAAGACGTTTACATATAGTCCAAAAGAGACAATAATAGTGGAATTTATAAAAATGACATACACTTGATTCTTAATATTGTGTTGTTACCTAAATGATCCACAGCTGTTTTTTTTTTTTTTTCTGATGAAGTTTTAATTTAGTAATGGTGTTTTTCTGTCCTGAACAGTTAAACTGCCAGCTGTCCTTGAAGATCAGGGTAAATGTAACTTATTTTTCTCTTCTGGGAAACATGTAAGTATCTTCTGTAGCTTCTGAAATGAAAAAAAAAAAAAAAATGATATTTAGGCAAAATAAGAACAATGTACACATCTTCATTCTGTTTAAAACATCCCTGGCTCTTAATGCATCTTGTGTCCTTCTGGAGCATCAGTGAGTGTTTAAATCTTCTGTAATAGTTGTGTATGAGGCACTCAGTTGTCCTCAGTGTGAAAAGATGGATCTCAAAATCATACAGTCATTGTTGGAAAACAGTTGTGGAACATTCAGGTAGAAACACAGTATTAAGAATCAAGTGTATGTAAATTTTTCACTTCAGCTGTACACATGGGTTCGCATATATATATATATATATATATATAGATAGATAGATAGATAGATAGATATACGCATAAACATATCAGTAAAAATTACATTTTTATGATAGTGCTTCTAAAATGGCAGTATTCTGCATGCCATGTTGCACTGTATTAAAATCTTAATGTGAGAACTCCAGTATGCCCTATTCACCTGACCTATTCGGATTTAAATTACAGGAAAACAAATATTTATTATAATAAATATTTTTTAAATGACTAAATAAAATATGATCTTCAGAGGTCCCCAAGTGCTTGAGAAAGGCTTAAAATGTAAAAGTGTAATACATATTTTCTTTTTAAAAATACTACTACTACTTCTACTGTTCCAAAAGTCATGGTGTTTATAATATAAGAGAATGATTATTACACTGTAAGTGACCACTGGCAAGTAACCAATACTGTCCCATCACAACATACTTTAGAAATAATCCGAAATCAGCACAACCAGACATTTGCTGTCCATTCCGCCAGCTGGCTCAACAGCTGGCCTGTGTAAAAAATCAATATTCCCTAATGATAACACTATCCCTACAACTCACTGCCCATCATAGGGCCACCTGTCATGGTTACAGAGGGACACTATAGACTGCTTTATGCTGGAGGACTCAGGAGTTCAGATGGGTGCGTGTTGTGCATAATTTAACAGAGAAGCTAACAGGTTAACAGTCTATGCTGTTTGCTGTGGCAGAGTGATGTCATTGAAGAAATCAGCCTGCCTGGAAATAATAAATGGGTATGTTTATTCAAAATTAAGCTAAAAAAAATTTGAGTTCAAAACATGAGTTTGAGCTCTGACTCAAGATCCTTTCCTGTTCCCTCCTCTTCCAACGTTTCCTGTCTCTCATCCTACTGTTCAGTCTATTAAAGGTGAAAAAATGCTCATTTTAAAAATCGTACAAGGTGGTTTTACAAATGCTCTTATAAGTACATTAGTATTAATATCCCACCACAGTACAGGATACAGCACATTATATATTTATGTATATTTCTTTGAAAGGCAGAGTGAGCAGCTAGCACTGTATTGTGTAAATAAGGCTGCGTTTACACTGTAACAGTTCCTCAGATAGGTTTTTTACTCACATGTGACAGAATGGATATTGTTGCACGTGTAAATGAATCTGCAAGATCATTTCGTTTGAGATCTGAGCCACTTGAGAAACAGTTTTTCTGTAGTACTTAGGAGCTGTAGGCCTTTATCAGTTTTCAGCTCACTACAATATATCATATGTATACAAAATATAAAGTAACTGTTAGTTTAAATGTAGCACAACCTTTTGTTTACTTCTCCAATTGGTCAAAGTGTTCAAAGTTTATAACAGACAGATCCTTTCCCTAAAATACGACTCTGTCATTTGACTTACTGTAAAGTACATAACCTTTGCAGTAAAATAAGGCCTGTAAAACTACTGAAATCAGTCATGTCAGAAGCTATAGCTATAGCCTGTAAATGCCGTAGCCTTAGGCGAGTGTTCTGCGTAGCGTGTGGGGGATAAAGATAGAGAAACAGTACGTAAGTGTCTGTGCGAGAGAGAGAGAGATAAAGAGACAGAGAGAGAGGCTGGCTGCAGACGGGGAATTTGTTGTACAGTTCTAAAGAAGTCATACAGCTCGTGTGACCACAAAACACACATCAGGTTTGTTACGGGTGCTGCGCTGCTTTGCCGGAGCTGGCAACACGGACGCTTTTATCCTGATTAAGTAACGGCAGGACATGAGAGCGCCAGACACACATACAGCACCTCACAGCCGGCATTTGAGCAAGAAGTCAAGGGCAATCTAATGATAAAGGGACTAGGAGCCGGTTGACTGTTTATTTAGAAGTGCTGTCGAGCAGAAACGAAATATCTCCTTCCTGGAAAAGAGCTCGTGCCGGATCACACAGCACCGCAATGCGAATGTCGAGCGAAGGGACCAGTACAACTGCTTCTAACACGGGCGAAAATAGAGGAATTAGCCGCCGCACAGACAGCTGAATCGTGAGAAATGTTCTCTGTTCCTGTTCTGAGGTAAAACATCGCCGTGAGACTGCGTGAAACGGCTGTTTTCAAGATCAGCTACTAATCTACAGCAAGGCATCTTCATATGAGACAGCACGCGATAATCTTTCCGATGAATTATGCACGGCGGAGCATGAATAATACACTGAGGGGTGACGCTCGTTTTCAGAGACCGGCCGGTGCCCGACCGTGTCCCACATGACCTACTTTTAAAAGCTTTAATGCAGGAGAGATGCAGCCGCAGTGAGAAGCAAAAAAGACCTTCAGCACTGAAAAAAACAAGCTCACTGTTTGCTCATATGTGTGGCCGAAATCGTGTGGACCTCAGGTGACATGAACTTGACTTGAACAGTCATCTCTATATAAATGTCCTCGGTGATTGCTGGCGTAATTGTTTTAAAACGAATATACCACGCCGATAGCATTACAGACTTCAGCTAACGGGGAAAAGGGACCCTGGAGCCGTTGACCTTTGCACTTGCAACAGCAGGATTATTTATTTCTGCTAAAACCACAGTCATTTCACTGTGCACATGCTGTTGGGATTTGTATGGGATTGGGATTTGCCGTTGCCATCTGAAATCTGCACAAGAACTCCATAAATGCTTCTAAAGGATTATTAAAATGACATTTGCATCCCTGTGATGTCATACAGTTTGATAATCATGCGTTCTGATAGCAATACTAGTTATTTAATGACTACCTACAACATTGAATGTTGAATGAATCTAATTCAACAATGATTCAAAGCTCAGGAGATATTTTTATTGCTTGTCAGTGAATTTACCTCTCGGTCCAATCATGTGGTCACTTCCATTACTACGTTACACTGACGTTCCACCAAGAGTGACTGAGAACTTCATTTTGTCTGGTTATCGTTTCCCGAACTACAGCCTACGGCAGTGCCTAGCTTCTGCTTTTCGTCCTACCAATGAGACCGGAAACTTCTGGACGCACTTCCTGCCCATCTTTGTGTTCACTTTTCACTTTCTAGAGGTTTTCACGTGGGAAGGAGCGCCGGAACCTAGCGATCCTTTTTTTTACCCTTTCTGGAACTACTTCCTGGGGGTGTTGTACCTGCTGCTAGCCAGCAGTCTGGCGCATCTTCTTAACTCCATGTCACTCATCATTCGTGAAATCTGTTTTTTTGTGGACTATGGGACTATCAGTGCGTATACGGTGGGTTCCTCACTGGCGTATTACTACTACATCCATCCTCAAGCAGGCATACCAGAGATTGGATTCGGTGGACAGAACTCTACCCAAAGGAGGAGCCTGAACGCTGATGAAGAGGCTTGGCCCTCTGCATCTTCTCCGACTCAGTTCCAGCTGTTTTTTGAAAGCCTCTACATCCCATCCTCCTTTCTGGTTGCTATCATATGCGTCATCACCTGCTGTAACACAAGACAGTGCTGGAGGAAGTACCGCTATGCTGTCCGCACACTTGTCTTCCTCCTTCCGTTTTTCATCTCCTCCACTCCAGTCTTCTACCGTCTCCAGAGTACCTCCGCGAGCTCTTTGTCATCCGCCTCCCCTCATTTGTTCTCCACCATGGCTGCCTTCTTCTACCGCCACTGCTTTTGGCTGGTGGTATCTGCCATCTTCAATATCAGTAAGATCCCAGAACGATTTTCTCCAGGGAACTTTGATATCTGGGGTCACAGCCATCAGTGGTTCCATTGCTGCACTTTCCTGTCGATCCTGGATGAGCTGCAAATGATCAAAGTGGAGATACAGGCCCTGCTTCTCAACCCAACTTTGATACTATCACCTGCAATGCCACCTAGGCTCCCTGGACCAACACTCTGTTCCACCTATGGGGTCATGGTGCTTCTGCAGGGGTGCATAGCGTGCATCATTGCCTTGTTTGGCTGGCAGGCATATCAGATCTATGGGCCAGAGCAAAAAAAGCTAAAGGGACATTAGGGGACACTGTCAGGTTTAAAGGATTTCGATTTTTGAACAATGTTTTAATGATTTCTGGAGCATGAACTCTGTCATTTCAATCATTTTAAAAGGGGTCCCTGTTGAAAAAATAAGCATACGCTGGTTAGATATGTTTTGAAGCATGGCAGCTGGTTTGAGCTGGTGTAAGATGGTCCTCAGTTGGTCCTGAGCTGGATTTAAGCTGGTTATGCGCTGGTTTAACCCTAAAATGTATACCTCAGGTCTTTAGCGACCCGGCATCATTTACTACCCTCTCCCTCCTTCATTTTTAAGTTTGATATCTCCTTCTTAGTATTCCTCAATCTATTGATTATAAACAATATAACAAGAAACAAAAAATCTAAAAGTATATATTTTTTGAATTATTTTTTTGGTAAAAAGTGTATTGGGTCGATAGAGACCCGAGGTGTGTAATAGTGTAAGTATATTTTTTATGCGCAACAATATGTAAAGATCTGATGACTCAATACATGGAATTCACCTTTATTCCTCGAGGTGGCACTGTTTAAACTAATCAGGTGCTGGTCCTTATTACCAGCTCAGAACCAGCTTAAACCAGCTCATGACCAACTAAGGGCCAGCTTAAACCACCTGCGATGCTTCAAAACCTAACCAGCATATACTGTTTTTTCAACAGGGATCGGTCACCCAGAAATGATAATTTCATTATTTACTGACCCTCATGTTGTCTAAAAACTCATATGGCTTTCTTTCTTTTGCAAAGCACAAGATATTTGTATTTTTATTAATGGAACCCAAACTTTAAAGCTCTAAGAAGGAGATAAAGGTAACATGAAATTAATGCACATGAGTACACTGGTATCTTCAAAGGCGAGTCGAGTTCCTCAGAAAAAAGAAAGGTTTGTAATAAAATGGTGACATAAATGATGACATAGTTTTCATTTTTGGGTGAACTGTCCCTTGAAGTTTGATATGGTCACATAAAATAAGTGCACAGTAGGCATTATTTTGACAAAAATGTGAATGTTTTAGCAGGTTTCATTGTAAGGACTTTGAGGGAGGCTGTTTTTTTTGCTGTCGGGTGGTCAAAGTCCTTGCTGCTCTGTAATCAGCAAGCTGACTCGGCCACATTTGCTCCCCAGGGGCTGTATTGTTGAGCTTCTAGAAAGTTCTCATAAGTTTCAGTCAAGAGGGGTTTAAAATGACGCATTATTGAGGTTTTACTAGGGCACCTTATATTGTAACACTCTTCATCATTGAAATTCAGTTTCTTAGCCTGTCTATTATCTATCACTGTCTTGCTTTTTCTCTCATCCGCCCACTCACATTTCCTCCCTCTTTTTAACAAACCCTTTAAACAGGAAGTACAGACAAACACAAATAGTTTCAGCCAAAGTGTTTGAAGCAAAGGGAAATGAGAGGGGTGGAGTTTCATGCTGCTTTACATCACCGCAGTGCTAAACTACACCCTTCACAGTTTTTTTTAACAAACATTACATTTCACGTTATGCTATCAATGCTAGTAATTATAGACTTTGATTAAGGTGTGTGGCAGCATAGGTAGTAACCCTATAGATATCAGTTGAAATGCTATATCATAATTTACTGTAACTATGCATTGCTATTGATTGTATACGCTTCTCTATGACTTGACATTTGATTGAAGGCCTTGGTGGTAAGACTGAAAGGAGAAAAACAAAGCCATATCATTGTTAAAAAACATATCAGCAAGTACTGTTTTTACTGTAAAGGCCAGTTTTGAAGACACAGGTTAACTGGAGTCATGGGCTACACAAAAATGTCTGTGGTAAATCGTAGTTACTAATAACTATAGACTAGAAAGTGCTACTAGCTGGCTGTATTCAGCCTTCAGTTGTCACTGGTCTTTTGAACAGCTAGTTGAATTTTCTTTCATCCAATCAGATACTCAGTAAGTGGTGCTCTTTTTAGGGAGTGTGTTAAGTGCTTTAGTGAAACACCTGTTGACAAAACATACAGGTTATTTAGTCTGAGAGTTTGGTGTGGTTTAACAATATTTGTGAATTTCTGTGTGAACATGTCTTTGTTGCTGTGAATGACAAATTGAGGTCATTGATCAATCAGATGTTGTGGCTGTCAAAAAAGATGTTTTGTCTCTGTTGTTCTGTCCTCCAACTTCAAAGTCAGGCAGGCCGAATAGTTGCAATAGGTGTGAGGACATAGTTTTTTTAGTTGTTTATGTGTTTTTGTCTATCACAGGGATTCATTCGTTAGTCATTAATAACTTGGGTTACTATTTGTATCACATAATGAGAAAAGAATTTGTTACATTGCACTGTGTTGCACAAGCGTAGTATTAAAATCTAGACAGAATATATGATTTGCACATAAATGATCTAATGTTTCTGCGCTATAGTCTGTGATTTTAACAGGGACCCAATGTACATCTTTCAACCTGGTTGTCTACAAAATTAGACAACGTTTTACAAATGACAGAGCATTGTTGGACTGTTTGCAAGTTTTGTTTGCTATGGTGCAGGTCTGTCAACTTTGTGCTGTCATGTTGCTCAGCTTGCGCTAACACCTCACACCTGTAATAAGACATATAGTTATACTCTACAGATCAAATGTACAAGAGACTAAACCTGCATCAAATATACTCGCTCTGGAGAAAACACCAAAATATGAATATTTAAAAACTGTGTTTAAATCAGCTTGAGTAGAAATTCTAGTTCTAGAACAGTTTGTCTAGAACAGTTTAGTTCTCAGGGGAGAAGACGGATTCTAGTCTTAATGCACTGGAAGCTATGCTGTATGCCCACTGCTGTAGTGTGAGGTTATAATCATGGTTTACTTGAGTAGAACATGCTAATAAATCTTATTTATTAAGATGTAGGCTTGAACATGAAACTAGAATACCAGTTTAGTGGATATTACTATATAAGAGTTATTGTACTGCTTCTATTTCAATCTGTATCAAAATGAAAACTAGAGATCAATAAATTTAAATGGTAAATAATGTGTCTGTTTCTTTTTAAAAGACTATTTTATGTGTATGAGTTAAATGTTAAGCTGAGAAATCCTTTGAGAGAAGGATATCATATTCACAATTCCATGTCTGCAGGTGTGAATTTGCCTATATTTGCATTTACATATCCGTGTGTGTGTGTTTGTGAGTGAATGACTAATGCTGAGTAACAGGAGTAGCTGGCACTCTTATGTCACAGAACAGGCCATCCCCTCTCTACCTATGTCTACATGCTTTAGGAAGTGAAACACCAAAGCAAGAAACACAAGAATATATCCTGTATATGCAGCACTGACCTCAGATATTCAGATAGACAATAGTGTGAGACAGACACCTTGAATGTGAAAGGGAAATGAATGGAAGGATACATTTTCCATAGGTTTTTTTTTTTTGTTTGGCTGTTTTCCAGCATAAAGTAGACGCTATACACAGCACCTCATTTTACATGTGTCCACTTGATGGAGACATACAGCTGTTTGTTTTCTATTGGCCTGGAACACTTAGTTCAAGGAGGAAATCCTGTGGGGCTCTTTGCACCTTGTTGTCAAAACATACATGTCATGACATGATTGTTTTTACAGTGTAAGAAGCCAAGAGTAGCGTAATAAAATTACTGTAGCGTTCAAGTTCAGGTTCAATAAGATTTTGTATATATTTAAGAGAAATTAATACTTTTATTCAGCAGGGATACATTAAATTGATCAAAAGTGACACTTTTTTTTCTTTCTATGCATGAAAGAATCCTGCAGCATAGCACAACTTTTTCAATAAAGGAGAAGCTCACTTTCAGAATGAAAATGTCCTGATAATTTACTCACCCCTGTGTCATCCAAGATGTTTGTGTCTTTTTTTTTTCAGTCAAAACAAGAAATTAAGGTTTTTGAGAAAGAAACGTTCCAGCATTTTTCTCCATATACTGGATGTCAGTGGTGGTCAGTGGGTTAAAGGTCGATATTGCAGTTTCAGTGCAGCTTCAAAGAACTCTACGTGATTCCAGACGAGAAATAAGGATATTATCTAGTGAAACAACTGGTCATTTTCTAAGGAAAATATAATTTTTAACCACAAATGCTCAGTTTGCACTAGCTCGACCTCACACATTACGGAATCATGCATGTGTGATGTAGGCGAAAGTTTTGACCAAGTGTTTAGGTCATTCCGTGAAATCTGTGCCTTTTCCACTTGGAAAAATTGAAAAAATGTTTAATTAACATTTTTTGAAATATCCATGAAATAAAGATACCTTAAAATGACAAGCAATTGTATTGTGCCTTCTCACGCTATGTAATTTATTATTTTTCTACCTAATGTTTTGGTATTTTTGTCAACCCTGTTACAGACACAAGTGTTACTAGATGCTATATTTAATCAGAACTCATATGGCACTGAATTGACTACGTTTACATGGACATCAGTAGTCTAGTTATTTATCTTGTTCTGAATAAGACAATATTATGATTAAAGGAGAAGTCCACTTCCAGAACAATTTACAAATAATTTACTCACTCCCTTGTCATCCACGATGTTCATGTCTTGCTTTCTTCAGTCACTCCATATAATGGATCAATCCCAGCCGAGGAAGAAGGGTCTTATCTAGCATAACAATAGTTTTTTTTTTTTTTTTAAAAAATAGCACAATTTATATACTTTTTAATGCCAAACGTTTGTCTTGTCTTACTCTGCCTGGACTGTTTTTGTTCCTGTTCATGACAGAAAAACTCCCATCTCATGTTCTCCCTCAACTTCAAAATCACCCTATATCGCTGTTTTACCTTTTTTGTTAAGGGTGTTTGATCTTTTTTGCATGTTCACTTTGCAAAGACTGGGTCGGAGCTTCTGCAATAATGTAGGATGATTTTGAAATGATATTTGAAGTTGAGGGGGAAAATACGGTCAGAGTTTTTCGACTTACCCTAACTGTCTTGAGCCAGAATACACAAAGTTCAGGGAGATCAAGGCAAGACGAGCGTTTGAGAATAAAAAGTATTTAAATTGTATTATTTTAATGTAAATAACCGATCATTTCGCTAGATAAGACCCTTCTTCCTCAGCTGGGATCGTTTACAATCGTATTTGGGATCGTTTGAAGCTGCATTTAAACTGCATTTTGGAAGTTCAAAATTGGGGCACCATATCAGTCCATTATATGGGGAAAAATGCTGAAATGTTTTCCTCAATAAACATAATTTCTTTAGGACTGAAGAAAGAAAGACATGAACATTGTGGATGACAAGGGGATGAGTACATTATCTGTAAATTGTTGTTCTGGAAGTGTACTTCTCCTTTAAGGTGTTACGTGATTTGATTTTAGAATATTCCTTTCATGTTCCCGTTTTACATGTTGTAGTACATAGACCGACACGTCATTATGTCCCCACATCCCCATGTGACGCCATCTGACATTCCGGCTAGAATTTCACATATCAACATATACTGTAATTCGTATTCGTTATGGTGTTATATACAGTTTTGGGTGTTTCCTTTTTAATTAAAGCTTCAAGTTAATTGTTTGTCATGCTATCTGTGTAAACAGATGATGGCGTTGCCGTCAAACAGTTGATCACTACTGTGTGTATCCTGTCGCAAAATGCGGCGAAAAGTCCTACATGACGGTAATAGTGTGATTAAGTGTTGGAATCCTGATGATCCTGATGATGTATCCTCCTAGAAATGATGTCACTGGAATGTACATTATTTTACAAAGGCTTTTTGATGAGGGTAACTGGGCTGATATGAAATCAGGGGACACCAATAAAATGATTTATACTTTATATTAAAAAAATGCATACTTATGCCAAAAACATTGCTTAACAATGACCAGCAACCTTACCAGCATAAATGCTATTTAAATGATTTAAATTAAAATTTATTTAATTGACTTTTTTGATGTAATATTGATGAAAGCATACATAGCACATTTATTTGGTGTTATATTAAATCAATGTTTGATTATTTCTTACGGACGCAAAAGGCACTGAATTTGTGGAATGACCCGTTTACAAAGCAAATGTGCAAAGAAAGTCAAACGCCCTTACCAATAAAGGTAAAACAACGTTGTCAGATGATTTTGCAGTTGGAGGAGAAAATAAGATGCCGTTTTTTGCCAGACAAAGAACTAAAAAAAACCTTTTCCTAATGCTTATGCAATGCGTGAAGACACGCATTCACATCACAGAACTAGTGCAAGATGAGCATTTGTGGTTAAAAAGTATATACTTTTTTTTCTTTTTTTTTAAGAAAATGACAGTTTGCAATTTGGACCATCAACGTGTTGGCCACCATTGAAGTCTAATATATAGAGAAAAGTCTTGGAATGTTTTTTCTCAAAAAGCTTAATATAATGCGACTGGGGAAAGAAAGACATGAACGTCTCGGATGACACAGGGGGTGAGTAAATCATCAGGAAATTTTCATTCTGGAAGTGTACTTTGCCTTTAATAAGAAGTTTCCTGAGGACCAAATCAGCATATTAGAATGATTTCTGAAGGATTATATGATGGTAAAGACTGAAGTATAGCTTTGCCATCACAGGAATAAATTGCAATAAACATATTAAAACAGAAAACAGTTATTTTTTCACTCTTACTGTGTGTTTGGATCAAATAAATGCCGCCTTGGTGAACATAAGAGACTTCTTTCATAAGGAGTTTTATAATTTATAATGAATACATTGTGCCATATCAAAATGTTTGCATAATACATTAAACAGACCTAATATAACCTAATAATACGAACACAATAAACATAAAATGGCATATCACCCTGTACTTTATACCCTGAATATGACAGATAAAGGTTCTGGTGTGATGCATAACATACCACAGATTTAAGAATATTCTGTTAGTATTAGAATTCTCTTAGTATTAGAATATTCACTTAAACTGTTCATATTGTTGCTATTAATAATTAAGGATTTAGTTTATGTGACTTGACCTTTCCCTGCCTGACGAGGTTATGATTAAAGTAGACCAGAGTGGGTGGGATTCGGCTCGATTCCTTCATTGTGACTGGTCAGGGTGGTTGTGAGGTCAACATGTTTTCTTTGCGAGGTTGGCCAGTGCTTTGTCGTGCACTGACTTATGCTGTAGGGCAAAGCTGGATGGGTTCAGAATGCCAAGGCCTTCGTCATTCACCTGGCCCATCAGCACATAGTTCGATCCTATGAAGTAAATTCACAATGATTATTAGACCATGAAAAAACAAAAGGTCAGTGAAATGATCAAAAACATGAACCAGTGACATATTCTTAAAGTGACAGTTCACCCAAAAATAAAAATTCTGTCATTAATTACTCACTCTCATGTCGTTTCAAACCTGTAAGACCTTTGTTCATCTTCAGAACACAAACTAAAATATTTTTGATGAAATCTGGGACCTGTCTGACCCTGCATAGACAGCAACGCAACTACCACGTTCAAGGCCCAGAAAGGTAGTAAGGACATCATTAAAATAGTCCATGTGACATCAGTCATTCAAAAATACTTTTTGTGCGCAAATCCAGGGTAACAAAGCTGTTGGATTTCATCAAAAATATCTTAATTTGTGTTCTGAAGATAAACAAAAGTCTTATGGGTTTGGAACAACATGAGAGTGAGTAATTAATGACAGAATTTTCATTTTTGGGTGAACTATCCCTTTAAATGTTGTATAGTAATAGAAGAGTCATGAAAGAGTGCTTGTGGTTGAACTGATTTTGCGTGTGTTTCTTTCACCTTTAAGCAGTGATGGACACTTCATGCACGTTGCTCTCAGTGTGGTAGATCTGGTGGGTCCTCTCTTTTTGAACTGAAGTTTACCTGCCTTATAGACCTTAATGATGGACACCTCAACTTCAGCACTTCCTTGAGATTGAGGGGTCAGTGATGTCACTTTACCGGTCAATACTGTGGGAGACACAAAGGAAGATCATTTGAGAAAACAGATGATTGTATGCTTCTGATGTGCAATCGAAAATTGCATGCCGATTCCAATAAAAAGTAGTACAAAAAGATCCTATTAGTAAATAATAATATTAAAGTAATGAAACATTAAATACGCAAGGTAAATAATTATTAAATATTAATTTTTTATATTGTTATAGTTTTGAGTCTTGACCATTGCATTAGCTGTTTGCTATAAGCACTGTTCTAAGATCCATCATTACACCATCATTACTGTGCGAACAGCTGTCTGCAAAATGACTGTCTTCCTATGAGTCTACAGAAAAGCCTCTGGGGTCCATGTCTGTGACATGTGATTAGGGGAGAATGAAGTAGACAGAAATAGCAGGATGAAAGAGATATAAATGAAGCACACTCACCAAAATGACTGGGGCAGAAGCGGGTCATGAGAGTGCCTATTCTCTTGCATGATAGGGAACACAGCGGGTTGCTCACTGAGGCTTGGAAGAAACAAATAAAATCATGTAGTCTAGTGCACAGAGAAAAAAATACAGTTAAAGTCAAAAGTTTACATACACCTTGCAGAATCTGTAAAATGTTAATTATATTACCAAAATAAGAAAGAGCACACAAAATGCATGTTATTTTTTATTTAGTACTGATCTGAATAAGATATTTTACATAGAAGATGTTTAAATATAGTCCACAAGAGAAAATAATAGTTGAATTTATAAAAATGACCCTGTTCAAAAGTTTACATACGCTTGATTCTTAATACTGTTTTTGCCTGAATGATCCACAGCTGTTTTTTTTTGTTTAATGATATTTGTTCATGATTTTTTTATTTATTTTGCCTACATATCTCATTTAGTACTGACTTTCAGAAGCTACAGAAGATACTTACATGTTTCCCAGAAGACAAAATCAGTCAAATTTACCCTGATTCAAAAAGTTTTCACCCCCTGGCTCTTAATGTATTGTGTTTCCTTTTGAAGCATCACTGAGTGTTTGAACCTTCTGTAATAGTGGCATATGAGTCCCTCAGTTGTCCTCAGTGTGAAAAGATCTCAAAATTATACAGTCATTGTTGGAAAGGGTTCAAATACACTAAAATGCTGAAAAACCAAAGAATTTGTGGGACCTGAAAGATTTTTCTAATGAACAGCAGGCGGTTTAACTGTTCAGGACAAACAAGGGACTCATGAACAACTATGATTAAACAAAAAACACAACTGTGGATCATTCAGGTAACAACACAGTATTAAGAATCAGGTGTATGTAAACAGGGTCGTTTTAATACATTAAACTATTATTTTCTCTTGCTGACTTTATGTAAACATCTTTTATGTGACATATCTTATTCAGGTTAGTACTAAATAAAAAAAATAGCATGCATTTTGTATTATCCATCTTATTTTGATGAAATAATTAACATTTTGCAGATTCTGCAAGGGGTGTGTACTTATATATTGCACTGTGACACACATAAGCATTTTGTACCTGCTGTTGTTGTTGTTGTTTTGTTCCCAGGTTTTGAGGTGGGACTAGTCTTTGGTTTTGTTGTTGGTTTGACACCAGGCTTTACTTTTGGCTTTGCTGTAGTACTGGTTGGTTTTGGTGTGGGTTTAGGTGTAGGCTTCTTTGTAGGTTTTGCTGGCACTCTTACAGCAGGTTTTGGTGTGATTCTTGCACGAGGTCTTGTTGGGGGAGTAGGTCTAACTGGTTTGGGCTTGGGTGCAGGTTTTGCTCTCGGCTTAGGAGTTGGTCTGGGTGGTACAGGTTTAGATGGTCTTGAGGGAGCTTTTGGTGTAGGCTTAATTTTAGGCTTAGTTCTTGCTGGTGGAGTCGTGGGTTTAGCAGCTGAAGCATCTACTCTTGGTCCATGTACTGTGTCCAGGGTAGCAGTGGCTGTGCGGGAGCCGCGTGGGACACTTTGGTAATGAGCCACAAAGCCTGCAGCTGTCACACTTAGATCTGATACAAAGTGCACCAGCAGCTCGTTTGCATTGGTCACAACCGGACTACAAAAGAGATACAAAGAACATTATTTCAATGATAAAACTATTGCAAATAAGTGCTTCAGGAATGAGCTCTAAATCCCGAAAACAAGTTTTTTTTGAACTCCCAGATCCATCTTCCCTAAGTCAACCCTGTTGAAAAACCAGCATATGCTAGTTGGTTTGAGCTGGTTTAAGCTAGTCATGTGCTTGCCCTAAGCTGGTTGAGCAACTAGCTCCTGCTCAGGGCCATCTTAAACCAGCTCATGACCAACTAAGGATCAGTTTAAACTAGTCTAAATCCAGTGTTGGGAAGGTTACTTTGGAAATGTAATACAGTAGGTTACAGATTACAAGTTGACCTATTTAAAATGCGATAAGTAGAGTAACTATTTCAATTACTTTATTAAAGAGAGGTATAAAGCTAATTCATGCATTCTGAGTTATTTACACTGTTAAAGAGTTGGATTGCAATGCTAAATTTGGCCAAAATGTCAAAAAACGATTTGGACGTATGACAGAGTATTTCTGTGCCAAATACACTCCTTCCAGGTTCGTACAAGTTCGGTAATGTTTTTCTTTTTTTCCGATCATGCTCTTCATGACCCCAGCATGAACAACGGATGCAATTAGTTTTTCCAGGGCAGCAACAGACTTTCACAGGTGTGTTTGCTTGTTCCCGTCATTTCGGTGACGAGTGTTTTACCAAAACCAAAAAATTGTGATTTCTTGTTGCATTATTGCATTAATAAAAAGAGAAGTATAAGCATTTTTATGAAGTTCCAAGTGGCCAACCAAAGGGATCACTAACCACTATAATGGTGAGTTCAAACAAAAAAAATATTTGAGGAAAATTAACATCAATTTATTATCAGTTTATTAGCTTATGTGATGTTCTCAGATTTTTCAGTCATATTGACAATTCAACATTCAAGATGATTTTGGGAAACGAGTGAATGCAACTAGAAAATTATGACTTTTGAAGTGGAGAAAATGAGTAAAAAGACTAAGAATTGCCCAGCCTCCCTTTTCTTCATCTATTGTTATGTTGCACATTAGCAGCATTTTAGTGCACCGCTGCCTCTCACTGGTTTATTAATGTAAGTGTCATTTCTTTGTGGTTACTTGAATAGTTTAAGTAAGTGTAACTCAAAGTAGTAAGTAAATTGTTTAATTTGCCTTGAAATTAGCTGTAACTTAATACAACCTAGTAAGTATAACTACTAAGTAAAGATATCTAATTATATCTAAGTAAGGTAAACTGTTGGATTTTACAGTGTAAAACTAAAAACTTTTTGGAGATATGAAGGATGCAATACTACTCTATAGGTACTCAAGATTAACAAATTGGGTGAAAGATTGGGTGAGACATCAGTTAGGGTTATGTCCCCTTTAAAGTAGTGTAACTGATTACATCTGATTACTTTTTGATTACTTTTCTAAATTTACATTTAGTCATTTAGTTGCTTTTATCCAAAGTGACTTACAAATGAGGACAACAGAAGCAATCAAACCAACTTTCAAAATCCTTCATCATTATAATAATTTAATTTTAAAGCACAGCAACCACAAAATCAGACTTTAGCACCTCTTTTTACTTTGAGATCGTTCTGAGGTTAAATACAGATTTGAAATCATAACAAAAAATAGTAAATATTTAGTAAATAAATATTCAGATGTAACCCCCCTTTGTATTTGTTATTGCAACTGTAATTAAATTACACATTTCTTTTATTAACTGTAACAGATTAAAGTTACATTTGTTTTGTAATTACTCTAAATTACGTAACGCTGTTACAGCACATGTAACTAGTTACTCCCCAACACTGCTCAAACCAGCTGCCATTGCATATGCTGGGTTTTTTTCCAACAGGGAACATGTTTTTGGTTAAACACCTGAAATAAATTCAGTAGAATACTTTCACATTTTATTCTATGACATAACATACTTCAGTAATATGCCACTTGGTACTACAGAGATTGTTGGTGACATTAAATGTCATTATGCCAAATAGGTAAACTCATCTACTTGGTATATTTGCACTCAAACTATTCTTAAACTTTCCAGTGTGTAGATTTTAAATAATATTAAAAGATTTGCCAGAAGCTCAGCAGTGGTGAAACTGAGGTTGTACAACCATGGCATACTTTGTTTATCCCCTAACTTCAGCTTTTTAACTTCTGGTTTGTAAGTTGTGTTCATTTGTGATTATCTTGATGAACTAAATGTGGCAGAACCATAAACCACAAAGCAAATTTTCTGCAATAATCCAAAAGCCAATAGAAAAATCCTGTTGGCTTTCTGTCAAGGTAAACAGGATAATGCTAACTAAGCGTTGGCCTACATCCCTGCATCATCCCTCTGTTGGACATTATTTATATTACATAAACAGCCTTAAAGGTGTTTATATATTTGCCTGTTGTATCTCTGAATGGGGTCTACATGGGATTGGGTCAATCTAAAACAAGCACAGTTACATGTTGATTTCTAAATATCAACTACAGTGGTCAACATTTGAAGTGGATCAAAGAAGTTGTCATAGGACAAGAATGGGTATTGTTTTGGTTTTAGGACAACTTAATGAAATGTTTTATTCCACTTTAAGTGTTGACTACTATAGTTGGCTGTTGAGGAAAACCTGTTTAATGATATGACAACTGTCTTGGACTTATACTGACACCTAGTGGCCTGGATGGAGCATCAGGCAAAGCAGCAGTTTTTGGGTAATATGCTATTAGCAGTCAACCATGATTAATTTAATATATGAATGAAAATGTCCATTATGTGAGATCTGAGGCCCCCTGAGGCAATATGGGCTACTAATATAACTGCATCTCAGCTGGGTAAACATGATTTAGAAAATGTAAGTGTTTATTCAAGGGCTTTAGGGATAGAAACAAATAAAGTCCCACTGAGGCAGTATCAACTGTTTTTTAAAAATATAGAGTATGTTATTATATACAGTTTTATTAGGCCCAGCTCCAGAATCAAATCACAGAGGGTGCTACCTAAATTAGTGAGGGTTATATATTATCTATATATAATAGTAGGTTCCGTTTATAATCACTAAAAAGTTGTCACTCATCTCACTTTGTGATTTCACAAAGGTACATCATAATCTCTCTCATTTACAGCGTCTACTTTGTTACAATGAGGTGATTAGTGCTGAACACGATAACTTTACCTCAACAAAAAATCCGATTTGAGCGGTGAGTGGATTTAAACTTAAACGTCTCTGAAAACAACAGATATGTCTGTGATTGCTACATTGCTCAACGCAACACGTTGAAACAGAAATCAATCTCCAAAGCGCAAACAATAACGCAAACTGGATAGTTTGCTAATTCTGCAATGAATCGACATTAGGTATAGATTTAACTAAGGGTGCTATTGATTTCGTTGAGGGTGCTTAGCACCCTCTAGCACCCCGTTTATAATATGATACAGAATACTGAGATGCAAATAGTATCTGTTACTACTACATATACTGTAAGTACAAATTGCATCTAGCACTATTTACACTTTTTCTTTGCTATTTACACTTAGTGTAAAAAGAATATATTGTTATTTATCACAGATTTATTTGGGATTAAAACTTTATAAGAAGAACAGATTACAGAGTGCATCTTTAAAGTTAACATCCAACGTTATCAGCACTTCATAGACCTTCCAAAAAAGGTCTATGAAGAGTACAAGTACAAAGGTCATATTTTTGAAACAGATAACTGTGCACAGAGGAAGTATTTCCTAATTGGGAAGCACATTCTTTCACTAAGCTGAAAGGTTAGGATGACTGACCTTGCAGAAATCAACATCCTTTTCCTGTGTAGATAAACTAAATTCAAAATCCCTTGTCCTTAGAAATGGTGTTTGAAGGACCTGTTAAATGTCATAGCGTATGAATAGATTTGAAAGATATCTGGTGCATTGTGTTTGCACTCACTCTGGAACCATGTCTCCGCAGAATTTGCCAATACGCCGAGAGTCGTCCGTCTCACCCCCATTGAACAAGGCCACGTAGTCATAACGGCAGTATGTGTCTAATTCCAAGTCCAGCTTCTCAAACTTAACCTCAATCACCTGGGTATGTACAGATGCACACACACACACACACACACACACACACACATTCACACTTTGATATGCAGTTATGTAAGTAAAAAGCTAATTTTCTGAAACATGTATAAAGGTTCTTTCATGCACTTTTCATGCCGGTCTCTCACTCTCTCTCTTTCCATGTCCCACCTTACCCACTTTTTCTGAATGAGGTCTTTCATATATACTGTTTATGCTGTCATCATAAACACACACTAGAGCTCAAATTCATCCACATGCACAAAATCCCCTATAGCAGCACGTCTCTAGCAAACCTAAATATAATTAGCTCTCGGATGACTTAACGATTGCTAATGACTTAACAGATTGAGAGTAGACAAATGCAAAAGAGAAAAGGAGCTGTGAATTGATCTTTGCAGGCTGACCATGTTGGGCTCCACAGATATGTGCCAAGAGCAGCTGATGCCTGCTGGGTAATCAGATTCTGGCCAGTTCGGTGTCTTCACTGAACCCTGAGGCTTCGTCAGTCTGCCACCACAGAACTGATTCTCTGTAGGGAGTAGGGTGGAAATAGAATTAGAAAGACGGATATTTATGACAACACACACACACACTACTTTTTTTGTGAAGTGGGAGAGAGAGAAGGGGGTGGGATCGGGAAAGGTCCACAAGCCGGGATTCGAACTCGGGATGCCCACAGTGCAACAGCACTATATGTCGGCACGCTAACCAAGAGGCTATTGGCGCTGACACTACTTTTTTTTTTTAAGTATTTAGGAGGTAGATCTAGACTGTGTTATCAAATGCAAAATTTCTAAAATGTCATCCTACCATCAACATGTGGTTTCCCCCCCACTGAAGTAAGCCAGAAATCCTCTTCCTCCTGTGCTGCTGTCAGACCCCATCTCCAGCATCATGGTGTTAGAGGTGGAGATGAGGGCTCCGGGTCGGAACGTCCCACAGAACCTGCCCAGTTTCTGGACTGTGTACGAGTGTCCATTATAGACATCCACGTAGTCATAACGGCAGGTGGGATCTGCCTCTAGATCAAAGATCCTGAACTGGAGCATCACAACATTACCTTCTGGAACCTGATGGAAGAGGAGACGTGATGATAATGTAAGGTTTGAAACAGTGGAAAGCAAAAGAATCTGAAGGTGATGAACTTACTGTGATGTACCAGGTGCATTTGGAGTTTGGTTTATAATGAGAGGGAAAACCCTCACTAGCCACAAACCCTGAGTCTGTCGTCAAATGACCACCACACAGGAATATGGGCCTGGAAAGCATGGAGGAATATTATATACAGTGCTACTAGAAAAAAAGAACATGATCAAACAAAGGAGACCAAAATATACTTTGTCATTTATTTATTGAGAAAAAAGATCCAGTGTTACATATCTGTGAGTGGCAAAAGTATGTGAATCTTTGCTTTTAGTATCTGGTCTGACCCTGTTTTACAGCAATAACTGCAGGTAACGTTTATGTAACTGCTGATCAGTCCTGCACAACCACTTGGTGAAATTTTAGCCCATTCCTCGTCAGTACAGAACTCTGTGATGTTGGTGGTGGGTGTCCTCCTATATATGAACTGCTTGCTTCAGGTCCTTCCACGACATTTCAGTTGAATTAAGGATCGGACTTTGACTAATCTATTCCAAAACATTAACTTTGGTCTTCTTTAACCGTGGTTGTGTTTGTGTCGTTGTCTTGCTGCATGACCCATTTTCTATTGAGATTCAGTTCTCTGACAGATGTCCTGTTTTTTTTCCTTTAGAATTAGCTGGTATAATTCAGAATTTGTTGTTCCATCAATCTGTCCTGGCCCAGATGCAACCAAACAGGCCCAAACCATGATACTGCAACCACCATGTTTCACAGATGGGATAAGGTTCTTATGCTGGAATGCACTGTTCTTCTCTCTTCAAATATAACGCTTCTCATTTAAACCAAAATCGTATATTTTGGTCTCATCTGTCCACAAAACATTTCTCCAGTAATCCTGTTCTGTTTGGAGAGCAGTGGTTTTCTTTTTGCATCTCTGCTATGCACACCATGGTTGTCCAGTGTTTTTCTGATGATGGACTCGTGAACATTAACATTAGCCAATGTAAGAAAGGGTTTTAGTTACTGAAGAGTTTACCCTGGAGTCCTTTGCAACCTTACGGACTGTTATGCGCCTTGCTTTTGGAGTGATCTTTGTTGGTTTACCACTTCTGGGGAGGTAACAATAGTCTTGGATTTGTACACATTTGTCTGTGGCTTTGTGAAGTCCAGACTCTTTAGAGATGGTTTTGTAACCTTTTCTAGCCTGATGAGCAACAGCAACTCTTTTTCTGATGTCCTCAGAGACCTCCTTTGTTCATGCCATGATACACTTCCAAAAACATGATCAGACTTTGATAGATCCTCCTTCTCTAAATAAAATAGGGCAGACACGGGCACATAATAAGGGGCAATATTTGCCTCCTGGAACTGATTTCCAGGGGCATTTTTTACATTTGTGAGGGCATCTTATTATTATAATCACCATACTATGTTGTCTTTAATGTCAAATACTTACATTTACCCAATTACTTGAGTCAGTATTTTAAACTTTTGTCAATAACAATAGACTGTTTAAAATTGTAACTATTATGGCAAAAATAATAACTGTAGATTATTGCTCTTTATATTGTAATAATGAATATTAAAGGGGTCATCGGATGCCCATTTTCCATAAGTTGATATGATTCTTTAGGGTCTTAATGAAAAGTCTATAATATACTTTGGTTAAAAATTCTCAGTGGTTGTGTAAAACAACACCCTTATATTTATTTATTTTTATTTATTTTATATAGTTTAATGATTAAAACGTGCAATTACTTAGTAACCATTCCATCAAAATGTAACATTACTTTTAGAGAGAACTGGTGAAATTAACTCCTTGAATGTTATATAAACCAAAGAGCATTTTTTTTTTTTTTTTTTTTGTTGCACGTTTACACAGTTCCTTACACGGCTATCATATGTTATGATCTTATATAACACAAGAAGTAACCTTTACATCTTGATTCTGGGCTATTTCAAGCAGAGGCTTGTTTTACAGTACTCAAAAATCATCCCATTCTGAGGGGATTGTTCCTTTAAATGCAAATGAGCTCTGCTTGCCCCGCCCCTCTCTTCTCTCTGTGGAGTGACGCACCTGTTTACTTTAGCTGCATTTAGCCGCATTTAGCCACGTTTAGCCGCTAAACTTGCTAACTGGCACGTTATTAGGAAAGGTGATCACAAAGATTTATAAAAAAAACCCTCATGCTCACTTCTGCTGTAAGTGAAGCTGCATCACGAATGATTCGCGCAAACATAGGCGCATTTATGTAGATCGGGAGGCGCATTCCCTTCACAAACAAACTTAATCCACTGCATCTTCAGCGGCTCAGATGTCGAGTAAATGACGACCACTATGTTCATTATTACATCCAGCAACACAGCACCTAAATCTCTCAATCGGAGATATTCTTGTCTAACTTACATCCCTGCTCCGGCATCGAAACAATGGAGGTCGGACTGTGACAGCTGGTCTGAGGTAAGACGCTCATGTCAATCAATTATCGGGGGAACGTTCATTCATTTTTACATTTCATTAATCGTAATACATTGTTTAATTGTGCAGGGGCATTTTTTGCCCCTTTTTCTTGAATTTATGTGGCATTTTAATTAATTTTCATGGCATTTTTCAACAAGCCCTCCTTCATTTGCAACCCTGCCTGATAGTCATCCCACTGTTTGAAAACACCACAGATGAACTCTGATTTCACCTTCAAATTAACAGGTAACCCTAGAAATTCACATACTTTTGCCACTCACAGATATGTAACATTCGATCATTTTCCTGGATAAATGAATGACAAACAAAATATTTTTTGTCTCATTTGTTTGATTGGGCTTTCTTTGTCTGCTATTAAGGACTAAAAATCTAATATTTGAAAAGTTAAAAAGATTTGTAACAATATAGATGTCTTTACTGTAACTTTCGATTAGTAATCCTTGCTAAAAGTACACATTTCTTAAAGCATGATTAAAGAACTAAAGCTGTCAAATAGTAGTGTAAATATTATTCCAATAAACTCACATATACATTTCATTTAGTTTTTCAACACAAGAATGTGTAAACAAACACATAAACCATTTTAAATAGTACCAGTCACTGCTTATTAAAATTCTCTATATGGTGTGTGGATGCTTTATTTACTTTCTTCAGTGGGTTATTTTTGGATCCTGTTCCCACATTTGTAGTACTTTGAAAATTTAATACTGCTAGTTCTGTGTTATTAGTAGGAAATAAACAAACCACAGCCAACTGAACAGCCTCGCTCACAGAGAGAACCACTGAGCTCATTTAGATGTTTTTTTATAATGGTTTTCCTGGTGTTGAGTAAGTCTTGTCAGCAAATCTATCCGGTCACATACATAAGCTGACACTGTCTTTCTCCCTCACAACATTTTTGTCACACACATAAAAAAGGAATCAGAATCAGGAACAAAGCGAATAATGAAATTCAGATAATATCAAAAAAACAAAACCATGCATATTTAAAAACCTTCAAAAGCCTACTGACAAAAAAAGCAGCATGTCACACATGAGCTTGTTTTATTCAGCACTGATCAAAGCTATCGCTTAATTAAATAGGTGCTGCCTTAATTGTCTGGCTGCAGAATAATGCATGAATTTAACAATTAAGACTAAGAAACCAATGTGGTGGGTTTTGTGGCACCTCATAAATACTGTACAGTTTGAGCTGAACAACAGAGTAATAAAAACTCCACAACAAAAGAACTAGGACATTTTTGTTGATACTGTAAAACACACCTCTGCTTGAAATAGCCCAGAATCAAGATGTAAAGATTACTTTTTGTGTTATATAAGATCATAACATATGATAGCCGTGTAAGGAACTGTACAACAACAAAAAAATAAACTGCTCTTTGATTTATATAATATTCAAGGAGTTCATTTCACCAGTTCTATCTAAAAGTGGTTACATTTTCATAGTTTACCAAGTAATTGCACATTTTAATCACTAAACTATATATATATATATATATATATATATATATAAATCTGACCTTAAAATAAGGTGTGACCTAAAAAACTTAAAAGATGGTCCTGAATCGAACTTATCTTGACTTGAAAAATACAATAATTAAATCTGACCAACACTGTTCAGGACATTAAGTGTTTCCTGTCTAATTGAGGGTTGCAGAGAAACGTAGTAATCAATGTTTCCTCGAACTGTATTTGTGTTTTATTTCCAGCTCCAATCCTGCTGCTTTATGGGAGGCTTAGATGATAACATCTCCTGCTAAATGCTTGCATTCACTCACTCACTCACTCACTCACACACCCACACGTGTACACACAAACCTTCACGCACTTACCTTGTGAAGTTGGTCTGGCTTTGTCCATGCACCCATCCTAACCCCAAAAACAGAAGCCCCAAATGCCACACGCACAAACCACCCCACATCCTTCTTCTCAAAGAGGCACAGAGAACGAGTCAGTGAGGGAACGAAGGATGGGGCGAGTTTAAGGGCGTGGAGGACGACAGGAGGAGGATTGAAAGAGGGACTCGAGGCAGAGAAATTAGAAAAAAGTGAGAAGGGGAGGAATTGTGTATCCCAGACACCACTGCTATTAAATCAGTGAGACAAACATTTAAAATTGAATGAAAACTTGCACAACCAAAAAAAAACACACCAGCCATCCTTCGTTACCACAGCTCTTTGTCTGGTTTTCTGTATGAGATATGCCTATTCACTGAGTTGTATTTTAGGGGTAAATTATGTGTTTTCCTTGTTTGTTGAATGTCAGACATATATTATGTTGAAAAGTGCAAATACGTGCAGATAAACAACATAACTAGTGAAAGAAATGTTCAGTTCTCTTTGTGGTTATATACTGTAGATCTTTTTCTCTCTCGTTAGGCCTGTCGTTACATTGCGGTCCAGGGAAAGAATGCAAGTCAAGCCAAACTTTCTTACCAGGGCACTGGCATAAGCAAACATGTTATTAAATCCCTTTAAAATAAAATTCCATTTTATATCGCTCATTTAGCTCCATACAATAATCATCAGCTTTCTGTGTGTGTGTGCATCACACTTATTTGAATGTGTTTGTAATTGTGTGCGTGTGGGCCTTTGTCTGTGACTGGAAAAACCTCTGTATGTGTTTTTATAGCTCAGTGGACATTCTTGTCTACTAAAAGCCCGTGGTTTGGTATGAAAACCGTTTATTTTAATTCCCTCTTCCTCGTCCAAGGCATGCAGTGTGCTTTTCAATCATATACGCGCTGTTTATTCATATAATTCCCCATTTTAACTTGATACGTGGAATATTTGCAGACCACAAGTGTGTGAATCATATTCTTTTTATTTTTTCATATATAAAGAAATACACAAAATAATTACAAACTGTTCCAGGACAACTTGAAGTCAAAGAGCACATGACTGAAACCGACAGAGAAAAGGTAAACGAGAGGAAAATGATTGCCAACACTATTTTCACTCGTTAGTTCACCCGAAACAGTTTTTGTCCAAACCTGTATGACTTTTTTCTTCTGTTTTTGGGTAAACTATCCTATAAGAACTTATTCCTCTTTGACGAAATAAAAGCCTCCACCTTTTCGACCCAGCATCGGGCGGCAGCTTTTTTTGGCCGTGACCTCTAGAGCTTCCCTTCGCTAAGTGCTACTCTACAAGAAGATGCTTTGAGCTACAAATACTCTTTGAAAGTTCACAGTTGCCATGGCTACTGTAGTGACATCTAAGTGGTGAAAGTGAACTGTAGCAGACCAATGACTCTCTCAGTAGAGCCGCAATGCATTTCACAAAATTAGTTTTAACAGTTAACAATTTTGCACCAATAATGTATAAAAAAAAATATACAGAATCATCAAAAACAAAACAAAAACAAGGTTTTGTGTGTGTAAATTTGGTCAAAAAATCCTACTTTGTATATACCGGTAAAAAATTACAATAACATTTCCATAATGTTTGGGAAATGTCAAAAAGCACAAGGTGAGAAACAGTTAGACTGTCCTCAAAGGCAGTGCATCTGTTCTCCTGTCTAAGTGCACATCTTACAACACCTAAACCAACTTAACACCACAGAGTTTAAAGGTCAGTTCATACCAATGATGATAACTATAACTGTATCTACAGTTGAAGTCAAAAGTTTACATACACCTTGCAGAATCTGCAAAATGTTAATTACTTTACTAAAATAAGAGGGGTCATACAAAATGCATGCTATTTTTTATTTAGTACTGACCTGAATAAGATATTTCACATAAAAGACAATGATGGAAAACCAAAGAATTTGTGGAACCTGAAGGATTTTTCTGAAGAACAGCGGGCACTTTAACTGTTCAGGACAAACAATTAAGGGGCAACTATCAGAGGGTTCCTACAAATACTGTAAATTATGAAATTCCAGGACTGTTCAAGCACTACTTAAAAAAAAAAAAAAATAATAATAATAAATTAAATAAATAAATAAAGAGAAGCATATGCGAAGTATTACAAAGTACACTACACTTTTACTATAGTATATTTGTGTATATTTTCGTATTTCTTTCGTTTTTATAGTTGTACTGCCTTAAAATTTGTTTTCTACTGTTGAAGAAAAGAAATACAAAAAAAGATCCGAAAATCCTGATATGAATCAAATGATTCGTGATCTGCGCTACGAAGATCCGATCTAAAGTAAAAGATTCGCGAACCCGGTCCCACACCAAAGTTCTGATCTAAATCAAATGATTCGCGATCCACGCTCAAAGTCCTGATGTGAATAAAGATTCGCAAACCATCATTTTAGATCACGACTCGAAGCGCAGATCGTGAATCATTTGATTTGAATAATTCAGTTTGCGAAATGATTCACGAACCAGTTTCGATCTAAATCAAATGATTCAAATGATGGAATTTCACGATATGCGAAATTCTAATCTAAATCAAATGATACGCAATTTAACGTCCCGATCCTAAACAAATGATTCGTGATACGAAATCCGATTGGAGCGCTTCGAAGCAGTGAATCATTTTGCGACACAACGGTTTAACTGATTCAAAGTTTCAAAAAGCTGTTTCACCCATTACTACGTACTTTTTAAAATCGTTACAAGTGATGTTGAAATTGAAAATTAATGGCAAATTTTTTAATTGATCTGGCTTTTGCTAGTGAATCGCTTAAAATAAATGATCAAAATCACGGGGTTAAATCAATCGGAGCGGTTCCGGCATAAACGACTTAATTGATTTGGTTCATCCGTTCCTTTTTTCGCATCTTCAGACATGTTTACTGACAGACAGTGTCAGTACTATTACTTATTTAGCTCGATAGTTTTCTGACATTAACTGAAATAAGCGCAAGCACTTTTCAAGTACCTCTTCAGAAATACTGCTATTTTCAAGGGGTTTCCAGGCCTTAAATTTCCAAAAGTAAAATTCTAGTACTTTAAGCACCTTGTATGAACCCTGCTATCACTGGGTAAAAAAACAAAACAAAACAAAACAAAAAAACAGCTGTGGATCATTCAGATCCACAACACAGTATTACAAATTAAGTGTATGTAAACTTTTGAACAGGGTCTTTTTTTTCCTCTCTTGTGGATTGTATGTAAATGTCTTTTATGTGAAATATCTTATTCAGGACAGTACTAAATAAAAAATAACATGCATTTTGTATGATCCTTCTTATTTTGGTAAAATAAACATTTTGCAGATTCTGCAAGGTGAGTGCAAACTTTTGACTTCAACTGTATATTAATATCCACACCAGTAGGCAACAATGTTGCATGCTGTGGTGGATTCTGATTGGCTGTCAATTTATTCATCTGGAAAAAGTTTTGAAAATGATTCCAATGATATTTTTAGGCTGTGGTGTGGATTTCCCAATTCTGACAGAATTAGATTATTCGAATGTTACAGTTGCCGTTATAGTTATCGTCCTTGGTGTGAAGAGCCGTTAGCCCATTTGACAACGTTTGAAAAAGTTGTTCAGCATGCCACAAAATGGGTTTCTGCAGGTCACCAGAACTGGAATCAAACAAGTGGCATCTCAAAGTCAAATTCAGAGTGGTCTAAAGCTACATACCCTTTATTTCCGGCCAAATCACACCCGCTAACAGATCATTGCCTCTTTGCAATAACCAAAATATTTGTAGTATCACAGTCTTTCAATAAAGCTGGTTTGCTTTACATTCATCATCTGTCAGACTTTCCTGGCTAATTAGCATTTATTTATAGAAATAAATACAACTGGATAATTTAACGAGTACACAAATGATGTCATCAGAATCAAGGTGTCTTTAGTGTGTCATCTGTGTATGTGAGGCACCCATTTCCTCCTCTATCTGTGAGGAGGCTTCCTGTTCTTCTGTCATCATTTCTTGGTCATTGATTTGTGAAGTCATAATAGTCTCAACCTCCTGGTCTTTGCACAACTCGCCTTCTCCCTCAGCCTCGCTCTTCTCCATGGCTGTGTCTGCTTGAGTGTGTTTTTCAGCAGTGGCGCCCTCTTCTGTCACCTCTAGAACACTGCAGAACTCCATCTCGTGGATCTCCACATCGAAGGGGGCCGTGGAGGGGACCGTAGGAGAGGATCTACAGCCCACACATGCCTGAGAGACACAATGCATATAAATAAAACAATCACGACTGAGAGTTTATCGGTGTATTGTGGGAGTTATTCGCTGAGAGATTTATACTTACAGAAATGTTGATAGCACGAGGCAGGCGTCCAGTGCGGATCCAAGGGTGAACCTCACTCAGTTCGCTTTTCTGCTCCTCAGTGAAGCGAGGCTGCTGTTTCTGCATGGCTCTCAGAGCAGCACGGTCCTCTTTCAACACAGAATCTCTGTCTCTGTAATACAACATTTATGTGGTCAGTTAACTGTCACCATTACAGCTTTCATCAGTTTTTTACAATGGCTGTGTACTAAGTTTATGGGGTGTTTATGGGATGTTAGCATGGGAATGCATTTCTTGTTTATATGCATGTGATTTCGCTACATTCGTGTTATAACGAGATGTATTAAAAGGGATAGTTCACCCAAAAATGACAATTCTTTCTTACAAATGTTGATAGTCTCGTGAATGTGCAACAGAAACTGACCCGGAATAGAAGAAAACACTAGATAAAGTCATTATTTTTGTTTTCTTAGCTCATATCATTAAGGTTGGACCACTGATGTCACATGGACTATTTTAATGATGTCCTTACTACCTTTCTAGGCGTTGAAGGTGTCAGTTGCGTTGTCTATGCAGGGTCAGAAAGCCCTCGGATTTCATCAAAAATATCTTAATTTGTGTTCTGAAGATGAACCAAGGCCTTACAGGTTTAGCATGACATGAGGGTGAGTAATTAAGGACAGAATTTTAATTTTTGGGTAAGCTAACCCTTTAAAGTATGTTTGAGATGATAAGTCAGTACTGGTGTTGTATAGGGATGGGAATCAAATTCTGGATATGATTTGACTCCACTTAATGATTCTGGTTCCTTAATTCTTTTTGTAATTTTGAGAAAAAATAAATGCAGAACTTGCAAGGCATGCACGGTGCCCCAAATCTAAAACAAAGCCAAAAAGCATTTTTATTCACTTGATTCCCAGCCCTAGTGATGTAGTGAAATCTGTACAGGGTTGACACTAACCGGATGGGCAGCTGGTACGTCATCATAGTCTTTTCATCTGTGTTGGCCATCAGGAGCCAGATGGGGTCTTGTAGGACACATTTGATGAACTGTGCCTCTCCATCACCCCCTGCTGTCTGCTTGCGTGAATGGCTGTTCTCTGATGAGTCCACACTGCCGAAGTACTTGCTTGTATTGCTGCTTTGACTGCTTCCTGTTAAAGTACACAAAAAAAAAAAAAAGAAATAAAGTCAATTAAGTAACACATCTTAACAAGTAACAACTGCTGAATTACATTTGATTCATTTATACCAAATAACACTCTAATCCATGCTTCCTAAATTATATCCATCTATAACTTCGATACATACTTGAGTTAACATGAACTAAGAATGAACAATACTTCTACAGCATTTATTAATCTTAGGTAATGTTCATTTCAGCATTTACAGAACCTTTGCAAAAGTATTCATACCCATCATTTTTTCCACATTTTATGTTGCTGCCTTATGTTTAACTGCTTTAAATAACTTTTTCCCTCACATCAATCTACACTCCAAGTTATTTTTAAAGCAATTTGACATAAGGCAGCAACATAAAATGTGAAAAGGAAGGAGTGTGAATACTTTTGCAAGGCACTGTGCTAATACATTTTTAAAATCTATTTGTGCTTGTTAACAGTTAATGCAATGTGACTTAATAAGTACTAACAATGAATGACTGTATTTTAATTAACTAGCATTAACAAAGATGAACAAATACTGTATTAAATGTATTGTTCAATACATTAACATTAACTAATGGAACCTTACTGCAAAGTGTTACTAATTTCTCAAGTAAATGTAATGCCATTATTAAGCACTTACTAGTTCCACTTCCTGAAGAGCTGCAGCCATTGGACCCTGACCCAGAAGACCCTGAGCCTGACCCAGAGGAGCCTGTGCCTGATGACCCAGAGCCTGAGGCGGCTGAACCAGTGCCTGAGCGAGAGTCCTCCTGTAACAGCAGGTCTAGCAGATCACTGGAGGTGGACATGGCATCTTGATTGGATTCATTTGTTGTTTCACCCTGCAGAGGACATTAAAACCACAGAGCATTACTAAATAACATCATTAAATTACATCAGGATCTTCACAGCTGATTATAGTGAATGTTCTCTGATGAATACTACGTGTTCTGATTAGGAATTCTTTTCATGAATGGTAAAACAGATGAATATTACAAATGCTGTCAAAAACACATCTAGTCATAATTCATTACCCAAATTAAAGCATAAAACATGTTAAATTACACAGAATATTGGGGGGATAATCTCTAACACCCTTTTAAATAATCAGCAGGCAAATTAATTCCAACAGTCCATTTTCTTACATTTTCATTCTCTTTTGAATCCACCGCTGAACCTCTCTGATTGGAAGAGGCCTGTCCTCCTGCTCCACCCCCTTGTCCCACCATAGGAGATGTGGTCTGTTGCCCTGACGTCACCTCGAACCGGTTACTTGGTGACTCCTCCAGCTGCAGCAGATTTAAGGGTGAGGAGCATCTGGATTGAAAGAGCGGAGACTCTGCTCCTTCTCTCTCAGCCCCTGCCTCTCTTTGGCTGTAGGAATGAGGGGTGCTGGAGCGAGAGTGGGCGCGTGGTACTGGGGTCGGGACCTGACATGGCGCAAGGGAGGCTATGTTGGCAGCGGGGAAAGGGAAAGCTGAGTTTGGGCTGTAGAAGGGCTGAGGCATGCCCATGTTGGGCTGTGGAAACATATAGTTGGGTAATACAAACGCCATCATCGGGTGGACCATTGGAGGTGCCATCTGCGAGTTCTGAATGGGGAAGCGTAGCCCCGTCTGCATGTTAGGATCTGAGACGGGATGGGAAAGATGGGGATAGACGGGATATAAAGGAAGGACGCCGGGTGGGTACGGGACAGAGGGAACGCTAGTTTGTGACCCTGAGGTGGGCCAGGAGGAGGAGCTGGCTGCAGGACCCATAGGTATAGAGGAAATAGAGGGCCTGTCCAAAGCGGGAATCCCTCTTGGTGGGCCAGCTGGGCTACAAGAACCCGTTTGCTCTGAAGTTTCTTGGTGCTTCAGTCTTTTGCCTCCTCGACCACGCCTGCGCCCGCTACTACCTGCTGCTGGGTAATCACGAGAGCAGCGCACACCTAAAATCAAGAAAAAGATGCCTTACTGATCAACATTTCAGAATAAATGAGATTTTATATGTTTTTGAAAGAAGTCTATTATGCTCACCAAGGCTGCATTTACTTGATCAAAAATACAGAAAAAACGGTGATATTGTAATATTGTAAAAATTCAGAATTTCCGCCACTGAGTAAAAAATAAAAATATTTAATTGGGACTGTCGCAATTACATCCCGCAACACATCAGCCATATCATATTTTTTCCTATCAGAATTGGATTTTACAACTCGCGATCGCGAGTTTATCTCACAATTCTAAGAAAAAAAGTCAGAATTGTGAGATACAAACTCGCATTTGCCAGTTTGTGAGTCAGCATTGCGAATTTTTATCTAGCAATTCTGACTTCTCACATCACATAATTGATAAAACATCACAATAACCTTTTTTTAAATTTTTGGTTCATTGGTGAAAACGGCTTCCATAGTATTTATTTTCTTACCCCAAACTTTTAAATGTTAATGTATCATGGTTTTCAGCACTTTTTCTCAATATTACTGTATTTTTGATTAAATAAATGCAGCTTTGGTGAGCACAAATGACTTATAAGTGTGTAACACTGCATGCTATGTGTCTGTTTTTTCTTTTCTTCACACCCTCACCTCTTGCTAAAGGTGCGGTTGTTCGTCTGCGCACAGCTGAGGTTGGGTCAAACACTCTGAGTTTGCTTAAGTCTCTGAAGCGACACAAGAAGTTTTGCTCCTCTTGTTGTGTGTGAGCTGACAGGACCTCTTTCGTGAGACCCAACCTTTCTCCTCCTCCAGCTGCCCCTGGACCTCCTCTTCTCCCTGCATCCCTATCAGGAGCAGGGCTAGGGGGCAGAGAGGGCATGGCTGTGAGAGGAGCTTGTGGCTGTGTGGTAGGAGGAGCAGCATTCGGAGTTGGAGGGACTTCCTCCATTACGATATCTGTAGGAACGAGGTAAAACAAGAAGAGGGGAAAGATGAGTTAAAGAAACTAGGGTCTCAAAAACTAGACAAAACAACAACAAAAAAAGACACTTGACTGCTGTGATTGCTTGTTGTATTAAGGGTCTTTGGTGTCCTCGTGTTCCTCTGATATACACATACACTTGCCCACCTGACTCAGGAGGTTTCTTGTCCCCCACATGGACGATGGTGCTGCTGAAACTGCACTGAGAGGTGACCGAGGCTACACTTTCAGCTTTACTGTGCATGGCCAGTGGGGGTAACAACGCACTCTCCTCTACCAGAGACACGGACGGACCTGCAGGTTAGAGTATCTGTTAATACTAGCGTCGTAGTCAAGACCACCTAAAGCGAGACCAAGACCAGAGTGTGATGAGACCAAGACAAGACCAAGACCAAGGCAGAACGAGACCAAGTCAAGACCAAGACAAAACCAGCACTCTTGAAATTCATCTTTTACTGAACAGTCTTTCAGGATTATATGTAAAGTATAAGCAGTGACACAATATAACTCAAGATTTCAATGAAAAGCCCTTACAGAGCTGTTACCAATAATATAAAATTAATAACAACAGAATTGATCTTTGCAATGCAGAGGAGACACAGAAGCTGCATCTGAATTGGTACAATTACAACTGCATTAATATTGTTGAGATATCTTTTAAAAAGCCAGCAGGCTAGATGGCGTCAAAACACGAGCGTCTCAGAATCATTTATTCAACTGATTCATTCAAAGCAACTGATTCATTCAGTAACAAATCACCACTGTGTTGCTCAGATACACAACAGTTCTGCTATGGATTTGTATTTGTTTTTGCATTTGTATTCATTTTGGTGAAATTTTTGACAAAAGAATTCAAATTTGAAATATTGATTGCATTTGAAGCAGGATGTTAACAAATAAATAAGACAATGCACCAGCAGTTGTGGTCTTGACCGGTCTTTAAATAAAACCCATAAAGTCCTTTTGGTCTGAGACCAAGACACAACCAAGTACAAATGCAGTCGAGACCGTGACAAGACCAAGAACTCCAAAAAAAAAATGGTCTTAAGACCAGTTGAGTACTACAACACAAGTTAATACACAGCATATCTTCAGTACTGTAGAATATATACACTACTGTTCAAGGTTTAGGGTTGAGTAAGATTTTTAATATTTCTTAACGAAATCTCCTATGCTCACAAAGACTGCATATATCTGATTAAAAAATACAGTAAACAGGAATATTGTAAAAAAAAAAAACTAAAACAAGTTAAAATAATGGTTTGCTATTTTAATTTATTTTAAAATCTACTTTATTCCTGTGATATCAAAGCTGAGTTTTCATTATTCCATATTTTCGGTTCACATGATCCTTCAGAAATCATACTATTATGATAATTTGGTGCTCAAGAAACTTTTCTTGTTACTACTAATGTTAAAAATGCTTGTGCTGCGTAATATTTTTGTAAAAAAAAAAAAAAAAAAACAAAACAAAAAAAACCCTGACATTTGATCCTTGTCAAATAGAAGTATTCATTTCTTTTTTCTTTCTTTCTTGCTCATAAAAATGATATTATTACTGACCCCAAACAGTTGAACGGTACTGTATATTTCAAAATGCCAGCAGCCAAATTTAGTGGTGTACTAATGCAAACACTACCATTTGCATTAAATACATTAATTGTATATATATTTTTTTTGTATTCAATCAGTATTAGCAAATTAGAACTATGAATCTTATTCATAATTAAAAACCTTTAAATAAATACATTGTGCTCAAAACTGGCACTTCAGTTTTGCTGTTGTATCAAAACTGGTATCAGTAGATTCAATTTCAGTAGTAGTTGTATTGTAATAGACTGTTGACATTTAACTGCATTGAATTAGTACAGTGCTGCATTAGTTTATTATTGCATTGTCCACCTTTAGAATTGCCTGAAGCGTCCTGCTGTTTGTCATCATCAGAGGTGGAGGAGGCAGTGCAGGAGGAAGAGCCACACTTCCTCTTCACCGTATTTGGGATGTTACAGCTCTCCAGATACCTGATGAACCAAATAAAACCATGAGCCTATGATTGGATTGCTATTACAAGGACTAGAAATGCTCACTATACAATAAAATGAGTAATATGAATCTCATAACACATTATCAGCAAAACAGACATCACTGTGTCTTCGGGATTAAGTGAATTAATCTGAAACACACCTTACGATGCTGTCCAAGCAGTTGATTTGCTGATAAGAGAAGGTGGTGGGCGGCTCCTTCCGCACAATCATGGAGGGTGCGGAGCTCTTCGAGGGTGGAGCAGCACAGGGGCCGAGACTGCTGCCTGGCTCTGCTGTTTCACCTGCTTGCAAAGCACCTGTTTATCAGACAAAGAACATCTTGAGACTTACAACCTTGTAAAAAAAGAAATGTAACAGAGGAACTAAAAGCTGCATCTTTAGAATTACTATGAATATACTGTGAGTGCTTTCGTACCTGCAGTAGAATGTTTTTTAAGAGGAGGTCGGTTGCGGGATTCAATGAAGACCTGTTGTCCGCTGGTCTTCACCATGTGAACATCTTTGCAGATTTGCTGGAAGGTCATCTGTTTGAAAAGCAATTCATTTAAGTATTTACTATCCATTTACAATCAATTTCTGGCCTGTCTTATGAATAGCACCTCAATACTTTATACTGTTCAAGTTCAAGAGAAACTTTCTCAGACTGAAATGAGGGGTCTCAAAACGTGCAATATTAACATACTGGGGTGTCTTTAAACACTCACAGGTTTGTGGAGCTGCGAAGGGTCCTCCAGACCCGGCCCGCTGCTTTCTGACGAGGAGGCGGCACTCGGCTGGTGCTCGTGGGATCCATTGCTGGCAAGGCTACCGTAGCCCTGAGAGCTGCCACTGTGGACGGGCTGCACCAGGAGCCTGTGGATCTGCTCACTGAGCTGAGCGATGTCTGGGGTCAGGGTCCGCTCCTCCAGACCTCTCGGCAGGGTAAAGACGTCCTCATTCAGTGGAGAGCTGGATTGGAAGGAATCAAGGTAAATGTGAGTATGTACAGTGTACATTAAACAAGTAGAATATATGTTTGTCAGTGTTAAGTAATTCTAGAAAATAACTGTAATAAAAATCTTTAGCGACATTTCAGTAATTCAGTCACTCTTTCCATGGCTTACATCAATTCACCAGTACAGTAGGTGGCAAATTATGTGTCTACTTATAAGAGTGCTACCAGGTAGTCATTAAATCATTCACTTAAAGATTAATTTAAAAAAAAACCTTCAATAGGGTACTCGCAATTACCATCATTTCATTGAATTGCTCTGCTTCACCTTCTGATGAACTTAATAACTGTATGTAGCATGTGTGTGTAGAAGCACTATGAGTCACCGCATGTCGGGAGAAAAGAAAATGGTCCTTGGGAAAAATATCGAGCTGATGAAAAATCTGTCGGTGTCCACATGACAGAGCATGTGCTTGTGAGTGTGGACACATTACATGCTGGTGTGTGGGTGGTATGTGATTGAGGAATTACGTGTGTATGCCTGTGTGTTTGTGCTGTGCACATGTCTAGAAGTGTGAAAGGGTAGAAAATCGAGGTGATTGCAATTTTAACATTTAAGATATTTTGTAAAATATCATATACTATTTGAACTGAACTGAGCTGGATGATGACATCAACTAAATTCAATGATGAACTACCTTTAACTAAAAATTGAGTGTTTACTGTTGCCTTTATTTACAGTATTTATTTAATACTGTATAGCCACTTTGCCAAAATTCCGTATTGTTAAAAAAAAATAATAATTTAAAATTTAATGCTGAAAACGTAATGTTCCACAGTATTAGTTTTTACTGTATTTTTGAGCAAATAAATGCATGCTATGGGAGCATAGGAGACTTCACATTTACCACTTGAAAAACATTTATAAAATATTACGACCTCAAACCTTTAAGTTTTAGTGTATTAACAGAAGTCATGTATCAGCCTGATTCTAATGTCACGTGAAAAAGTGAGGGTTTCTGCGAGTTCGTTTAGGACATCGTATGTACTCTGGTTCTTACGTTCTGACTTTGTGGCGGCCAACAATGAAGGCCACCTTCCTGCTCCAGGGGTTAATGAAGGAGGACCACGAGGTGTCTATGGTCAGATACTCTCCATTATGTGCGCACATCCTCAAAGGAGCGTGGTCAAATGGCTGCCCTGCAAACTGAAGAACTGAAGGAGAAAGAAAAAGCGTCAATTTAAATATTGTGCCGCACTGCTCTCATCAAAGAAAGGAAATAGACAGAGGTTAGAGAGAGGAAGGGAGAGTGACTCACTCTTCTTATGGATGGCCACCATAATGGGTCTGTCGTCCGGATGGATGCATAGCAGGACTGGGGTTCCCACCAGGTCCTGAGGCAGGTAACCTAACAGAGGAACTGCCCGCTCATCCACCTCCTGAAAGAGACAGCTGGGGGTGTGACTGGTGGTGAATACCCTCTTATCTGGAGGAATGCGAGGGGCTGAAAGAAAGATGGAGAGAAAGAGAAAACGAAACCCAAAGTTTACCATTTGCTTCAAAACATTCTGGAAAAAAACAAAACAATATACTTGTTAAACAAGAAATGTACCCTCATATCCCGAGTGCACTCTCTCTGCGATGAGCAAACAGCAGGGTTGAGGGTAAGCCGCATCAGAGTCTTGGAGTGTGAGCAGGTAGGGGGTCAGTCTGAACGGGTAGTACCTCACATCGCCACTGGTTGAGACATCGCCACTGATGCGACAAAACATGGACTTCTCTTGGGTGCAGTCTGCTGGTGGAGAGGCTAGAGAAAAGAGAAATCCACGTTGTTTAAGACTTTAATTGTTTTGCATGGCCATAAGTTGTTCTGGATCAACACAGAACATACGTAGCATCAAAAAATAGGGTGAATAGTTTGAACATCTTTGCATGTTTACTATTTTTACTTTTCGCAGAGAATAGACAAGACACTTTTTAACCTCAACAAGGTTAAAAAGTATATTACTGTCAGTTTGTTCAGAAAATAACCGATGATCACGGAATTGTCAGTTTTACGTGAACTATCGCTTTTAGATCAGAAGTATTTTCTTTCTGGTTGTCAAACGTTAGGGTAAAATGCTATAGCACAACCAAAATACACCATATACAAACATACCAGAGCCGATGCAGGAGGCCCAGGGAGGTAGTTTGCAGGGTGCAGTGTTGCTGTAGAAGGTGCTCACATCTTGGGGGGCCAAAAGCTCAGAAAACAAAACCCCATGCAGCTTTTCTGGCTTACTGCGCAGAAGTGATGAACCCTGTGGGGAGATGTACACAACCTTCCCTGACAGGAACGAAACTGCCATTGAGAAAGTGTCCTGCAAAAGAGAAAAACACTTTTGTAACTTCTAACAAACACTGTATATTAAATTATAAAACCGAATTATAAAACCAGTACGACAGTAACTGCGTTGATGAGACAAACTACTTTTCATGCAATATTTAAATATTGTCTTACAACAAGAGAGAGAAATGGGTTTGTAACATTCAACGTACTGTATTTTTGAGCGTGTATTCGGAGGTGATATTATCCAGTTCTTCAACAGTGAAGGTGGAGAGATCCAGACTACAGCCATGACACTCCTCAACATTCCACTGGTGATAATACTCCTGATTGGCTGCAAGATTCAAAGCAAAAAATATATATATATTAACATTACTGGACCCACAAACTCCATTTATATTATAGATGAAGTGTATCATTCCTGTGCTTCTATCGGCACCAAACCCGAATACCAAAAATAGTGATTATTTTCAAATGGTTCAATCACAGTGTTTTCAATTAATTTAATGAACTGATCTGGAGAAAACAAAATTTCACACTGGAAAAAGTTGCATACACCACACCCTTTAACTCAATTCAAGCTGTTGTCTTTCCTGTCAAACATAAAACACATAATCAAAATATGAAACTCACCTCTGACTTGTCTGACACAGCTGAGGGCGTATTTGAGGGCATTAAGAGTGCTGGAGCGTCCCTTCATCTTTCTCTCTGGTGGCAGACGGATCTTCAGCTCATTTAGGGCTCTCATCAGCTCTTTCTGGGTCTGGATGCGAGCAGACTGATTACTGCTGCAGCCGCTGGTGGATGGTGGGTCTTGTTCAGAGCTGGCACTCAACAGGCTGTAAGCCAGAGAGCTGCTGGGTGGAGAGGGGCTGTGAGAGTTTGAGCTGAGGAAGAAGGGATCAAAAACAATAGAGTTGGAATTTAGACATTTAATTAGGAATAACTAAACAGAACATCTATTTCTAGTCTCTGAAATCTTAATTTCTTCTAAGGCCTGTCACACTCAAGTATACTCTTAATAATGAAGGTTCTTTATTGGCATCTGTGGTTGGGAAACTTCTCATTGCACAAAAGTTTGATAGATTATTAAAACGTTCTTCACAAAATCAATTACTGTTCAATTAAATGTTACTTGGGAAACCCCAAAATGGTTCGTGTTTGGTATCACGGTGAAAACCACTTTTTAAGAGACGGGGGTGAAAACTTTTGAACAGAATGGAGATGTGTACATTTTTTCTTATTTTGCCTAATTATCATATTTTTTTCATTTAGTGCTATGGAGGATAGTTACATGTTTCCCAGAAGACAAAATAAGTAAAATTTACCCTGATCTTCAAATTCAAAAGTTTTCACCCTCCTCTTAATGTGTCATGTTTTCTTTTGGAGCATCAGTGAGCATTTGAACCTTCTGTAATAGTTGCATATGAGTTCCTCAGTTGTCCTCAGTGTGAAAAGATGGATCTCAAACTCATGCAGTCATTGTTGGAAAGGGTTCAAATACACAAAAATGCTGGAAAACCAGAATTTGTGGGACCTCAAGGGTTTTTCTGAAGAACAGCAGTTAGTTTAACAAGGGACTCGTGAACAACTATCACTAAACATAAAAACACAGCTGTGGATCATTCATTTAACAACACAGTATTAAGAATCAAGGGGATGTAAACTTTTGAACCAAGTCATTTTTATAAATTCAACTATTATTTTCTCTTGGGGGCTATATGTAAACATCATTTATATAAAATATCTTATTCAGGTCAGTACTAAATAAACAATAAAATGCATTTTGTATGATCCCTCTTATTTTAATTCAATTTTAATGATTCTGAAAGGTGTATGTAAACTTTTGACCTCAACTGTAGATGCCACATTTATATGGAAATTGCAGTAGAGGGGATATTAGCCGTCAATAATTGCACGGCACATAGCTATTGCACACTTCTGTGACACTTCAAGTGTCCTTTTTGAGGCCTGACAGCTAATGGTCACTAGGAACATACTGTTGCATGGAAAAGATCTTTTTGTTTTTGTGTGTGTTCCATATAAAAGTCATCCAGGTTTGGAACCCCACAAGGGTAAGTAAATCACAGAATGTTTATATTTGGGTTAACTAATCTTTCAACTAAGCCTAATCCTTCACACCAACTCCCTTTTGATTTTCAGTCAGGATTCTGACTGAAACAAGTCATGGCGGTACCGAGAATGAATATTTTTGCAAACATCTGCTTTGAGACAGTTTTCTCTCTCACCTCTTGTTGCTTTCTGTAGTCTCCAGACACATGCCTGAGTCTTTTCCATTCTGACTGGAGGAACTCTGATAACTTCTGTTCGACTGTCTGCCTCTGGATCCATTCCCTCCTTCACTTTCCCTCTCCCCAGAGTCATTTCCACTCGATAGTCCATCCGTATCATCGGAATTCGTCCCTCGGTTGTCACCTGTGGATCCTTTGGGAACAGATACCCCTCGTGGAGATGATCCTGTCCCGCTATTTTCCGAATTTGATGGGGAGAACTCTCACCCATGCCGCAGGATCTGTTTACAAGCCCTGCCTTTTTCTCGACCCCTCCTGCTCCTCTATTTGTGTCATTGCTGGGGGCAATGTCTGAGTTGTCATCACTCATAATAATACTGTAAAAATTAGCAGTTGCCAAGGTGATAAGATTCACCCGGCAATAAAATACACAGAGTTGAAGAAGTTCACTATGTTGGATTGCCTGAACTACAGTGGGAAATCATTTTGGTGCAAATATTCTTCACAGATTCGTTCCGTAAACAAAAATCTTGGTAAAATCCGGGTGTCTCACCACCCTGTCCTTTGTCTCAGCTCCTCTGGAACCTCAAATCAAGTAGCGCAAGCGTAAAATATTTTGCAAACTGCAGAAATTGTTGTTCAGCTCAAAAAAAACAGACACGACTGGCTGTTACGAAACAGACTTGGCTGTTGCCACGGAGGCAGATGGAGTGTGACAGTGTAGAAAAAAAAAACGTAAAAAACAGCCACTGGGAAATTAGACTTCTTGCTGGGGTCTGACCATTCGGTCTCTTTCTTGTTGCTCTCTGCGGCACTCTAACTCTTCGCGCAGGATTGCTGCCAGGAGAAAACAAAAGAAAAGGTGAGCATCAGTATGAAACATTCACATGTACAACACATACTGAGCTGGTTAGTCATCTTGTATTAGGTTGCCCCATAAAAGCTAATGGACATTATTATTTAAGAACAGCCTGTTCTTTAACAGGAAGTGCTACTTTAACACGTTTTTGTTTTTCAGCAACGTAAATTGTAAGTTACCAGCAATTTTGCACAGACTCATAGGGATGCTGCATGTGAGAGCTTGAATATTTCACACTCACAGTTTGCTGCTACAGAGGCTTTTTGTAGTCTCCTTGGTAACCAAGAATACTATGTATGTAGAACCACACATCCACTCTCTACTTTCTCCACTTTTACCATTGCAAGCTTGTTTTTGTCTTTTGCATTTGCCAACTACAGGATCTATGAGGCACACAATGACATCAGTATTGACCTCAAGCTTCTGTCACACTGACAGTGATTAGGGTCACCAAGTTGGTTTCTAATAAGTGTTCCAATTCGGGTATTTAATGGGATCCTAGAGCGGACCATTGTCTGCAATCTCATTGGTAGAAGGCGATTTGTGTTGCTGCTCATTTGCATAAAACTCTGGGTCTGCAGTCAGCAGAAAAAAAGAGAGAAAAAAAAAAGAAGCAAAGAAAGCTCACCCGCTTTTCCCTTGCAATGTTATTTCCGAGTGATCTTAAAACAGCATGCAACTTTCACGTTCACATTTATTCTCTGCCTTTATCCCTCAAGAACACTTAATCTCACAAGACAAATAGGCATTGAAGTGAGTGTGTATATATATATTGTGTCGTCTGTGCTCTGTCAGACTTTTTTGTACTTCCTCTCTGGGATTGTTACTATTATCCTAACGATCTGATACCATTTGTGGAGCTACTGAGTTTAGACCTACACATTTAGCAATGCAATTGCAAATGAGCATTTACTGCAAATAGCGCCTCTAAGCAAGCAAGGAAAGTGACACTAAAAATTGAACATGTAGGAAGAAACAAACTCTAAGCCAATCAGTTATTCTAAAGCATATTAACTGTGTGGCAAAGTATAAATACTTTGGCTACTAGTACTAAAAGTGGTAATGCATGTACAGTAAATGTGATACTTAGTGCTGGATTGAAACCCAAATATCGCATTTTAAGTTAAAGATTCCAAAATCTATTTTTTCCCAACACAGTAAACCACATCGACCCACTTGCTTTAATTTGGCTCACCTCAAACAAACCACAGCCTTGTTTATAAATACTTTTCATATTTGTAGTGAACATTTTCATTGCTTCCAGAGGGAAATCATTTATCAGAACACTTTTTTAGATTTTATAGACATACTGTTTGTTAAAAAAACTTTGATGCAAGAAACTGTCACTGAACCATTTATAACTGACTTAAATGGTTGGTTTGCCAGACACAGATTAAGAGTATTCTAAGTCTGCACAGCTTTGATCAGCATGAACCTTTTAGCTCACAACTATCTTAAATATCCAAAAGGCCATTACAACAGAACAACAAGATTAAAGGTGCTTAAGGGCATCTGTCTTACAATTAACAATCCAAGACATTACCAACAGGCCAAAAGTGCCTACACAAACATGTAAAATGCCCACGGATGCTGTTTTTGTTATGACAGACCATGCGTTTTGCTCGTGGGCCAGATCAGTGCTGTTTACTTGATATGAATTTGTGTGTGGGCGTTCTCCAGCTCGCGCATTTGCACTTATGACACCTGTTCTGCACCCGTTTATACTTGTCCATGTTCTGCAAAGAAACAGAGAGCTGGATCAAACATATAAATACCATAAAATAACCACCAAGTCAGATTTAATATTAGACCTGTAAAATTCTCTCTTCTGAATCTTACATTTATTTTCAGTGGATGTTGAAAACAAAAATATATAAAGAGCATTTACAAAATACACAAGAATATTTTCTTTGCTGTGCAGTAAATGAAAATCAGTGGATTAATAATAGAGAAAGAATTAATTTTTTTCTTCTTTAAATTAAAAATATAATTAGTAATGCTGTATATTGTGCATGTGCTCAGGACATACAAAAAATGTTGACTCACAGGGATCCACGTTTGAGTCTTACCTGGCTTATGTTCACACTCCTACGTTTCTGGTTTCTAATAACACCAAAACACCGCCCATTAGTTTGAAATAATTGAGATGTTAATGTTACATTAAACTCACTGCTGTCGTGAGGCTTATCTTATATTGGTACCATGATGTAATTCACCTCTTTATTAAAACGCTCTACTAGAGAACAGTCATTTCCAAAAAACATCGAAAAAAGAAATAAAAGGAGGAAAAACCAAACAAAAGATAAAAAAGTTAGATGCCCAATCTCCAAACACGATGCGTCATAAGTTCCATTTCCCACATCAGGAGCAAACTTACATTCCCGCTGGGTTCGAATGACGCTAATGCGGACGTGCACGGATGGAAGGGTGGAGAGAATGACATACTGGTTACATTTTAATCCACATGATACACAAACAGTTCAGCCTCTATTCCTTCAGCAGTTTCTACTGTGCGACACGCCTGCTGTCTCCAGAGCATCTCGTCTCCATTATAGTCGTGATCCGCTGCCTGTCATACTCGCCTCCGCCGCGTGCGGGGTAAATAAACGCACACGTGTCTGCTGATTCCGTCAAGCTGAGCGCTTCACTCATTGGACACTGCTGATTGGAAGAACTGCCTCCCTCACAGCTTTTATTGCTATGTTATCTCTAAGTGCCTTGTAAATCGATTAAATTAGGTTAAGATGCAGCGCAGAACAACGTACAGCACGTCTGCAAGAAGTCAATAAGACAGAATTTAATTGCAATTTGTCCGTGCTTAATCTGTTTTTTAACCAGCTAAAACTTTTTGGACATAACGGTGTTTTTGAACGAATGGATGAGCCAAAGATTCACTAGCTATGTTTCCATCCAAAGATGCGAATTTAACTGCGCAAAACTGGAATATTGCATAAAACATTTGCGCATAAAGCACCGTTTCCATCCAACGAGACAAAGAGAACAAAATCGTCACTTCCTGATAAACTTGCACTAAATATCACTAAGAAAACTAGGAGAATAGGAGAATTTCAAATAAATATATGAATTGCTTGCACCTCAGGGCGAGCAGTAGAGATGTGATGTAAAAGTGTTTCCATCGTAGTTTATGCGCATGTTTTCTTATCGGATAAAACGTTTACCCTTCTCACTTGTGGGCAAGAGCATTTATGTGCATTTTTAGAATTTATGCCCATCTTCGCATTTCCAATCAGAGTTTTTTTTAACGCGATATTCCAAAATGCCCATAAAAATAGGTGCATGGAAATACAGCTAGGAGTGGGCGTGGCCATTTATAAATGTTATGGGTTTGGCTTCCGGTCTCATCGGGGTTCCTAATTAAGCAATAAAGAAGCTGATGATATTCTTTTGTTTTATGTCTGCCGTAATTATGAGTGAAACATCATAACATTATTGTCTATTAAACAGTGCCACCTCGAGGAATAAAGGTGAATTGCATATATTGAGTCATTTAATATTTTTCTGCAGAAAAAATATACTTACACTAATATACACCTCGGGTCTCTTTTTAAATTTTATTTTATTGTATTTTTTGTTATATTGTTTACAATGAATAGATTGAGAAATACTAATAAAGTTGATGTCCAACTTTAAAAAATGAAGGAGGGAGAGGGTAGGGAATGACAACCCAGGTCCCGGAAGACCCGAGGTATGCATAAAATAAAGAAAAATGTCTGATAGACGAAGAAGAAGAAGAAGAAGAAGAAGAAGAAAAACACTAAAAGAAGATGACTGTAAATTCAACATTTGAACATGCATGTGTCTGTAGCACTGTATATACAGACTTAGACTATTGAATTTACCTGTATTTTTTTCTTCAAGAAATGTTTATTCTCCAAGCCTTGTCTTGGAGAGCTACCACCCTGCAGGGTTCAGCCCCAAGTTCCCCAACCCTAATCAAACACACCTAAACAAGCTAAATGGGTGTTCAGGGCTACTTGTCTTAATCATTACAGACAGGTGTGTTGAAGCCCGGTTGGCACCGAAATCTTCAGGAAGGTAGCTCTCCAGGAGCAGGAGACCCCTGTTTTACAGTAATGCATGTTTGAAAATGGCACACAGAGTTCACACAGCAAGCAGTCCTGTAACATGCACAAGCCAAATGATCCAAAGCCCGAGAGCTACTTATTTAAAAACAAGGTCATAAGGATATGGTTTCATAGAGGGTGTCAGGTGCTTTCACAGAGTGCTTGTGCTAGGTAATGTGAATGTGTTTTTCTCTATGGCATTTTACTAATAGACTCAATCGACAGTCTGTTTTTACACTTTTTGAGTAAATTAAACTACAAACAACATAGTTCTCACTGCCCATTAAACTGAAAGAGGAAAATAATTATACAGCATTTTAAATTTCCAGAGAAACAAAGTAATTGTGACTAAATTACTCAAATGTGAACCAAAACTAAACTTATCCAACCACTTTTACTTTGATGTGCAAAGAACATCATCATAACCAAACAAAAACATTTTTTTCTCCAAACTATGACCTAGTCTCACATGACCAGACTTTCAATTAAAAACATAAGGTCTGGTCCACACTGCAGCATATTTTGGCCAAGAGCTGCAAACTTAGACAGGAATAGACCGCCCGGTGAACATGTACAGCATGAAATGTCTGTTTCGTTTTTGCAAATCATTTAGGGACAGGTTTGTCTAGAATTGTTCTAGTTGACTCATTCAGAAGTTTATAGGTCCATGAACATCTGCACAGAAAACACCGAAGCAAACAAGATAGGTCTCTGTTTTCATATACCACTGTTAAAACTTGGTGAACTCTGCTTTGCAAATAGAGCTAAAAGGACATTTGACCAATTTAGGAACTAAACATCACAGATTGACCTTCTGGTCCAATACAGTGAATACAAACTAGGGAAGTGGAGTACAGTACATTTTGAAAGTAATATTACTTGTCAGTTACCATTTATCACTTATTCAATATAGAATCCCTGGGGGATGACATCATATCCAACCTCTTATTTGCTCCAGGGTCTAATTTATTTATTTTTTATTCATTAATTTCACATTACATTTGTACTCTTTTATCGACTTTGGCATTGACATTCCTATCACAATTTCACAAGCCTTGCAGTTCCTTCATGAACCCCTAGGAGTCTGTCAATTACAACAACAACAACTACAAGGCACTAAGCCTTTTTAAATATCTTCTAATTAAAACATTTTGTCTTTAAATCTATGTGTGGTTCTACATGCTAGAACAAATTCCAGCTGGAGTATAGAGTGTCAAATTAGTTTTACTCCAGAGCACATATCATTTAGCTGAAAAGTATAAGACATGTAAAAAACCAAAGGATGACTTGCAATAGACCATGAAATGATGATCTAATTGGCATAATGCGATCTGCAAAATTAGAACGCTCAGAGCAATATTTATTTGTCCAAACAGACTGAACCCCCAGACCACTTATAGTAATAAAAAGCAGTCATCATTAAATTAACCTCTGCTCTTTCAGCTGATTATTCACATTGAGATAATATTATCAAGCTTCCCTGCTTTGCTAGTTTTAGGAGGTTAAATGTGAAAGCTTAACCGCCTTATCAGCTTCTCCACAATAATATTCTTTTACATGATGATGTATAGGAGGGCGGGGCAAGTTGTCACACATTTAATTCCAGTGTTTCTCTAGGTGAATTGAACCAACATCAACATTACACAGCATGATCAACAAAATGATCAACTTTTCAACAAAATATCAACATTAACACAATTATGAAACATAAACCTATGCATGAAACAGCAAATAATGGCAATTCGCAATAGTTAGCATATTGTATTATTAAAATATCAAACCGTTGGTTTACCCAATAATTAAAAATACCTTGCCCTGTATTTTTCCTGTAACTTACGCCTCAATGGCGTTGTGATGGTTTTAGCTGAACTTAGAACAGTGGCGGAGATGACATATTACGAGGATACTTCAAATTTGGCTCACTTTTTACGCTGTTTCCCTTCTATTTATCGCATAAGTAACAATTTACTAAAGTAACTTTAATGTATAATATAACATAGCTTTTGGATTATGGGGGAGTCTGGTGAAGTTCTCGCTGTTTTTGCTCCATGCGTCACAGTTTCACTTTAACCTCTAAGTTACGCACAAATCTACGTCATCAAAAAAACTTAAGGCAAATCATGGCAATTAAATAAACTGTAGCGTTAATCCGTTTTAGATCATAAGTACGATAGTATGACATAAGGTATGATACATGTTTGCATTCCAACAACCAGCCTTAATATGTGACTTATTTTGCAACGGTCAATAGCTATGCGATTAGCGCGTATAAACCACATTTAATTCAAATTACCAACTTCCGTTGGACAAATCTACTGTTGTAAACATGTGAATAGAAATTTAACTTAACCGGCAGTCAGCGGTATAAAAGGCTCAGTCTAGACAGAAGAAAAAAGCTACGTATAACCTCAGTGCTGGCCTTACCTTGTAGATCTCACTGTTCCGTTTTCTCCTGAACGAGAGGACAAATCCCTCTATTTTCATATGTCTTACAATGTAATCCTGAAGTTATGAAGTCCGCGGAATATAGAAACGACGTTCATGCGTATGCGGTCCACTGGCATTGCTTTGCTATTGTGTGCTAGATTTGTGTTGCCCCATGACTCCAGACACACACGAATACACGTGCTTTGCAATCTGTCTACAAGCCTCTTGCATCGAGGAATTCCATTGGCTGTGCTAGCAGCAAAACACGAATTCTATTGGATAACCCCGCCCATTCACATCGAAGTGTTCGTTGATTGGCTAATGCCGAGGACACTCGGCTCACGTTCATCTGCTGTCACGTTGCAGCGCGCCTGTTGTTCTAATACATAAGAGTGCGGGCGTGTTGGACAGTACATATCCTTGTTGATGTAGAAAAAAACCCCAAGAACTTAAGCACATATTAAAGACTGGGTGAACCAAATATAATATGGCCTCTTTATTCGTACCTGTTGTATTTTTTGTAGGTATAACGTCCTTCTTTTTAGTGGGTCATTAATAAAACATTTTATATATACATAAAAATATTTAAATATACGTAAAATGAGTTTTGTATTGTTCAATGCAATTGCAAATTAAATGTAGGTTCTTGCATGTTGCCCTTTTAACCAAATCATTGTGCGGCGTGACTAGATCACACGCAGTTACATTGCACACGCAGTTTATTATAGCACCCTTATTAGTAATTAAACTTTACAAAATAAAACGTACAATGTGATTGCATAGCTTTACTGAAGTGTTAACTATGGGATGGATTCGCTGAATTGTTTTTGTTTTTTGAAACGATCTGCAAAATCAGTGGGACTTCCCAACACTATTTTACATGTATTGCACAACTCTATTGAAAAACCTGGTGGTGAACGAGCCATGCACAGTTCCACGTGCCTCAGAGGCAGGCTGATGGTGACGTCAAGCTCCTGCCGCACCACCCTCAGATTCACGAGGCTGGCGGCGTGGTGCGCTGTTGCTGTATGGATGAATTTATCAACGTCGTCAGAGAAGCGTCATAATCAGGCTGACCTCCATTTCCCCGATTGGTAAAATTGGGCCGTATGCTCGCCAATGCCTGGCGAATATAGTTTAAAGACAAGCTGCATTAAGTAACCTACATTTAGGCAGCTGGCAGCCACAAAGCAGGATTCATTCGCATTATCAATCAATACGTATTATATAGTATCATACAATAAAACTTTAGTCACGAAAAATATGAAGGCTAAACCTATTTTTAAATACATCAAGTACACATCATTAACAGTATAACAGAATATTAAAGTAAAACATTTGCTGGGAACATATATAAACAATAGACACCATAACGTTTAAAAAAATACATGTACACTACAGATACTTTCAAAAATAAAACACATCCAATAGTGTCAACACGACTCTCGTGAGATATTTTTGTACTTCCTTTTCTTCTATAAACCACCTCTCATGCACATGGGGGCACAATAACAATCATTATCTACGCTCTCTAGCTTACTTCCTGAGAAATGATTATTCCTGCAAAACCCAGTGGGTTAAGGATGAACTGAATCACCACTGAACGATTTTACAGTTGTTTACAAGGGCGAGCGAGTATTATTTCCCCAGTTCTTCCGCCTTGGCTTAGTCATTTGTAATGTTTTTTTATTAGGTTGTGAAGCGGGAGGTGTGTCATGTGTGTCCTCAGACTTCCCGGCATGTTGCAGCATTACTCATTCTTTTGAACATCTTGTTCTACCCCAAATATTTTAATTCCTAATTGTATGCTACTACATTTTTTCCTGCAAATTCAACATTGAGATTCCACTTAACTGTGTGTCAGTATACAGCAGCTCTTCAACGTTATTTCAAAGCTGCTTTTTCATTGACACGTCAGCGCCAGCTGCTGGTCACTTCCAGTCATACATCTCTGTGAAACAGGGGTCTTCAATGACCTTTTGGTGGATGGAGAAACAGTCACTTATTGTAGTATTAAATTTGAAGTCTGTCCTGTAATGAAAATCTTACTGCATTTTAACTGTACTTCATACACTATGTTCAGAAGTTTAAGGGTCAGTTAGATTTTTTTCAAAGAAATTTATACTTCTATTCAGCAAGGATGCTAAAATGTAACAGTAAAGACATTTATAATCCTACAAAAAAAAATTATCTAAAAAGCTTTGTCATCACAGGAATGCATATTTTAAAATTTAGTCAAACATATAATACTATTTAACACTATTACTGGCTATCTATCTATTTGGGAAACACATTACACAATACATTCATTATAGCAGTGGTTCTCAATCCCAGTCCTCGGGGACCCCTGCTTTGTACATTTTGCATGTCTCCCTTATTTAACACACCTGATTGAGATCAGCTTATTAGGAGAGAGAGCCATGAACTGAACTAACGAGCTGATGATCTCAATCAAGTGTGTTAAATAAGGGAGACATGCAAAATGTGCAGAGCAGGGGTCCTCTAGGACTGGGAGTAAGAACCACTACATTATAGCAGTGGTTTCCAACCACATTCCTGGAGGCCCCCAACACTGCACATTCTGCATTTCTCCTTTGTCTGACACACCCATTTCAGGTCTTGGAGTCTCTACTAATGAGCTGACAATATGAATCGGGTTCGATTAAGTTTGATTAAGGTGACATGGAAAACATGCAGTGTTGGGGGGCCTCCAGGAACGTGGTTGGAAACTGCTGCATTAACATTTCACCAAATATATGGTTCCTTTAATGTCAAACAACACATGGTTTTGATGTTTCTCCTGTTTTTTTCTCCTCCATTTTGTCATTTGCAGCTTCCCTGAGCAGAAGCTCTCTGGCAAGGTCAGGCCTTCCCACGCGGGTCAAGCAGCGGGCCAGCATGGGGCATTTCAGAGTTGAGGAAGGGAGGCCCCGCCTCCACGCTGTTAGAACATGAAAGGACTGTTGTGAGAGGCTGTGTGGTGCACGGAGTCGAGCGATCTGGACAGCTGAGCGTCGGAGATGGAGAGATGTAATGAGAAGCGCTGCATCATCCTCGGTGAGCTCATCACAGAGCCATGATAACAGCTCATCTGAGAGAGGCTCTGGAAGACAAAGACTGTTAATGTGTGTGTGTGTGTCCACAGATGCACAGCTCATCTCCACAGCCTCCTCACTCATTCTGCCATTTTTTAAAAGGGTAGTTTAACCAAAAATATTGTAAAATTCTGTCATTAATTACTCACCCTGATGTCGTTCCAAACTCGTAAGACCTTCAATCATTTTTGCACAAATTAAGATATTTTTGATGAAATCCAAGAGCTTTCTGACCCTGCATAGACAGCAATGCAACTACCATGTTCAAGAGAGAGGATAACTTGCAATTTTTTTGCCAAGCCTTACTTATTTGAACCAGAGCATACAGACGATGAACTAAGAGAGACTGACGTTCTACATCAGAACACTTTGGAAATGTAATGGGTTATAGATTACAAGTTACTCTATTTAGAATGTAATAAGTAGTGTAACTTTTCAATTACTTTAGAAAAGTAATGTAACTTATTACATTTGATTACTTTTTGATTACTTTTCTAAATTTCTAATATTTTCAATGGTTAATCATTTTGAAACATTTAAGCCAGGCAGCGTTTACCTTAGCACTCAACACTGATAACTGTCAGACTTAAAAATTCCTTTAGCACTTGAATTAAGATTATAATAAGTATGGAATAATATAAATCTTTATTTTGCAATAACAACTGGCTGGATGTACATTATCCGACTTATAACACAGCTGCTTGCCACAAAAGTAAATAATTAGACACAAAACACTGATCTGAGTTTAAATATTTGAACGCAAAGCTTCCATGAAGAAATCAGTTGCTAGCAAGTGGCAAGTTAACAGAATTAAGAAATTGTACACATAATATTGAATTGTTAATATTGAGTTTTAATATTTTATTAGCTAACCAAATGCAAAGCTTCCACCAAGAAAAACTATCAAGTGTGTAGCGCCGACTTATGATGAGTCTGATGAGTCCAGATGAGTCTGCGTTATTAGCTTTTACCAGTTGTTATCGGGGAATAACATACCTTGGAATGTCATGACTGACCAATCAGAATCAAGCATTCCACAGAGCCATGTAATAATTTAAAGCACAGCCACACAAATTCAGATTTAACAGATTTATTTGAGATCATGTTAAATACAGATTTGAAATCATAACAAGAAATAGTTATATAGCTATGATACTGGTTTTGAAATTAAATGTTTACATAAATATGACAGGAAAAAAATAAAAATAAATAAATAAAGTATATGCTTAAACCCAAAGAGGAAATAAAACATTTAAGAATAAGCATGTCATCGCCTTAGAATTATAAGGTTCTATCTGCAGTCTGAGCACTTTTGATATATTGAGCTTCAAAGTTTTTGCATTCCACAGACTTCTGTAGATAGAATCATTTTTGGTTTCTAAAAAAAAAAGGGCCAAAATGTACACAGCTTACAAAAGAAACATCACATATTGTAAATAAGTTGTCACTGACTAAGAATCAATGTAAATAACTAAATTTTGACAAAAATGTCAGATAGAACCTTATAATTCTAAGGCGACAGTGTGTCCTATTCTGTGTCCTAAACTCCTGAATTTTGGAAGAAAGTCAATTAAATCTGTATGTGGGTGTGTGAAAAAAATTTAAGATGTAACCCCCTTGTAATCATTAACATATTGAAAAGTAACTGTAATTTAATTACACATTTTTTCTCAGCGTCGTGGTAGTCTCATGAACGCGTCAAAGAATACCACAGAAGACAAGAAACTGTTGAATAAAGTCATTATTTTTGTTTTCCTTGCACACAAAAATTATTCTTGTAGCTTCATAACATGAGGGTTCAACCACTGATGTCATATAGACGAATTTTCACAATGTCCTTACTACCTTTCTGGGCCTTGAATGTGTTAGTTGCATTGCTGTCTACGCAGGGTCAGAATGCTCTCAGATCTCATCAAAAATATCTTCATTTGTGTTCCGAAGATAAATGAAGGCCTTACGGGTGTGGAACCACATGAGGGCAAGTAATTAATGACAGAATTTTCATTTTTGGGTGAACTATCCCTTTAAATGATAGAAATCAAGAAAAGGTTTGAGAATGATCTCAGCAAACAACAAAACAGACCAAAACTGAGGAAAAATAAGATAGGCTCAATTGCACAAAATATACTTTTTTTTTTAAAGTATAGGTGCAGTAGATAGTACATACCTGTTTGGTTGTGCTGTATTACCTTCACACTCACAGGTTGAAAGACTTTTCTTGGACTCTATGTAACAAAAAATAACACCTTTGACTTACAAAGCACTGCGAAAGGCTATTTTCTTACTCTTAGTTATTCTTACACTTTCTATTACACTTTCTATTATTTCTATTGTTATTAAAATTAAGTTTATATAGTTATTATAAGTTTATACTTAGAACCAAGTTCATACTTAAAGGGCTAGTTCACCCAAAAATGAAAATTCTGTATTTAATACTCACCCTTATGTTGTTCCAAACATGTACCTTCAGTCATCTTCAGAACACAAATTAGGATATTTTTGGTAAAATCTGAGAGCATTCTGACCCTGTATAGACAGCAACTCAACTGATATGTTCCCAGGTCCTGAAAGGTAGTAAGAACATCTATTTAAAATAGTCCGTGTGACATCAGTGGTTAACCGTAATGTTCTGAAGCTACGAAAACACTTTTTGTGTCAGTCTACGCTGCTATTCACAAGAGTATTACAACACATGCATGTGGTGCTGATGATGCATTCTGATGTAAAACAATCATCTCTCTTAGTTCATCGTCTGTACTTTCTGGTTCAAATAAGTAAGATTGGGCAAAACATTGCATGTCATTCTCTGTAAAAATCTTCAGACATGTTTACGGAGACTGTTTTATGTACAGCGTGTGTCTTCCTCTGCTTGTCGCAAAGCGCAGGTTATACATCAGAACACCTGCATCAGCAGCACCACATGCATGTGTCATGGTACTCTTGTGAACGTGTCAAAGACACAGAAGAGAAGAAATTGTTGAATAAAGTTGTTATTTTTGTTTTCTTTGCACACAAAAAGAATTCCCGTAGCTTCATGACATTAAGGTTGAACCACTGATGTCACATGGACTATTTTATCAATGTCCTTACTACCTTTTTGGGTTCTGAAGATGAGCGAGATCTTTCGGTTGGAACGACTTGAGGGTGAGTAATTAATGACAGAATTTTCATTTTTGAGTAAACCTGTTAAAACTCAAAACAAGACCTAGTACTTAGTCATTTTGCTTCTCAAATAAATGGTCCTTGATTTATGTTTTTACCTTGGGCAGAGTGAGCGGCAGCCGACAGACAGGCTCTCCCAAAGGACAGTCTATAGACACGGCCGCCCTGTCACCATTCCAGACCAGCTGATCTTTGGCGACCTTGAATAAACTGATTACACCTTTGTAGTGAAGAGAGATGTAGTTGCCAAAGGGGTCCACTTCTTTTAATTCCAAATACAGCCAGTGCCTTCTTTGGTTGTGGAATGTGATTATGTGTGAATCTGTCTGTTCATTGCCTGTGGGCTCTCCAACAGACACACACACAAATAAGTACAGACACATATGGTGGAAACTTGAACACTTGATTTAAATGGATAGTTCACCCAAAAATGAAAACTCACCCTCATGTAATTCCAAACCCATAAGACTTTTGTTTGTTTTTGTAACACAAATTAAGATATTTTTGATTAAATCTGAGAGCTCTCTGGCCCTCCATAGACAAGCAAGGGTCATACAGTACCATGTTCAAGGTGCATCGACAAAATAGTCTGTGTGACATCAGTGGTTCAACCGTAATTTTAAAACTAAAATAATTTTATTCAACAATTCTGCTCCCCAAATCACCCTCTGTCTCCATTTTGGAGAGTATCACAACGCATTGCGCTGTTCACGTGCAGATCAAAGCACACACATACGTTGTGATACTCTCCAAAATAGCACTAGGGTGACACAGAGTTCTCGTACCTTCATAAAATAATGGTTGAACCACTGATGTCACATGGATTATTTTGTCGATGTTATTGGTACCTTTCTGGACCTTGAACTTGAGGACACTTGCTGTCTATGGAGGATCAGAGAGCTCTCATTTTTCATCAAAAATATCTTAATTTGTGGTCCGAAGATGAACGATGGTCCTACAGGTTTGGAACATCATGACGGTGAGTAATGACAATTTTCATTTTTGGGGTGAACTATCCCTTTAAACAAATTAATACTTTTATTCAAGAATTGTCATGTACCGTTGCAGGTTATATTCCCACTGAACTTGAGCATCAGCTGTTCTCCCTCCTTCATTGACAGTTCAGACGAAGGCTCTGGAGGGCCACAGTAACCCAGGGTCTGAAGTTCACACAGTGCCCAGCTAACATCTCTGCTGGGCAGGGTGGCCAAAACCACACTGCTGGGGTCCAGACGCTCATGATGGAGCACAACAGTCACCGGGAAGATCTTTAGAGCTTCTTCCAGTTCTTCAACTAATGAAATAATGTAGGAAGTTTTTAGAGAAGACTGAAAGCGAAGGACTATTAACCTGAGAACAGAGGAAGTTGAGAAGAAATTTTTTTTTTTTTTTCTCCTTTCAATGTTTTCAGTTTTCGGCTGCACTTCACTTGGTTTGGTCACACTGTACCTTTCATAGCTCTCTGTTAGCTCAAAACAGACCAAGCTGTTCTGTAGGTTCTTTACACTGACTTTATCCAGAATCTTCCAACGGTTCTCTGTCCATCCCAACAGAGCCAGATGTTCTTTAGACTCTTTATGAGTCTTTACTGAGGCACCATCAACCCTGTAAAGAAAGAAAAAAAATATATCATCTCATCATTAATTTCAAAACATTTTCCTCTTTGGTTCAGAAAGTGACTTTACTTGATCTGCTGGGGTGAGAAAGTGCCTGTTAGAAGTCTGTCAGTCTCTTCTCCAGCTCTCCTCTTGTCAGAAATAGGAGGACAGGGCAGGACAAGTGTCATAGGTCTTCTAAGTTTAAGGGTTGATGGATGGCTTAGGTAAAGTAAGGGGGTTGAGGTGACAGCAGCATGGTAGAAATCATTTTTGGATTTCAAAGAGGATAAAATGAAGGCATCCACTGGCTGTACCTAGGGAGACAAAAAGTCTACAATACACAGTATTCACTTAAGCTGCCTTTTCACTGCTCTCAAAAACAACAAACAGGAAGTCATTCAATTCCAAAGGAGAGTAGTATGAAAACTGCACTGAGTTTCGACCAGTATGTGCAATAGAGTGGTGCGTGTATGACACGAGAACCTGGAAAAATAATTCACCACTGGTTTCTTCAAGACTTTCCTATAGGGTTTTATAATGGGGGTTTTCAATTTATGTGTAAAATAAAGCCTGTGGACAATACTTTGACATTTTGTTCTGCAACGTAAGCTGCACACAGTCACACCCCAAACTATTTTATCTAGTTACCTATTAGAAACATATGTTTCAAAATGCTGAACTGCTGTATAATTCATTTTCAGTATGGGTGTGTGCAAGTTCCTTTGCTGAACAAGATGTCAAAGTATCAAAATTGGTAGTAAATTTGAGTTGATATGATTCTTTAGGGTCTTAATGAAAAGTCTATAATATACTTTGGTTAAAAATTCTCAATGGTTGTGTAAAACAACACCTTTTTTACCTTGCCCAAATCAGCTCTGCAAAAATCATCTTGTTCAACTTACATCCCTGCTCCAGCATCGAAACAATGGAGGTTGGACTGTTACAGCTGATCTGAGGTAAGACGCTCATGTCAATCGTGGGAGCGGCCTCTGTCGGTGTGACGCCACACCAACAGGCATCTGAGAATGGCTCGATTTGAAAAAGGGGATATTATTTTTACAGATTAATTAAAAACCACTGCATGGATTTTTATCATTATAGGGCAGATTTGTACATACAGTGAAAATGCACATTAATGGTAAAACAACATGAAAAAGTGAACTTTGCATCCGATGACCCCTTTAAAAATCACAGTTGAACCACTGATTACATGGACTGTTTTATTAATGTCCTTACTACCTTTCTGGACTTTGAATGTGGTGGTTCTCTTGCTGTCTGTGGAAGGTGAAAAAGCTATCGGATCTCATCAAAAATGTCTTAATTTGTGTTGCGAAGATGAACTAAGCTCTTACGGGTTTAGAACAACATGAGGGAGAGTAATTAATGATAGAATTTTTTTTTTTATTTTTTGGTGAAATGTCCCTTTAAAGGATGTAACAGTGTGCTCCAAGCAGACTTATCTCACACTTATCCTCTTTGTCTCATAAAACTAATATTTTCATGTGTAATTGTCTTACATTACAGATTTTGTTTACTTGTAAGCCATCACAGATGGCTGTAATGTAGCCTGTCTAAAAAAATTCTGAACGTACCGTCACTTGAGCGACAACTGGTGCGGCGAAGGATCCAGGTAAGTAGTCAAGGCATATCCTGGAGTCCACACTGAGTTTAAGAGACAGTCCTGTCTTAGGAATTGTAAAACTCTCTGTCCTCAAACGGGACAGAACTGCAAACACACCCAAAGAGTACACCCGCACCACTGCAAACGAACCCTGTGGAAAAACACAGATGATACACAGTGGCATCATATAAGCTGTAATTCGATGCCTGCGATAAAGATCAACCTTGCTGCATTGCAGAAAATCTATGGAATGACCTCTGTGAAAAAAGTAAGTAAAGAAAACCAGAAATCAGAAGAGAGCTTTATTACAAACCCTTTGTCCTCCATAGAAACCCTCAGTAGATGTAGGTGTGACATAGCTAACTCTTTGTTCCGGATCCACCACTTTCACAGTGATCTCTCTGTAGTTCCCACGGTAACTCGCCTGGAACGGCACTGCTACGGTCAGTGGAAAGGGACATTTCACATGGCTGGAGTTTTGTATGCGGAGAACACAGCTGACCAACTCCTCAGATCCTGACACCATGAGGGAACTCAGACCATCAACCACCTCACAACTCAAGACGTTTGCAACTTCTGATGGGGCGGTTATGTAGCAGACTCTGGGAGACTCTGAAGGTCTGGTTCTGTCTGCAAGTCTGCAGGTGACCAAAATACGGTTGCTAAAGAATTAGCACACTTCCAGAATAAAAATATTCTGATAATTTACTCATCCAAGATGTTCATGTCTTTTTTTTTTTCAGTCGAAAGAAATTAAAGATTTTGAGGAAAACATTCCAGGATTTTTCTCCATATATGGGAGCCGGTGGGTTGAAGGTCCAAATTACAGCTTTAAAGGGCTCTACTCAATCTGAGAAATGAGAGTCTTTTTATAGAGAAACGATAGGTCATTTTCTAAAAATAAAAAATAAAAATGTACATACTTTTAACCACAAATGCTCGTCTTGCACCAGCCTGACCTCACACATTAAGTAATCACCATAGGCAGAGGGTAAACCAACTCCAGGATAAGGCTAAAAGCAGCCAAATCTATTAACTACAAACATCATAAACATGTCTTTTTAGGAAAGAACCAGACATGGGTGTCATGTAGGCTAGTAAAATATTTTTTTGAGACTGAATTTGTATTTAACATGATTACAATTTAATAACAATTCGATAACTATAATGTTTCATTTCCACGGTTATTCAAACAGTGAATAAATAATACAGAAAGCGACATTATCACTAACTTTCATCTATTGAGACTTAAACACTCTCAAACAAAACAAATTTATCGTTATAATCACTGAAGTTTTCTACACTGTGAAATGAATCTCTTACACATCTGTACTTTGTTGTTCATGATGAGAGAATTTAAGAGTTGCGCACACTCAACAAAACTGATGAGTTGAGCGATGACTCATCTGAACTCCTCTGATTAACCATTGCATTCCTAAGCTCAACATAATCGTGCGATTGGTTATAATGCGCAACACTGTAAAACCGCCTAAAAAGAAATATGGTACAACATGAGCAGATCTTCATTTAATGTCTCAATCGACACTTTCTATTCATTTTCACTTTGTTAGCAACAGACGTAATAGATTTAATTTGTTTGTGCAGAGGCATTTTTGTCCAATTTAGTGGCATTTTTTTGCCCCAAGTCCCCGTGGCCAGCCTTACACATGCTCTGGCAATGGTAATCACACTGGAAAGATCACTCATGACGTAGGTGTAAGTACTGACCCAGTGTTTACAAAGCAAACATGCAAAGAAAGTCAAACATACTTAAAAAAAAAAAAAAAGGTAAAGGTATTTGGACCTTCAACCCGTTGGCTCCCATGGAAGTCCACTATATGGAGAAAAATCCTGAAATGTTTTCCTCTATAACCTTAATTTCTTGTCGACTGAAAATAAAAGAAAACATGAACATCTTGGATGACATGGGGGGGAGTAAATTATCATGAAATTTTAATTCTAGAACTAATCCTTTAACTGTGGATTCAAGATTATTACCTCAGAATAGTATTTTTTCAGTTAATTTAGTATTTATTGTGTGAAATGTTTATTTATTAACACAAAACTTTTAAAAATAGCAAGTGAAAGTACTGTATTGTGCTTTTTGGATGTTGTTGA